>NW_026294514.1:43521671-44014171 GCF_007827085.1 Peromyscus californicus insignis | reverse complement strand
TTTCATTCCTTGGTGCTGGGGCACCTGGGCAAACATCCTACCATTGAGCCCCAGCCCCAGCCTGCTTCATTACTTTGGATGCTGAATATTTCACTGTATGTGTATTGCCACAATTGGTTTATCCATTCACGGTTAACAGACTTCCAGGTTGCTTCTGCCTTTTGCCTACTATGAACAGGGCTGCTAGGAACATTCGTGTACAAGTATTTCTCTTGCTGGTGCCTTCTTCAGGTATTTGCAGTTTATGACCAGGAGTGGAATTCCAAGTCCCGAAATTCTGATTAGCCTGAGTAACCACAAAAGTATTGCTTTCCACAGAGGCTGCACTGTTTTACACGTCCGCCAGCTATAAATGAGAATCCCAGTGTCTCGATCTCCTCACGGTGTTTATTCGCTTTCTCTTTTCATCCCAAATCACAGCCATCTTCACGGATGGAAGTAGAATGCCACAGCGCCTTTCATTAGCATTGCCCTGATGTAATGGGCATCTTTTTTTTTTTTTTTTTTTTTTTTTTTTTTGGTTTTTCGAGACAGGGTTTCTCTGTGTAGCTTTGCACCTTTTCCTGGAACTCACTTGGTAGCCCAGGCTGGCCTCGAACTCAGAGAGATCCGCCTGGCTCTGCCTCCCGAGTGCTGGGATTAAAGGCGTGCGCCACCACCGCCCGGCAATGGGCATCTTTTTATGTACTTGGTCATCTCTTTTATAACTCTAGAGAAATGGCTACTAAATTCCTTTGTGACTTATTTTTCCTCACGAGACAGGGTTTTTGTGTGTGTGTGTGTGTGTGTGTGTGTGTGTGTGTGTGTGTAACTCTGGCTGTCCTTGAACTCTTTCTGTAGACCAGGCTGGCCTCCCAAGTGCAGAGACTAAAGGATTGTGCCACCACCACCCAGCTCTTTGTAACTTTTGATTAATCCACATCTTTGCTGGCAACCTATGTAAAGGACATGGAAGAAGGATGCTTGCTCTGGATCTGGATGGCAAGATCATTTATTCACTGGCACTGGGGCCCACTTCTTAGGGATTCCAGCACATACTCAAGACCAGCTGAGACATCCCAGCCTCGTGCACTGAACAATACTGGTTACTAGACTTCCCATTAGTAAACAGCCGTTGTTTGACTAGCTGGACCACAGCCTATAAATCATTCTAATAAATCCCCTTTCTCTCTATACATAGATTCATTCTGTATTTTATGTTCTTCTAGAGAACCCTGACTAATATAGTGTCCAATTAAAACACATGAATAATCATTTGCCCAGCACCATTGTTACAGAGACTGTTTTTCCCCATTTATAATCAATTAAATGATTATAGTACCCTTGCCAAAAAAAAAAAAATCAGTCAACCACAGAAGTCAGGGTTTATTTCTGAAATCTCAGTTCTCTTCCACTGGTCAATGACTTATCTTTACATCAACACCATTTTGTTGTGATTAGTGTAGGTTTGCAATAAGCTTTAAAATTGGGAAATGTGAGACCTCCGATCTTCTTATTCATGTTCTATATATTATTTGACTGTACAGAGCCCCTTGTTTGAAAGTGTAAATTCTGCTCCTACAGAAAGGGGGTGACTTTTGGACTTTGGGTAGTAACAGTACTGCCTCTGTGGACCACTCTAGGTGGTATCATCGTCTGAACTCATTAAGTCTTCTAATTCATGAACAAGGATATAGCCCATTTATTTAAATGCTCTTAGGTCTTTCAGGGAGGTTTTGTTTGTTTTGTTGATTTTTAATTTTCAGTATACCTTTAACTTCCTTGGCTAAATCCCACTTGGCCTTAGTGTATAATTCTTGTCATATCTGTAGGGTTTCGTTTGCTATTATTTTGCTAAGGATTTTTATATACATAATACACACACACACACACACACACACAGGATGCTGGTCTGCAGCCTTCTTGCATCCTTGTCTCTGGTTGTAGTATTAAGGTAACACTGACCTCATAAGGTGAGTTAGGATGTGTTTCTTCTTGCTCTGTTCTTCTGGAAGAATCTGAGAAAGCCTGCTGATATTCTTCTCTAGATGCTTGAACTGACAAGCAGACCATCTGCCCTGACCTGTTCTCTGGGAGGCTTCTCATCACCGATTCAGTCTCTTCAGTGTTAGAGGTTTGATGATGCAATTTCTTTCTTTTCTCCCACCCCCGCCTCCCCCAGTGTTTCCAAGACAGGGTTTCTCTGTGTAGCCCAGGCTGTCCTGGAACTCACTCTGTAGACAGGCTAGCCTTGACCTCAGAGATTCATCAGCCTCTGCCTCTGAGTGCTGGGATTAAAGGCATATGCCACCTAGCCTGGCTAGAAACATTTTTTTGAATCCAAAAAAAAAAGAATAATTATCAAAAGTAAATCAACTCCTTTTATACTGCAGATATATCACAGATATAAAATGTGTTTAAAATTTTATTGATCTCATTATTAGTGAAAAATTAGGATGTTACAATACATTAAAACAGGTGTTCATACTGGGTGTGGTGTCGAATGCCATTAATCCCAACACTTGGGAGGCAGAAGCAGGTGGAGCTCTGAGTTCAGGACAACCTGGTCTACAGATTGAGATCCAGGACATCCAGGAATGTTACACAGAGTAACCTTGTCTTGAAAATACAAAACAAAACTTTAATTTTTTAATTATATATATATATATATATATATATATATATATATATATATATATATAAAAACCAATGGTCAAAGCATATTTATAAAGAAATGGACATAAAATAAAATTGCAAACACAAAATTGGTTTTCTCTAGAACTGACTTTTCTTTTTTTTTTTTTTTTCAAGACAGGGTTTCTCTGTGTAGCTTTGGAGCATATCCTGGAACTCACTCTGTAGCCCAGGCTGGCCTTAAACTCACAGATATCCACCAGGTTCTGCCTCCTGAGTGCTGGGATTAAAGGTGTGCGCCACCACCCCCATCAACTTTTTTTTTTTTTTTTTTTTTTGGTTTATTTATTTTGTACTGTTACAAATTATTCTGTTCTGCCTGCATGTATGCCAGCCACCAGAAGAGGGCGCCAGATCCCACTATAGATGTTTGTGAGCCACCATGTGGTTGCTGGGAATTGAACTCAGGTCCTCTGGAAGAACAACCAGTGCTCTTAACCTCTGAGCCATCTCTCCAGCCTCCTTTTTTTTTTTTTTAATAAATATAATAATGACTGTGTTGCTAACAACTTACGTGGATGTTAAGTTAATCTAAGGCTAGAGTAGAAGCAGACACTGTGAACAGTGTATGGGCACAAC
The DNA here is from genome assembly GCF_007827085.1 of Peromyscus californicus insignis. Lineage (NCBI taxonomy): Eukaryota > Metazoa > Chordata > Mammalia > Rodentia > Cricetidae > Peromyscus > Peromyscus californicus. The sequence goes on along the minus strand of NW_026294514.1, from coordinate 44,010,919 downwards.
GAATTCCCCACTGGAGAGATTAAACAAAACCTCTGCTTGTTCTAATTTTCCTTTTCAAAGGCTACCAAGATGGCTCAGCTGGTAGAGGTGCTTATGGCCAAGCCTGAAAACCTGAGTTGGATTCCTGGGACCCACATTGTGGAAGACGTGAACCAACTTCCTCAAGATGTCCTCTGACCTCCATACACACACCATGGCACGCATGTCCACAGCCCATACAAGCACAGATAAACCAACGTAAGGCGGGATTAAATTTCCTATCAGTTTGACATGAAAGCAAAGGAAAAAAGCCAAAGGTGTGCACAAGAACAGGAATTTGCAGAGACAATTATTTCACCAATAAAATTGAGAAGTGGACTGATTAAAAAGCAATGGGTCACGCGCCACAGTGGTGGCAGAGCCTAAGACCACAGGAACGAAGGATGCTGATCGGGCCACCAGTGGGCTGTCAGGCAAGGTCCCTTTGACTCACAGTGTGTCCGGGATGAGTAACACAACTGGTTTTTCAAGGAGCTGAGCAGACACCCTGGAGCAGCTGGAGCAAGCAGGAAGCACATCCGGGCACTGGAGGCTCACAATCTGTCCACATCTGTGTCAGCAGAGAGCTGTGATAAGGAGTTACACCAGAGGCCCCTTCCTTGGGAACTAGCCATCCTGGCTGAGAAATCCAAGGACTAACCCTCACAAGGCTTGGAGTGTAGTTCCACGGTACCAGAAGGAAAACAATCCGACTGTATATTCCTTAGGCCGTAAACATTCAGTTGTTTGACTTAACATCTGCTGTTCATTTTCTCCAGCAAAGGTGGCTTCTAGTTCTTGTGTAAATTAAAAGGTATCTGTATGTATCTAGACATCATTCTTCCTCTCTGGTCTGGCAACGTCCAAAAAAGGAAAAGTTACCAGATGTAAGCGTAAGAAGTAAAAACCACAAAATTCTCAGAAAATAAACTATTTCAAGCAAAGTCACTTCAGGAAAAAGTAGGCCTCGGGGCTGAATTCTGAACACCTTGTCCCTCTGGGGAAAATTCCATCCCAGAGCATGGTTCACCTTACTTTGTGTTTGTGCTACTGGGAATTGAACACTAGGTCTCATGACTGGTAGACAAGTGCTCTACCAACTGAGCTGTATTCTGGCCCTTTTCATTTTTGAGACAAGATCTCACTAAGTGGCCCAGGCTAGCCTTGATTCACCATAGCCCAGGCTAGCCTTGATTTCACACAGCCCAGGTTAGCCTCTCCAGCAACTAAAATTGCAAGTCTGTGGCACCAAGCCTGACCAGATGACTTCTTTCTTTTCTTTCTTTTTTTTTTTTTTTTTTAAAGACAGGGTCTCCCGCCGGGCGGTGGTGGCGCACGCCTTTAATCCCAGCACTCGGGAGGCAGAGCCAGGCGGATCTCTGTGAGTTCAAGGCCAGCCTGGGCTACCAAGTGAGTCCCAGGAAAGGCGCAAAGCTACACAGAGAAACCCTGTCTCGAAAAACCAAAAAAAAAAAAAAAAAAAAAAAGACAGGGTCTCCCTGCATAGTCATGGATGTCCGGGAGCTCACCATGAAGACCAGGCCTGCCTCAGACTCACAGAGATCCCCCAACCTCTGCCTCCTGAGTGCTGGGATTAAAGGCATCTGCCACCACATCAGTATCAGATTGCTTCTTAAACAAGGATTATTCATATCTACAGCATTTATAAATAAACATGTATTAGAAGGCAAAGAGAAAAAACTATGGAAAAAACGCATAGTGTGTCCTTAAGGGCCCTAGGAACTTCCTCCCAATCTCCCTCAGGGTCACTGTTCTCCTCCCAGTAGTGTGTCAGCGCCCAAGACTGTCTGCTCCGGCAGGACGGAAGGCTGGTAACGGATGGAAACCCACAGAAGCCAGCACTTCTGCCATGCAGAGCATCACCAGCTGGCCCCGCTGTTCCCAGAAGACACTTACGCAGCCCTGTCAAAGACCCTGTTTGAAAAAAATAATCCCACATCGAACACACCATGTTCAGTGAAGTCTGGCCTGGACTGTGGGGAAGTTAACTCGGTCTTCTAAGAGGCAATACAGGCTACGGGTGGGGCTGAACAATGCAGAGGAAACAGCCCCAGCCCCAGAGTTCCAGAACGTGGGGCTGGTACTCACTCGCGGAATGTGCTAACTTAATCCCTTGCTTCTTTCTCTCTAGGTCTCCAGGCACCCTGCCATACAAGACCCCTGTGGACAATGACTATGGGAATGTGTTCTACCCATGAAAGATACAAAAGAGCCCCATGGGAAAAAATGAAGTAAGTCTTCATCATCCACAGCAAACTGGTCATGTGGTCCATGAGGGGACTGCTGGGGCTGCAGGAGATGCCAGGGCAGCTGGGATTGACAGCAGCCTTCTCTGACTCAGAAAGCCAGCAATACACACAGTCTCTGTGTGCGCATGTGCATGCTGATGCTCAGGGTGAAGTGTGACTTCCCTGTAGAATGTGCATCCTCCTCCACCAGGGCCCTTCGCACATGGGCAGGCTGTCCCTGGACAGGACTGTAGCTGGGAGCAAAGCCTCATCAGCTCTGATCCATGCCTCCTGTCCTTGCGGTTCATCCACAACGGTTTTATCTTGCTTGCCCAGGTCTGGCACCCTATTCTGAACTTCGTTGCATCCCAGGAGTGCCCAGCGTCAGCCCTCTCACACTCACTGAGAATGATTTCCCAGTGGGATAGGTACCTGCCTCAGCATAGCACCTGCCAGGGGCTTGACCAGGATCAACATCCCACACAGCAGAGACTGGGCTTATGAACTCAGGAGCCACATGCTACCAGTCAGAAGACCTTTTGTACCACAGTGTCCACTGGAGGCCACTGCTGCCGTTGAAGACCCCTGTGGGGCAGCTGTCACTATCACTTCCCCAGGAAACCTGCTTAGTTCACCCACCCCTTCAGTGTGGCATCCGTAGGGTGAGCCCAGTGAAAGGTGTGAGATGTGAGTCACTGCTAATTACCCATTGCCCGTAAATGCAAGTTTTGACTTTGCATTTCGAGAAGCAATCTTTACTGTAAAGTGGCATCATCCTGGGGCAATAATGCAAAGTAAATCAAGTTTCTGAGCAAAACTTGCTTTTCTGGAGTGTTGGGGAGACAAGACATCTTGGAGGCAGGAACAGGCTAGTGTGTGCTGAGAAGTTACCACACGAGGGGCATTACCCTAGAAGTTCTCAGGGCCCTGAGTTCTTTAGCTGATACAGCAACTCTGAGGTCCCCTGTCAGAGCCCTTTGAAGGGACAGGTAGAGTTAGGATCTGTGGGTTCAAGGCTAGTCTAACCAGAAAGGCAAGGCTTTTCACAAGACTGTTGCTTCTTTCTCTTAGAGCCCGGGAGTCTACAGGAGCAATCCATTCTAAATCTGCATCACAAAGCTGATCGAGATCCTTCTTGGAACCTAAAGATCCTGAGGTCTGCAACCCCATGCTGCTTTATCTATAAGGGAAAGAATCTTGAGTTTTAAAAAAATGCTTGGTCACCCAACTAATAGCTACCCCATCTCCCTTCCAGGGAGGGGTGCCTGTGAAGGTCTCACAAACAAGAGGGCAGTATGGGCAATATGCTGACCCCATAGCCACAGCCAGGCCTGAAACAGCTACCCAAATGACAGAGGAGAAAGACGGTTCTTTAGGGGTGCTGTATGTGAGACCCGCCTTCCTGCGGTGCCTAGGCCGGTGAGCCTAGCATCCCTGATGCCTGGCAGGCCGAGGCACAAGGGTCCTTTGAGCCCAGGAGTTTGAGGCCAGCCTGGGCAACATGGCAAGGCCTCATATCAAAGAAGAAAAAGAAAAGAAGAAAGGGTTAGTGGGGAGTCTGAGGAACTTATGAGCTGTGTTTTCCTCTGCCTGAGACTGTTGGGCCTATTTTTGCTCGGTACACTATTCCTTTAGGAAGGACAAATTCACCCCAGACTCTGTGTTTGAATCCTCACAGATTTTGTTTGTTTGTTTGTTCGATTGTTTGTTTCTGTGGGGTAGTTATTATTTTAGGAAAGTCTTAGTAACCCAAGCTGGCCTCAAACTCACAGCAATCCTCCTGCCTTAGCCTCTCAAGTGCTAGAAGCGACGAAGCCTGACTCTCACAAATTCTTATAGCAGTGAAATGCATTTATTTATTTTTAGATTTATTTATTCATGTATTTTTATGTATACACCAAAAGGAGGAAACTGATCCCATTACAGATGGCTGTGAGCCACCATGTGGTTTCTGGGAATTGAACTCAGGACCTCTGGAAGAACAGCCAATGCTCTCAACTGCTGAGCCATCTCTCCAGCCCCGTGAAATGTATATTTATAAGATTTGTTTATATAGTATGTCAATACCAGACATTATAATCCATTTTTTAAAAGCCAATATTCTTCCCAATGTCCCTATTTGGAAAATGCCACCTCAGTAGATTAGAAAAGTTTTTTCTTTCTTAATTTCCTACTATATAACATTACCACAACACAGACCACTTTTGTGGCCACACATTTATGATTCTCTCCCCAAACACCAAGCACTCTACAGGATTGTTTCTAATAGTTCCTCAAGACACCAGGTAACGACTAGTTGGTTTCCAGTAATTTAGCTCTGTTCTGATGGCATCTACCTAGAGACCATGCCACACCCTCAGGCTGAGGGCTCAGTCCAGAGAGTACCCCTCTGTTTAAGACGTACTTCTGACCAAGTAGCTACAAATCTATGGGGTTCCCATGACCCCCTCCTCAAATTTGATTCACCTGCCAGCAAAATTTAAATATGTTTTCCAGTCTACTGCAATAGCCATTACAAAGACAAAGAGAAAAAGACACAGACGCTGAGGGGATGGGGACAGGGCTCAGTACCACCATTGCCTCTCTGAGTGCCCCACCCCCAGGAATCTCCACAGGTTCTTCAAGCACTTCAATCTTGCCCTTTTGAACCTTCTCTGAGACTTCACTGCCCTGTGCTCAGACATGCCTGATTAAACCATCAGCCACTGGTAACCAAATCAACCTTCAGGCCCTCTCCCCAGAGGCTGTGGGTGGGGCTGAAAAATCTCCTCATCATGCCTTGGTCTTTGCTGCGAAAGGTGACTAGCAGCTAGCTGGTCATCTCATGGGTGTAGAACATTCTGGAGACTACAGGAGTTTTGTTTTTGTTTTTGTTTTTGTTTTGTTTTTCGAGACAGGGTTTCTCTGTGTAGCTTTGAGCCTTTCCTGGAACTCACTCGGTAGCCCAGGCTGGCCTCGAACTCACAGAGATCCGCCTGGCTCTGCCTCCCGAGTGCTGGGATTAAAGGCATGCGCCACCACCGCCCGGCTGACTATAGGAGTTTTAAGAGCCCTAAACTCCGGTTGCGTCGGGACACAAAGATTAAGACCAAATATCCATATCATCCACCCACAGTTAGCTGCCCAGTAGACTGCCCTAACATGACTGGACCAGGGAAGTGTTCCTGGCTACTACCTTCTAGGTTACACTTGTACCTCCCTAGGCAGCTGCGCCTCCTTTTATGAAAGCCACATACACACACACACACACACACACACACACACACACACACACACATGTAGGTTGTCACAACAGCACTCATCATTTAAATACTAGCAGACTGGGTGCCTGCCAGGACCATGCTCTTGGTAATCCTGTCCTGTCAGTTAGACAAAACTCTTTTTATGACCATTCCGTAACAAGAGCTTTTTATTAAAGGAAGCAGGAGGGGGCGGGGCATCTCTTAGACCCCTCTGACCCACTTAGAGACCTCTGCCATGTTCCTTCACTGCAGAGTGTTCCTGGCCCTCCGAACATCACCAGCCATAATTACTTGAGATTGTATAATCAGCATAGGACAATTTGTTTTCGCCTTCAATTTTCTGCCTTTGTGACAACCTATTACCAACCCATGAACGATTGTCTGTAACACCTGGTGCTAAACCATGACCAGAATAACAAATACATGTGCCTCCCCTTGGAGCCACATTTCTGCAGAAGAGCTATAATGGAGCTGACAGTAATTTGCTTATTAGTAGTAACAGGTAAGTATTGGCATCATTTACCTGCCCCAAACCAAGCGCCAAATGGAAACAAATATATTTCACAAACAAAAACACTGTACATTGAATTACAGACACCTTACTTCCTTCACTCAGCTTAAGGAAATGGATTTATGGCTTTATATTACGTATTATCATATACCACATATTGCACTCTATGTATATGTACACCACCCACTTCAGAGACGTGACTGGTGCTGCTTAGTCCTAAGCTAAAACAGATAGAGTCCCCCACTGACAGAAAGGATTGCTACACAATTGCATTGACATATGGAACTGTGCTTTTTATGGCATTTGATTTGAATTTTTATGTGCTTGACCTCGTCACGGTAGCAGGACACCTCACCTCCACAGAGTCACAAAGCTGAGAAAGTCACCTTGGTACCCAGTTCCGAAACTAATTAACCCATTCTCTGCTGGACATGCAAATCTGTGGATGTAGCCTTAAAATCAGGACCTAAATCTACAGGTAAATATGTAATAAATTCAAATAGCTATTATAAAGAAGAAACTAGAGATACTACATATTCTGAAGCAAAAATAATGAGCCCTGTGTCTTTTTTTTACCCATTTGGCACTAAAACATTTTCAAGCGTTAGTAGATAAAAGCTGTAAATTTACCACGGGAGTACCATACTTCAGTAAATCATGATGCTGTAGTCTGAAGGCTTTTCAGCTCAGTTAAAACCCCGCTGGCCTTTGGTCAATCTCATTAGTAACAAGCATTCACTGAGTTAGCTTTGGACACAGGCTATAGCAACACAACCGAGAAATATTTACCCCAACCCCCAAGATGTCTGTCTTGGTTAGGATTTTGTCAACTTAACATAAGCAAGGGCCATTGGTGAGGAGGGAGTTCCAGTTGAGGAAAATGCCTCCATTATACTGGCAAGTCTGTGGGACATTTTCTTGGTCCATGACTGATATGGGAGGGCCCAGCCCACTATGGGCTAGTACCACCCCTGGGCAGGCGGTCCTGGGTTGTATAAGAAAGTGGGCTGAGCAAACCGTAAGGTAGCAAGCCAGTAAGTGGTACTCCTTCATGGCCTCTGCACCAGTTCCTGCCTTACGGTCCTGCTTGGCTTCCCCACTTGGCTTTCTTCGATGGACTCTACCCTGGGACATGTAAGCCAAATAAACTGTTTCATCCCCAAGTCACTTTGGGTCATAGTCTTTACCACAGCGGTAGAAACCTAACCAGGACAATGCCACGATTTCAGTGTGCTGAGTACCCTAGGATTTACAACCCAACAAAATCAAATTCACTCACTGACCAGTTTTAGTTCCACCCACCAGTAAGGGAACAGAAGAGACGTGGTAAGGTAAGGTAAGGATTCCCTCCTGGTCATCAGAGAGGGTGCAGGACTGCAGCACCAGGTGGCAGGAGTGTCACTCAGAGGGAGGCCTGGGCCATCTCCGATCTGAATTGTCTAAACAGGGAGAAAGGCATGGGAAAGGCATGGGCATCTGCAGGCAGTGAGCTTCTGGAGACACAGTTCTAGCCTTAGGAACCAGATGCTACAATCAGAAGACCTTTTCATGTTGGCAAAGAACATGCTGTATCCTTATAGCAAGACGGTAAAGCGTGCGGAAAGTTCGCCTTTTGAAAAGAAACAGGCTTAGAGAGAATAAAGACACGCACAGTATATCTGGATACAAGCCTCTGACCAACAAGAGACCTGCTCAAAGGGGAGCTCACAGGCACAGCAACACAGCTTCTAGAGGCAAGCTATGCAGAAGCCTCTACCACGGAGGCCTGGACAGTGTGACTTCATTGCTGCCAGCAGGCTAGCTGGCCAGAGGCTGGCAGGACAGCCAAGGCCACATCGTGACATGATGCAGCTAGACTTAGAAATGCTTCCATCGGGAGGTGACTCTGTGCGCTCTTTCACTCACAATGTTGGTGGCCCCTCCTGAAGAGCCTTCTGCAAAGAAAAAAGGTAACCACAGGGTGAGTGTGGTACTAACTGTCAATCTGGAATCACCTGGGGGAGGAGCCTCTTAGGCAGGTCTGTGGGGGGTTACCTTGACTGCATAACTGAGATGGGAAGACCCACCCACTGTGAGTGAGGCCAGTTCTTCTTTTTTTTGGCTTTTTCGAGACGGGGTTTCCCTGTGTAGTTTTGGAGCCTGTCCTGGATCTCGCTCTATAGACCAGGCTGGCCTCAAACTCTCAGAGATCTGCCTGGCTCTGCCTCCTGAGTGCTGGGATTAAAGGTGTTCACCACCACCGCCCAGCCCTGAGTGTGGCCAATTCTTTGACTGAGATAAAACTCAATCAAAAAGTGAGTTGGGCACAAGGAAGCGTACATTCATCTACTGCTCTCTGCTCTTGACGGTGGATGTCATGTGACCAGTTGCTTCACGTTTCTCCTACCCTGACTTCACTACAGTGAAGGACTGTAAGCTGGAACCCAGAGCCAAACTCAACCTCTCTCCTTTAAGTTGCCTTTGTTGGGATATGTTATCACAGCGGCCAGAGACAAAACTAAGACTCACTAAGTGAGTGAGAAGAGATGGCACTGGAGTGTGGCTCAATGTAGAGAAGCTGTCCAGCAGATGTGAGGCTCTGGGCTCTGTCCCAGCACCTCAGAAGCAAAAGAGAGAGATTCTCACAAGATGTCCAGGGAACTGGAGCATCGGGCTGCCTGCATGAACCATGGTCATAGCCAAAACCACACGACACTATCAGGCTGTCAAGGAAAGTCTGCCCAACACATGCTATCTGGCCCCACTGGGGTCACTGCCTATCCCGTACAAATGCACCCCCTCCATCTCAGCTCCTCAGGGGTTGTTCCCAAGGAACATCCAGAGCCTCTGGTCATCTGCCCAAATCGCAGATGCAAAAGAAAGGTTTGGTCTTTTGGCTTCTGGTCAGAAGGGGTCTGAAGGAAGCAAGATCCGCTTCCCTCTGAAGTGAGTATCACAAGGAAATCAGAGGCAAACACGTTCACACTGGTCGCACCAATTTGATGGTCTGTGGGATGCAGATGCCATACGGCGCCAGCTCGGTCACTCTGGACAAGATGGGGTTAGCCGGCTGGAAGGGTTGCCCTCCCCCAAGACACTTCTGAGGCACTCTGTGAACAGCTCTCTGTGTGGATCGGGAAACCAGCCAGGAGGCCTTCCCTTCACGATTGTTCAGGGTTAGGGACGACAACCAATGCTTCCTTTCCAGCTAAAGTTTCCTCCATTGAGAGAGCAATGAGTCCTCTTCATCCCCCCTTCACTGGCTCATGGTAAACCAGAGCAGGGACGTCCGCGAGATGCCCGCACACGAGGAGTGGATTTCTTACGCCTGTCTGAGGGTCCCAGTGTGCCGCTCGCTAAGCCGGCAACACACCAATCTGCTCCCATCTAACAGCACATCTCTTCCCCCTCCGCGTTTTCAGATAATTCTCTTTTCAGTTATAATGACAGTCCAGCGGTGGTGGCGCATGCCTTTAGTCCCAGCACTCGGGAGGCAGAGGCAGGTGGATCTCTGTGAGTTCGAGGCCAGCCTACAAAGTGAGTTCCGGGACAGCCAGGGCTGTAACACAGAGAAACCCTGTCTCCAAAAAACAACAGCAACAAAAAAATTAGACCCATACCAGCAAAATTCAGGTGCCAGCCTAATTAACTTTGTCAACAGGAGTATTGGAATTTTGTTGTTGTCGTTGTTGATAATCATGGGGCTCAAACACGGGGCCTTGAACATATTGAGCAAACACTCCACCACTACACCCTGAACCTGTGCAGAAATTTGCTTTTATTGACATGTTTATCTAATTTTTAATAACAACTTCACTTTATTAACCCCCACTCCTCCAAACTAGGATTTGCCTCTTTTCTAGCTTATTCTTTCAAATAATCATTGCTTCAAACTTTAGTGGCCTTATCTCTCCAGAGGAACTCTGGAAACACACCTGAAGGCCCTCTGTCCATAAGAGGAGGACGGGCCTAAGCCTGAGGACAAACTGACAGAGAGGCAAGCTGCAGAAGGACGGGAGACATTGCCCGAGGGTTGAGGAAACGGCCAACAGAGCAGAGAAACAAGACGGGGTGGACAGCAGCTGGTGACCCCAGGAGTGTTGTCCACACACACCTTTGGGACATGGGAAAATGGAGTGGGACTTGAGATTTCAGTTGACACTCCATGCAGAGAGTAAGAATTGGAACTCTAGCTGGAGAGATGGCTCAGAGTTTAAGAGTACTGGCTGCCCTTCCAGAGGACCTGGGTTCAATTCCCAGCACCCACATGGCAGCTCTCTGTTACTCTGGTTCCAAGGGATCCAACACCCTCACACAGACAGGGGAGACACCAATACACATAAAATGAAAATAAATCTTAATAAAGATTCGGAATTCTAGGCTGAGCAATGAATCGAGAGAGCCTGGGCTTCTGGAATTCCTGTTAATGCTGACGAGTGGCACGGGCTGTCTTCCTGGAAGCCCACGGGGGTCTGAGTGGCAACCCAGCACCACAGTCATCCACCATGCGTTTAAGGTTCTGTCCTGGGGTCAGCAGTGACTCCCCTCTGCCTAGCATTCTAGGAAAACAACGGACTTAGGACCTAGGATCCTCTGAAATAGAATGTACTGTCAGGAAGCCCAGTTTGTTCCCAACTTTAGACTCAGCCCTCCTGACTTACAAGTACTGAACTCGCTGCATTGGAGGGGAGTCCAAATCACACTGAGAGATGTCTGGCACAGGAAACAGTGCAGCTTGCCACTCTGCAGGCTTTCCCATCACTGACCCATGACCAGCACATTTCAGAACCGGAACCACCCCAGCCAGCACTCAGTGTTAGCCCCTCCAGCGCTGCGTCCGTTACAGGCTTGGATGCGAAGCCCTGCTCCATCCACCAAGCACCAACTGCCAGCACCTGACCTTGCTCACAAGACTGATGCGGGACCTGATATCATTACTGAGCATGCTCAGTGGGGGAGCCTGCCAGCTGGTCACTACTGTCTTTCCAGGGCTGGACTATGCCATCTGTTTACAGCGACAGTCCTGTCCTCCTGGGACACGAGCATTGGATCTCTACCACGGAGGAAGCACTCTGGACAGAGGGCAGACTTAGGGTTAGTGACATTTCAGCCCCCAGCTGGCCAAACCTTCCGGGTGGTGGTTCCTCCTTCCTGCTGCCTGCCTCAGCACAGCGTCTCATCTCCTGAAACACAGTACCAACCTGGACAGGCCAGAACCCGAGTCAGGTGAGCTGGGAGAGCTCAGAAGAAACCAGACAAGCTGGTTCTTCAGGAGACAGGAGCTAAAGGAAAGGAGAGACAAGGACTGAGGCTATCGGTGCAATTACGGATCTTCAGCATCCTGTACTCTAGGCACTAAACACAGGTGGGCCTGGCTTCTGGTTTTTCATATTATGATGATTTCAAAGCAGTATGTGGAGGGTGGGGAGATGGCTCGGTCGGGAGAGTGCCTGATGCACAAGCGAGAGGACCTGAGTTTGGATCCTTAGCAGTCACGCACACACACACACAAAACAGCTGCCAGGCACAGTGATGGGCACAGCAGTGACCCCAGCACTTGGGAGGCTGAGACAGGAGGATTCCTGGAGTTCGATGGTCAAGCAGTCTCGCCACATCTGTGCACTCCAGGTTCAGTGAGAGAGCCTGACTAGGAAAATAAGAGAGAGAAAGGTGGAGGAAGACACCAACAGTGACCACAGGCTTCCCACAGCATACACACCGGCGCACACACACACACACACACACACACACACACACACCCCACATCCATCCGGTAGAAACTCGGGGTTTTGAATTTGAATCTTTCTCTGACCTGGCAGTGCCCCGTCTAATCCCCTCCCACAAGTCAGGGCAGTGGCAGCAAGGAGCAGTGGCAGCAGCCCTGGAAGTGCAAGGACGCTACCCACTCATCCAGGATGTTCGGTAGGTTGGACAGAGCGGATGAATTCCCTTTTATTTTATTAAATGAAGCCATGTTAGAGCTCATTAAGAAACCATTTCAGGGATTGGTACAGATGTAACTCAGTGGTAGAATGCTTGGCTAACACACACAAAGCCCTGGGTTCAATCCCCAGGACCATGTAAGCCAGGCGTAGTGGCACTCACTGCCTTTTACCCAGCATTCAGGGGGTAATGGCAGCAGGATTAGAAGTTCAAAGTCATCCTCAGCTACATGGTAAGTTTGGGGCCAGCTGGAGCTACATGAAACCCTGTCTCAAAATAAATAAACAAACAAACAAACACGGGCATTAGGGAAGAGAGGGCCTTGAGAAAAGGACCACATTGCTACACCCTAGAACGTAGTCCTCTAGGCGAGTGGTGCCTACATTTCTTTTTTTTTTTTTTTTTTTTTTTTTGGTTTTTCGAGACAGGGTTTCTCTGTGTAGCTTTGCGCCTTTCCTGGGACTCACTTGGTAGCCCAGGCTGGCCTCGAACTCACAGAGATCCGCCTGGCTCTGCCTCCCGAGTGCTGGGATTAAAGGCGTGCGCCACCACCGCCCGGCTGGTGCCTACATTTCTGACAATGATATGTTCAGCCTATGATGATGGGCTTATTAAGGAGGCATTCTCATCATACGCCGAGGAGCATCTATAGACAAAGAGGGAATTCTTTATGAAGGTGCCTATTTTAAAACGTGTTTGATTTAAAATCACATTATGCTTAGAGGAGGAGCTTCTTATTACATATTGAAATACAAACTCTGCTGGGGATGGTGACACACACATGTAATCCCAGCTACTCAGGGACCAGCGTGGGAGAGTACCAAGTCTGAGGCTAACCTGAGTCATACGATGAAACCATATTGCAAATTAAAGACATACATTTATATATACACATAAACATGGCTGGGGTAGATGGGAAATAGGATGCTTGCCTGGCATGGGCAAACCCCTGGGCTCAATCCCCAATGCTGAAAATTAAAACATAAAAGGGAGGGGGGAACCTCCCAGAAAGGACCTCATCTTTCCATGGCCCCACAGAGGCCACTTCATGAGAAACTTTAGAAAGGGCAGATTGTTGAGACAGTCAGTCACCAGCCACGCTAGCCACTATCAAGCCCGGTGCAGACAAATAAAAAGCAAAGAACTGCTCTATCACCTTGCAGTAGTTAAATTAAGGAATTTTCCTTCTTCTGGTGTTTCAGTAAAAGGGATAAATTATTCTTTGTTAAAAGAATTTCTCAAATGGAAGAAAAATGAGAGAAAGACAGCACTTGGGATCACCTGACAATGCTAAGTGGTGAATCTGCCCAGAGAGAAAAAGAGGCATGCCAGCTGGGAGCCACCACTGGGAGCTACTGCTGCGGGAACCACAGATATCAACACAAAGGCAACAGATTCCAGACTGACAGGCGTCCACCCTCCCTGTGGTTCTGATCTCATTTCCGGTGAGGTCAAGTAGCACTCTCAGATCGTGGTGCTGTTATCTCGGGACTCACAAACTCAGCCCACAGATATGAAGGATGGAGACTTCTTCCTTCTCTCCAACAAGACTCAGCGACTGAGCGACAATACCATCTCCCTGAGCATCTTAGACACAAGACGCGCCGGCACCGAACCTTTGGATGTCACCTGTGTGTCACTTCATCCGCTCTTCTCCTGAAGAATGTTGGTTATCAGGAAATGGGAGTCACATTTTGAGTTTCCAAAATTCTGTAACCATGTTGTCTACAACGGAATGAAGTTCAAAGCACTCTGTGCAATGCTGTATCTCTAAAAATACTACTTTAAGAAACTAGCCGGGCGGTGGTGGCGCACACCTTTAATCCCAGCACTCGAGAGGCAGATCCAGGCGGATCTCTGTGAGTTTGAGGCCAGCCTGGTCTAAAGAGTGAGTTCCAGGACAGCTAGGGAGGTTACACAGAGCAGTCCTGTCTCAAAAAGCCAAAGGGGGAAGAGAGAGAGAGAGAGAGAGAGAGAGAGAGAGAGAGAGAGGAGAGAGAGAGAGAGAGAGAAAGAGAGAAAGGAAGGAAGGAAGGAAGGAAGGAAGGAAGGAAGGAAGGAAGGAAGGAAGGAAGGAAGGAGGGAAGGAAGGAAGGAACAAAGTCTCAAATTTACCCATTCAGTTTGGGGCTGGCTGAGGAACTAAGCAAAACACTATTTTCACGAAGCATTCACAAGTTCTGTTTTCCAGCCTACACCCACCCCCTGGCTGCGTGCACACAGAGGACATGGAGGGGCCGATCTGGTCTATGTGTCTGTCTGCCTTGCTCAGAGGGATACCTGCTGGGGTCTTTTCACCTGCCGTTCACGAAAAGCTGGAGGATCTACTGCACAGCTATCACACAGACAAACGCCCTTCTGCACATCAGCCACCCCAAGTGGTTTACTTCCTTTTGTGCAGCATAAGGAAATAGGAGGCTTATGTGAAGAAAAATATAACCAGGCTAATGACTCTGCATTTTTTTTTATTTTTATTTTTTGAGACAGGGTTTCTCTGTGTTGTTTTGATGCCTGTCCTGGATCTCGCTCTGTAGACCAGGCTGGCCTCGAACTCACAGAGATCCTCCTAGCTCTGCCTCCTGAGTGCTGGGATTAAAGGCGTGTGCCACCACCACCTGGCCTTTGACTCTACATTTTTTAAAATTCAGAAATAAGTAAATTTTGAATAGTTCAGTGCAAAACTCAGAAATAAATCCACATACGCAAGAGAACGTACTTAGGAGAAAGGCCCCCATCAGATCGGGACATGAGGTTCAATTAATCAATATCTGCTACTAAAGCTAGCTAGGCATTTGGACTGGGGGAGAGAAGACTAAAAAGCTAATTCCCTTTCTATTTTCTGGTTCTTTACCTCAAACTTTACAAGATCAAATAATTTTTAACTCAGTTCTGCCTGCTGTGGCCTCTCAACACACTTAAGATATTAGGTTGTGGGGTTTCCTCCCACCCAAGGCAGCCGAGCACTGCAGTGGGCATGGGCTGGGCATCCAGTTCATTCTCAGATCTCACAGGGATCCCATAAGTTGAAGATCAGGCTCCAAGACTGTCCCCAGCACACACACCTCAGGTGCCAGCCAAGAGTCCCAGGTTGGGTCGTTTTTTGTTTGTTTTTAACCTATGCTTCTGATTTGGAGGGCTATGGAGCAAGGTCCCCCAAGCTCTTACTCAGCTTTGATGAATTTACTGGAGTAGTTCACAGGACGTGGGGAAATGTGCTTATTGGCTTATCGTAAGGTTCATGTGAGATGTCCAGGGTGAGGAGAAAAGCGTATGGCAGTTCCAGGCCTTCCCTGAAGGCCCCGCCGGACACTGAACCCTGAGCTGCTTTTGATTTTGGAAGTAGCTTCATCATGCGGGCATAATTAACTCAGTCATTGGTGGTCAGCCTAAAACTTCAGTTCTCCTCTCAGGGGAGGCTGAGGTGGAGCCGAGGGGAACAATTTAAGGCGCTCGCCCGGCCTTCCGCATGATCAGCCCCTATCCTGAAGCCATCTAGAAGCTGCTAGCCACCAGTCACCTCCTGGACAAGGCATTTGTCACTCTGAAAATCCCAAGGAACTGGCTTCCAGGAGCCAGGAAGAAAAGGTCAAATATATACTGCAGAGTATATACAGAGAAAAAAATATAGCTCAATAAATACATGAAAAAATACATATTATATTTTTTAACGTTTATTATAAACAGTTTTAAAGTCTGGTAATTTAAAGTCTGGTAATACGCTACATTGTTTAAAGTACAGAAAAGCATGCCCTTGGACACTTACGGGAAGTGTCAATTGGCATAATATTTAACGGTTACTTTTGCAGTATCTTTTAAAGATAATTTTGACGTGATGTTCTATTTCTAGAAATCGTGCTGCAAACCCAGTTCATACACGTCCATTAGGATCCAGGTATAACAAGCCCAGTGGTGGTGGCGCACGCCTTTTATCCCAGCATTGGGGAGGCAGAGGCAGGCGGATCGGAGTTTGAGGTCATCGTGGTCTACAGACCAAGTTTCAGGACGGTGAGGTTACACAGAGAAAGAAAAGAAAAGAAAAGAAACAGGAGCCATATCCGGTGCCATACACACCTGTAATCCCAGCACTCGGGAGACTGAGGTAAAAGAGAGTGAATTCTAGGTCAGCATGGGCTACAACTCAATACTCTGTCTCAACAATCCAAGGAATACTTTCAATAGTTGACAGAACTGTTTTGAACACTCTTGAAAGCAATTGAAAAGCTGTTATAAACAGTGACAGAGTTCCTCGCTTTAATTAACTCATTTGTCTTATTTTTGATTATGTGTGTGTGTGTGTGTGTGTGTGTGTGTGTGTGTGTGGCTGCGTGTGGGTATACGCACTGGAGTACACGTGCCAACAGAGACTGGAGGCATCCGCAGAGGCCGGCGGGTGTCGGACTGCCTGGTGCTAATGTTTCGAGCCGTCTGGTGTGAGTGCTGGGAACGGAAGCAAGCTGGGGTCCTCTGCAAGAGCAGGGAGGGCTCTTAACTGCTGAGCCATCTCTCCAGCCCCCTAACGGACTGGTTTAAAAAGACTTCTAAGACACGCTTTCCTACCTTAGCCACGTCCCAGAAAACACTGGAAATGGTAGGATTTGCACAGCGCCAGGGCAGGAGGACAGGAGCAGAGGCAGCCGGAGGAGAAAGGCTGCAGCCTGCCCAGCTCCATCTGCTAAGGGCAGCCTCTGCATCTGCACACCTGGGACCAGGGCGGTCCCTGGCCCACCTAGGAATCCCTGTCCCAGGAACGTCTATGAAGCATCACTAGGTTATATCCTTAAAAATAATGAGAACACTGGGTAGTGGCGCACGCCTTTAATCCCAGCACTCAGAGGCAGGCAGATCTCTGTGAGTTCCAGGCCAGCCTGGTCTACAAAGCAAGTTCCAGGACAGCCAGGGCTACACAGAGAAACCCTGTCTCGAAAAAATAAAAATAAGGAAGATCCTATAATATGCACATAGTTCAACTTTAAAATAAGCCAAAGTAAAATTTCCAGGTTGGAGTTACTTCTTTATGAAAGGTAATGCCTGGAAGGGAGAGTGGGGAACTGATAATAGTCAACCTCTTAATCCAAGTGTCTACATAGGCCAGTTACCTTTGTGCAAGATCATTTGTGGTTCAACTTAATCTGTGCACTTTGCTGCTAGGCTTCATTCTAAAAACATAAAGAACGTATCATAAACTTGGTCATGAAACCCTGCAGTGTCCATATACAATCAAAAGCTATTCCTTGCTCTTCTCCATCAGGGGTCCTCTTATGGAAAGAATCCATTTAAAAATCCTTTAAACCGCCGGGCGGTGGTGGTGCACGCCTTTAATCCCAGCACTCGGGAGGCAGAGGCAGGCGGATCTCTGTGAGTTCGAGGCCAGCCTGGGCTACCAAGTGAGTCCCAGGAAAGGCGCAAAGCTACACAGAGAACCCCTGTCTCGAAAAACCAAAAAAAAAAAATCCTTTAAACCTCAGACTACCGGACTGTAAAATAGACTTAGGGGAAGAAGCTTGTTGGAAATGTTTTGGAAAGTGGCATGCCAGACAAGGTTCCCATTAGCATGAGTGTAGAATACATCCCCTAGAGGTTCATATGCTAACATGTGATCCCCAGCTAGGGGCACTGTTTGGGGAGGCTGTAGAATCCCTAAAAGGTAAGGCCAGGCTGAGAAGTGCACCACTGAGGACTGGGCTTGGACCACACTGGGCTTGGGTCACAGACTCACAGCAGCTTCTAGTCCATCCTCTCTGCTTTCTGTTGACACCTGGGATGTGACCAGCCACTGCAAACTCCTGCTGTGACAGATCCAGCCACTCCAAGTCACCATGCTTTCCCCAACACGATGGACTGAACCCCCTCTGGCAGGTGAGTGAAAATCAACCCTGCCCGCCTTGCACACTGCTTCCACCATGCACTCTATCATAGAGTAAAAACTAGCCGGGCGGTGGTGGCGCACGCCTTTAATCCCAGCACTCGGGAGGCAGAGCCAGGCGGATCTCTGTGAGTTCGAGGCCAGCCTGGTCTCCAAAGCGAGTTCCAGGAAAGGTGCAAAGCTACACAGAGAAACCCTGTCTCGAAAAACCAAAAAAAAAAAAAAAAAAACAAAACAACAAAAAAAAAAAAACTAACACAGAAGGGTTGTCTATGCAAAGTGTCAGCATTTTACAGATAAGGAAACGGAGTTCCCCAGAAGTGATGTTTGCCAGTCAGTAGATGGTCAACCTTCCTTCCCTCCCTACCCCCCCCCACGCCCGCCCCAGCTCATCCACCCCTCCCCCACTGACCACCCTGGGGGTAGCTAAGCTTAGAAGGCTGCCACAGAAGATCAAGTAACTTCTAAATCTAACAGGCCCCACCCCAGCTGTCCCATCCTCCTGCTTGATCAAGTTTTGCAAGCTGATGTTTCCTGAACCCATAACAGTGCTTCTGTGTAGCCTATGGAGAGCTGAAGGGAGAGGAGTTAGAATCACAGGGTTACTTCTAAGTAAGGGAGCTGTGAAAAAGGGGACAGCCCAAAAGACCGCTGTCACTCCCCAGCATAGCCTCCATCTCTCCATCTCTCACACCTGCCGACCAGAGACAAGGCCTACCACAGCGGGTGGGGTGAAGACAGCCCAAGGTGGCCTGAGCAGCCCAAGATGACCGGGGACTGTGGCTAGCCCCGCCGCTGAGGTCAGACCTATTACAAAACACACTGGATCCTCTTAACTATTCTCAAGGTTAGACTGTTCCCAATAATGGCCTTGGCCTCTTCACTTCTCACACATGCTCAGAATTGAGGAACTATTATCTTGACCTCTCACAGAACAAAACTGACTGGGGGCTGGAGAGGTTGTCCGGTGGCTAAGAACTCTTATTGCTCTTTCAGAGGATCTTAGCACATACATCGGGCTGCCCACAAACCTCTAACTCCAGCTCCTAGGGATCTGACATCCTTTTCTGGCCTCCTCAGGTATCTGGACAGATAGACAGATACACGCATGTATGAACACACAGACAAATAAAATAAATCTTTAAAAACAAAAGGCATTACCCAGGCCCCTGACATGGAGATTCATGAAGCATCCCACAGAATGCTTCAAACCTGGTCCACTCATTCAATCAGATTATTTTTTTAAAATTTATTTTTTAAATGTAAAGTGGGCATGATAACAGAAATTGTTCCCACAGTCACCTATTGTTAGGTACATACAGCACCCACTCAGGAGAGATTCAACACGACCACGAGGTGTGTGGTCATGCCCACAGTCCAACCACTTGCAAGGCTGAGGCAGGAAGATAATGAGTTCTAGTTCTAGACCATCCAAGACTGCTCTCATTGACTATGTCTTTCTTTCTTTCTTTCTTTTTTAAGGATTTTTTTCAAGACTGAGTTTCTCTGTGTAGCTTTGGAATCTGTCCTGGATCTCACTCTGTAGACCAGGCTGTCTTCGAACTCACAGAGATCCGCCTGGTTCTGCCTCCTAAGTGCTGGGATTAAAGGCATGTGCCACTGCTGCCAGGCTTTTTTTTTTTTTTTTTAAAGGTAACCACAGACCACAAATTCGTGCTGTTTTTCCATTCAGGGATGTGAGTCTACTTTTCCTGCTTTGCTTCTAGACTGGCCTTAATGACAGTGTTGATCAGGAAGAGGAAATGGCAGCCTGGGATCTGTGAGGCAGAACACAGAAGCTACTTTAGCTACTACCCAGCTGGATTCTCAGAACACGTTTTGTGGAAGCAGCCAGGCAAACACACAACTCTGATGACCCGGGTAGAAAAAAAAAAAGTTATAAGAAAAAAGATGCCTGGATCCACTACTCCAGCCTGGACACCAGGAATGTGTGTGACAAAGCTTTTGTGTGGCTCTGGCCACAGCCATTGGCACACAGGACACTGTAAGTCAGAATGGCCCATCTGTGTGCACTCGGCCCACAGCAGCCCAAGTTGTTATGCAATGACAGGCCGCCAAAACTCACACAGAACCTGAGTTACACTCAGCATGTGGTCCACCGCTACTGCTGTGGGCATATTACTTTTTTTCCGTAGTCTGCAGCAATTACAAGCTCATTAAGGATATATCCTTCTTAATTACCTTCTTGAGAGTTTCTGCGAGTGGGGAAAGAAAAGAACAACCTCTGGCTTCCACCCAAGGCTGCGTGCAGTTCCTTCGCTGCCAAGGCCCGTGTGAGAACCACGGCAGACTATTATCACGCTTACCAGTTTATAATTGCTGGTTTTCTCTCGCCCAGTGACTTCTTACGGGGAAGGGGCAGTCGTGGGGACCAAACCCGGGGCCCTCCCACACGGCAGGCATGTGCTCTACCACCGAGCTACATCCCCAGGCCTTTTGTGTTACCTTTCATTTTGGGACAGGTTCTCTCTAAGTTGTCCAGGCTGGCGCTAAAACTTAGAGTCAGACCCTTGACTTTGCTATCTCCTGCTCAGGCCCTGCATCACCCACAGATGCTTTCGTTAAGGAAGAAATCATGGGCAAAATCAGTACACAGAGCACACCCTATGTGTACTAATTTTGCCCGTAGCCATGAAGAAGGATGTGCACATCTCGGGTGACACAGTAGCTATGTTGAACAACTCAGAAAGAAAGCCCCAAAGCAAGTTATGTGTGTGATTCACATGGACAGCAATCATAGGGCACGACAGTTCTATTGTTAAAACATTTACATTTTGGTTATAAATCTAACAACATTAAAATTAACATTAGTTTCAATGTATATTATTATACCTTACATCCTCTTATTGAGACTAGCCTATGAGTTGGGGTATAAAAATAATCCAATTAGTCTTTTAAAGGGACTTTTAAAAATTGATATGTCATATTTATTAATAGTTCCTTATAAAAATTAATTGCTGTGGAACACCTTTAATTTATTAATATCTTATGAAAATGCTTTTTATAAAGAGCCTAATGCGCTTTTCGCTTTATTTCACCACGTCATCTTTGACAAAGGAAGCAGCTGGCTCCACGTAACATGCATAACAAGGCCGTTGATGAGGCTACCTGGGCAGGGAGGTTATATGGCAGTCAGTAGTGAGACCCTGCTCAAAAGTCCATGGAGACCAACATGTACATCTAGGATCCTCCAGGCCGTCTTTGTGGATAACACCAGAAACAGTAGTGGCATGGCACAGCCAGAGTCCGCTTCCACGGGGTGGTTCCAAGCATCCTTTGGTGGGCCCTAAACATCACTGCTGAGATGACTCTCAAAAGGTGAGTTCAAACTCTGTCACTGCTCAGTATGAAAACCTCCAAGAGCTCCCTGACCTGTTAGACACTGAGCATCTTCAGAACAGACCTCACCTTCCATCTACGCACCACAGAAGCACAGCCTGCCCTGTCCACGGGCCCGAGAGAGGAAGCAGATGCACTCTTTAACCCACAGCCCAGCCTCGCAGTCCGAACAGGATTTATCCGGCCCTTTCAATTCTTGACTTTCTTAAAGGGAGAAACGTGGAGCCCAGTGTAGGCACGAACTACTTGGTTGTGAAAATGAAACCGGGCACCGATGATCAGGGTGCACATTCACCATCACTCTGAGACGGCCTCATGTGGCGTCTAATGTGACTAAATGCTGCAGGCTAAGCTACGAAGCCAACGATATTCCATTAATGTCAGTTCCCCGAGATGAGTGACATTGCTCTGCTGTGGCTGCATTCCAAAGTTGACGTGTCTCTGGTGTCACATGTGCCCATCCTCGACAGTCCATCCAAGACACTTGCCATCGGTTTCAAAACTCAGCTGGAGCGGGAAACTGCCTGGCTATCCCACTCGGATGTCGCTGTCACCTCCCAGACTCTTGCATACTTGCACCCGACAGGAGACTACAGAGGTGACCCTCATAAAGGGTGAGTCCAACTGTGTCACTGCTCACTGTGAAAACATTCAACAGTTCACACACACACACACACACACACACACACTCTCTCTCTCTCTCTCTCTCTCTCTCTCTCTCTCTCTCTCTCTCTCTCAATCTGGCTGCGAACCGGCTCCTGGTTCCTAAGACCATACCCTCCCTGCTCCCTCAGGCCACCCTCAAGGGCTTCCCTTGCCTCATTTTTCTCCAGCTGTCCTGGTTGGCCTTCCATCTCCTAGGCGGTCAGCTCTGTGAGGCAGAGGTCACGATACCTTTTGTCATCTCTGGAATGGTTCACAGCACACAGCAGGCACTCGGCCAATACCTGTGGCACCTGCCAGAGAGACTCTTGATCCACACTAGCTCTGCCTCTTCTCTTCATATGCCCGTTTAAACAGGCCTGAAAGCTGCAGCACAGAGTTCTGTTAAAAGATGACAACCTAGAAGATTCAGGATGGGATTTTATATCTTTTTCACAAGTCAGCACATTGGAGCTGCCGGTGGAGCTCAGGGGGACAGCTCATGTACAAGGCCCTGGGTCCACTCTACTACTGAAGGAGGAGGAGAGAGGAAGGGAGGGAAGGAGGGAGGGAGGGAGGGAGGGAGGGAGGGAGGGAGGGAGGGAGGGGATGAAAAGGCACACAGAAAACAGAAAGAGCATATACACAAACCTGCCTAACTTTGAGATCATGTCCACGGACTAACGTCTTTCCTAGACCCCACTCTGAACTTTGAGGATGGTCGAGCCATGGATCAGTGGCCTAGCAAGGCCTGCACAGACACCTGCCTGCTGTTACCACAGAGGGCCCTTGTCCTGTTGATGCCAAAGCTGTCCTTTCACACCACACAAAGGCAGAAACTCAAATTCCAAGGCCCTCTGACCCAAATTCACCTCCTGGTGTCATCACGTTACCTGTCAACCCCCACTAAGATGCTGCATGGCATCCGGTTCCTCCGCAGGCGGTCTCTGGAGGCTCCGCTTGGTCGCACACCTCCCTCCGTATCTGTCCCTCTCTGCTTCGTGGCCACTCTGAAGTGAACAGCTTGGCTCACTTAGGCCCTTTCGGCTTGGAAGCAGTGTGCCAAGACCACTCCTGCCTCCGGAAGATGTTTCTCTCAAGTATTTTGTTACCACGACTAAAGTCTAAGTGACACACCTTATCTTCAGTTCCCCCACTCCTGCTGGCCCTCAATGTGCTGATAACCCAAGTCTCCCACCCACCTTCAGGGGAACTGGCAGGAGAGGAAGCCATAGTTCAGGTTAGATAAAAACAGTCACGCCTGAGCCAACACAGAAGTCCAGCAGGCTGGCAGCAGTGAGCACAGAAACTTATGAGGTAAAATCTGATACATTTTATACAATTCTACCGTTCAGTTACTCCTTTTCTTTATTCCTTGTACCAAGTTAAGGCGCTAAGAAAGGCAGTGGTAGCCATAGCCATACACCCCTCTTGGCAGCTCAGCAGCCACCCCACTGGCAAGAGCAGCAGACACAAAGCCATCTCCAGCAAAAGCAAGGACCAGCCCTCCCACACTGGCCCCTGACCCGGACACCTCCTCACACTTTCCCAGGGCTCCTTGGGGTCCTGCTTCAATCACTCATCTCACCTGTTTTGATACAAAATACTTATCGCCTTTGAACAGACCATAAGCAGAGCATCCCTGATCCAAAAAAAGTGTTCATCTGAAATGGTCCAAAACCTCAAACTTTTTGAGAACTAATGATGACACTCTGAAAGTTTCAGATCTTGAAGTGCCTCGGATTTCGGATGTTTGGATTAGAGGTGATCAATTTTTAAAAGTCTACGGAGGGCCAGGCCAGCAAGGGGGCTCAACAGGTGAGGGTACTTGCTATTCCAGCCTAAATTCAATCCCTCCAACTCATGGTGGACGCAAAGAACCAACTCCTGAACGCTGTCTTCTGACCTCCACACCCCCTCGGTGACACACGCACTCCCACACTTAGAAACAGTCACACAGGCACAAAGAGAAGATAAGGAACAGACGGAAGGAAAGGAGGGGCTACGTAAGCAGTCCAAAATCTGAAAAACACCAGAATAGGAACTACTTTGTCCCCAAGCATGTTAGGCAAATGATACCGAACCTGTAATTTATTTTTCCCTCTTCCTGAATAAAGTGTATGCCTCTGTGATGGTCGGCTTTGTCAACTTGGCACAACCTAGAATCACTTTAGAAGAAAGCCTTCAGGAGGTGTGCCTGTGGGGGGTGTCTTTGGTGCCTTAACTGATGCAGGATGACCCCTCCCCCCAATAAATCTAGCAGCACTTTCTGTGAGCAGCCCAGGTGAGACTCTTCCTCTGCTCCCTCAGCCTTCCCTTCTGGTTCAGCTACTCAGTTGTTTCCACTGCTCACTCCTTTACTGATATTAGAAACAGTTTCTGTAGGTTTCCAGCATGGACTGAAGACCAGCATCTCTCCAGGATCCTTCGGGCCTCTGACACAGATCACGAGTGCTGGGGCACACAACCCTGTGGACCAAACAACGACCCAAGTTCCCCGACCCTCTCCAGTGTGAGACAGTCATTGTCCGACTATTTGGGCCACGTAACCAATCTAAGAAACCATCTTTTGATACATAGTCCTTCTGTTGGGTCTGTGCCCTAGAGCAGTGTTTCTCAACCTGTGGGTTGCAACCCTTTGGGATGGAATGATCTGGCAAGACCATGAGAAAACACAGATATTTACATTATGATTCATAACAGTAGCAAAATTATAGCTATGAAGTAGCAACGAAAATAATTTTATGGTTGGGGTCACTACAACATAAGGAACTATATTAAAGGGTCGCAGTATTAGGAAAGTTACCAAATCCTTGTGTCTGTTTTGTTTAGGCACACCACTGCCTAGCACATGAAACTAAGAAATATTTTTCAATGAATACCATAGAAGTATGGAGGAAAGTCTGATATGATGTCATTCATGACCAAAAATATAAGACCAGGCAACATCATTTAGTTAAACTCACCCAAACAGGCAGCAATAAGGAGGTGATCCAACAGATCCAGGTGTTGGGACTTTGTACAAGACACACAGCCTGGGTTCTACAAAAGTCCTAAAGTCACTAGGGATATTGGCGCACGCCTTTGATCCCAGCACTCAGGAGGCAGAGGCAGGCGGACCTCTGTGAGTTCAAGGCCAGCCTGGTCTACAGAGCCAGTTCCAGGACAGCCAGAACTACACAGAGAAACCCCCATCTCAAAATAAATAAACAAAAACCGCATGCTGGTGTCACGAAGGAAAAGAAAGGGGATCTTTTTTACACACACACACACACACACACACACACACACACACACACACACACAAAACTGACTAAGAGCCTCAGCAATCAAGTTGCTCTGACTTGATCTTGGATGTTTTTAAACAGCTGTGGGGGTGAGTCCACCGGAAATACCGGAGCATGGACTACATGTTTGATGCTACTTTTGCAGCTGTAACCAGTGTGGGAGGTCAGATAATGATATTGTGATTTGGTACATGAATGTCCTTTGCCAGCGTGTTGGAGATGCCAAGATCCTGGGATGACTGCCATGCAGGAGCTGTGGTGTAGAGCCAGCCTGAGCCTATGAGATGAGCTATGTGTGTGTTACTGACAGAAGAGCAGGGGAAATGGAGCCCTCTGAGGCCAGAAGATCACAAGTGCATCCTCCACCGAGCGTTTTACACTGTTGGGCCTCGGTTTTGTTTTGACTTGCTTATAGCTGTGCCATGATTCATCCCCCCTTGGAGACTGTACGCAAGCTTATGACTTATTTTTTATTTTATAGGCACCCATAGTTAAAGAAACTTTTTAAATCCGGGTGGTGGTGGCGACTCATGCCTTTGATCCTAGCACTTGGGAGGCAGGCGGATCTCTGTGAGTTTGAGGCCAGCCTGGTCTACAGAGTGAGTTCCAGGACACTCAGGGATATACACAGAGAAACCCTATCTTGCGGGGCGGGGGGGGGGGGGGGGGGGGGGGGGGGGGGGGGGGGGCGCGGGCGGGAATGGAACTTTTTAAAAGAGACTTTGGAATTTTACAAAGACTGAATATTTTAGGAAGACTTGAGACTTTGGATGTTTTAAAGAGACTGAACTTTTAAAGTGTTTGAATTTTTAAAGACTATGGGACTTGGAAAAGTTTCAATGTTTTATATTGTGATATCAATATTAACATGCCATCTTGGGGACAAAAAAGAAAGAAAAGGTTCCAGATGAATAGTTATTTGCGTGTGTGTCAATTGACAAAGGGTCAACTGCGCCGGCTAGTTTTCTGTCAACTTGGCACGGGCTAGAGTCATTTGGGAAGAGAAACTCTCACCTGAGAAACCGCCTCCATAAGACTGGCCTATAGACAAGTTTGTGGGGCATTGCCTCGATCAGTGATTGATGTGGCAGAGCCTAGCTCACCCTAGCCACCTCTGGGCAGGTGGTTCTGGGCTGTATAAGAAAGCAGCTGAGCAAGGCATGAAGGGCAAACCAGTAAACAGCACTCCTCCATAGCTTCTGCTTCAGTTTCCTGCCTTCAGTTCCTGCCCTGACTTCCCTCAGTGATGGACTGTAATACGGAAGTGTAAAATGAAATAAACCCTTTCCTTCCCCCAAGTGCCTTTTGGTCGTGGTGTTTTATCACAGCAGTAGAAACCCGAAGTAAGACACAGCCTTGGTTGTAGTAGAGACCCCAGGACATTGGAGCTGCCGTGGCCAGGGAAAGACTACCAAGGACACCATCCAGTTTTGTGAGTGGAGCCAACCTAAGCCTATGACACAAGCCGTTTACTATGCAGATGACAGAGCAGGAGACGCAGGATTGCCAGAGCCTTTTGGAGCCCAGAAGATTGTAAGTGAGTTCCAGATGCTCGATGCTGAACTATAGAACATGGAGTTGGGTATCACTTTTACATTTGTTTTGTTTTGCTTTTGGAGATAGGGTCTCTCTACATAGCCCTGGCTGTCTTGGAACTCACTATGCAGATCAGGCTGACCTCAAATTCACAGAGACCCCCAAGATTCTGCCTGCCTCCTGAGTATTGGGATTAAAGGCATGCACCACCACACCTGGCTTTAGCTTTGATGTGATTGTTCTTATGCCCTTGGTTCTTCCATTTGGGGATCAGAAGAATTTATTTTTGTGTTTATTTGGTTTTTTGGGTTTTTTGTTTGTTTGTTTGTTTGTTTTGGTTTTGGTTTGTTTTGTTTTTGCTTTTATTTTTTTGTTTTACACTAACACACAGGTTAGAGATTTTGGATTTTTTTTTTTTAAAGAGACAATAATGGATTGACCTAGAAGGGTGAGCCAAAAAATACCTTTCTGCTTTCGATCAGGGTGCTGATTGTCACAGCACCAGAATGGACTGGAACAGGGAGATAAGGAAGGGGGCCAGTGGCAGGGTGACATGGATACTGACTATTATCTCCCTAGACATGAGGACATGAGAAGAGGCTGTTTGCTGAGGTCTATTTTGACCTCTTGAGGCAAAGTGCTGCACCAGCTCTAGGTGAGGAAGTAGGTAAGGTAAATTCTGTCTCTATCCAAGGTAGAGAGGTCACTCACTAGGCAGCAAGGACAGCTGTGTGCACAGAAAGTGGCATCCGTAGACCACACTGATGGTGCGATGCTAGAATTGTCACACGATGTACTGAGAGATAGTGTGAGTGAAATAACAGAAGCTGGGGGAAAGGAATCTGGACACTCTCTGATTGGAAGGGATTTGAGCAGTCCCTTACTGTAAGGCTTTGATGGAGAAAAAATGGGGACTCCACTCCCAATACAACCTCTCTTCCGCTGACCACACCGAGTCTCTACCACGTTTAATTCCTCATCCCCGCAACGGTAATTTCTCATCCCTGCACATTTGATGCAGTCGGAGGAACAGAGCTGTAGTTTTGGGACTCTGCAGTTACCAGAGCAATAAACCAGATCTTTGTTTCCCAAAGTTTCCAGTCTTGAGTATTTTGTTACATAGAAACAGAAAACAGACTGAGACAGAGATTGCAACTGCCTAGTCTAAGCTACAGTTCTATGCATCAATTCCCAGTAACTCCCAACAAACTCATATAACCCTGTCAGATGCTCCCAGGAGCAGAGAGCTCACCTCTGCTGAGAGCAGTCCATTTGACGTCACACGACTCCCACTGCTGAGCTTTGTGGTTAAAGAAGGCTGCCCATGCTAGGTCCTAATGCCCTTGGATTCACAGAGCCCTACCCTGTGTATAAGTCCTGCACAGATCTGCATTTCCACTATCCAGATGTCTCACAAAACCTTGGGTGTGTGCATGTTCTTTGGTGAAACACCATATAGATACTAACAAAGGCCACAGAGAGAGGTTTCCAGAGCTCCTCACCGGAAGCAGGGAAGCCCACAGTTGTATTTTAACTACTCACTCAGCTGCTAGGGAAGTAGCAGAGATCTCTAAACTGTTGTCAAGACAACCGAAGCACAAATACAAACCTCTTCGGGATCCCATCCGGAAGCAGTTTTTTAAGCACACAAGCACACATGCCCAGAAGAAATAGGCTACCCCTCCCCCTCCTGGCCTCCTCTCTGTCTCCATCTCCTGCTCTTGTCACATGGCGATGTGTGTGAAAAAAATTCGTACTGGGAAGCTTTCCACCTTTGAGGTTAAGACAGCTGCTGCAATACTGTTTTTGTTCACATTTGAAAATGTACGTTTGGGGGGAGGTTGTTTTTAAGTATCCTGTTTTGTAATACTAGTACAGATTCCATAGTGTGATAGCCTGGCACATGAGTGGCAAAACTGTGACTTATTGGGTCCAGATGTCCACGGACCCCTGCCTAGCGTGGTCAAACGCACCCCTAATCATGGCTAGCTTCCACGGTGTACCCACTGACCCCAGGGAAGGGCACTCACTAAGGCTGGCTGCACTGTCCCATGTGGCACAAACATGAGAAAGCCCACAAATGTACAACAGGTAGCAAAAATACACGTGACGTTCTTGAGTCCTTGACTTAGGATTAGGGTTTCTATTGCTGAAACAAAAAACCATAGTCAAAAAGTAAGTTGGGGAGGAAAGGGTTTATTTGGCTTACACTTCCACATCACTGTTCATCACCAAAGGAAGTCAGGACAAGAACTCAAACAGGGCAGGATCATCCTGGAGGCAGGAGCTGATGCAGAAGCCACAGAGGAGTGCTGCTTACTGGCTTGCTTCCCATGGTTTGCTCAGCCTGCTTTCTTATAGAACCCAGGACCACTAGCCCAGGGTTGGTACCACTCACAGTGGGCTGGGTCCTCCCCCATCCATCACTAAGAAAATGCCTTACAGCTGGATCTTACGAAGACATTTTCTCAATAGAGGCTCCTTCCTCTCTGATGACTCCAGCTTGTATCAAGCCGACATAAAACCAGCCAATACACTAAGTTATCAGAGAATGTCCCGCAGGCCAATGCCAATTCACTTTGGAGCACTCATCAAAAGAAACAAAGCCACACACACCAAGTAAACAGTAGGAGCATCCAAGTTCTAGAAGGCATAGGGACAGGTAAAGAGACCATGTCACCTGGCCCACTCACACTTCTACCCATCAAAATGATCCTAAAGTCAGAAGATAAATCCTCCAACCCAAGGGCAGGAGCCTGAGACTACAGCAAAGAGTCACCAGCAGGGACTCATCCTAAAAACAGCCTGTACCTTGAGCAGGGAGCATGTCTTCCAACAAGTGACCAACCACAGACTAGCCGCCAAGCCTCTCCAGCAAGGACAAGGCTTTGCTCTATGGTAAATACACTCTGTCACCCTCTACGAAACTGAGGGTAAAGCTGGCAGGGTCTTGATCATCCTAAGATTTCAGGGAGGTGTGACATAGCTTTGCAAACAGAAAGCTGAGTGCCATCTACACGCACTCCTTCACGCGGAACAGACAACCCTCACCATAACAAGAGAGGGGCCCTAAGGTTCCTGCTAAAATCCTAAAAGGACCATAGGGCTCATCATTGACTCCCTCTTCCATCTTCAGACCCAGAGGATCTCTCAAATCCAGACAGTACACCAGGGCGTAGACCTCCTTCAAAGGCCATCTCATAGAGAGAACCAGCCTATTTAGATAGGCAGCTAGAAATGCAGCCTGGCCCAGAACAGGACTAGCCAAGCCAGGGAGCCTCAAGACTCGTACTCAGTATGGACAAGCTCTTTTGCTCTTTGCAATAAAATATCTTCTGATCTCAATAAGACTAAAATGTGTAGCTACCGTCAAAAACAGGATGACACTGATGTGGTATGATATGAATGAAGTTTCAAAATTTCCAGAAGTTACTTCTTTCTCTGTTACAGAATCCCCCAGCCCCAGTTCAAATCCCTAACCTATAGGGCCATCACAAAGAAACAGCAATCAAAATAAGGCACCATCTCCAGGAAACCCATTGAAACTGCTTCTTTGTGGAGATTAAGTGAAGAGAGAGAGAGAGAGAGAGAGAGAGAGACAGAGAGAGAGAGAGAGAGACAGAGACAGAGAGAGAGACAGAGACAGAGACAGAGACAGACAGAGACAGACAGAGAGAGAGAGAGAGATATTCTCTAGTTGTCCTCGGCTTACTCAGGCTTGCTATGGTCTACACCAGCATCACAGACCATCAGAAATATTATCACACATATCTTAAAGAGACCATCCAGTCTAGTTCTCTGCCTTCGAAGAGAAGGGGATGATATGTCCATTCTACAATTAAGCCAGCCACCCATTCAGCCTTCCAAACCCTGGTGCAGAAGACTGGCCAGGCCCCCTAACATCTGGTTCTGAGCCCTTGACACCTGGTCACTGTCCTGGTAGGACATACAATTATTGAAACTAAAAATTAAGGGTGATGTCTTGGGACCATGAGTGTGCCCCTAGGTAGGTTGCAAAGAAGGTGTCACCCACCCCCAAGAGCTAAAAGTGTTTCCTAGTTCATCTTTTCCCAAGGTTAATTGTGACATGCCCCATGCACCCAAGCTTCCTCTTCCTTCTTTGGGGCCTGCCATTCCTTTTAAACCGTCAAAGACCTTTCTCCCAAGGATTCTTGGAATTTAGGTCTAGACTATATTGGCCAGCCTGGAAGAAATGAAGTTTGCTGCTGTAACACCAGAAGTTCAAGAGAGAAAGGTGAGAACAGCATCCCACCTGGCCTCCGTGGGAAAGGAGCCCTGGAGAGGCCTCGCTAGACCCTGGAAGAAAGGGCTTGGGGTAGACCCCCTAGGAGTCTCCGCAAATCACAGCAACTGGTTGTAAGTGGTGAGGACAGTGTGGAGGTAATTCCCCAAGACTTCTTTCACCAAAGGGTCCATCAGAGCCCAGGTGAAGCCACAAACCTGTCTACAGTCATAGCCTGTATACACTTCCACATCCATCTTGACAGTTCTGTTAGCATTTCTTTGAGAAGAATGAATGTGGGGCTACCCTGCCCTGCTTCTTTATTTAGGAAATACTTTCCTTGCAGGGCCAGATTCGCCAACTTCAAGGGCGGTACACCCGGTGCTGATGCCAAAGGCTACAGAAAACATGGCTTAACACCAGCTCTAATTTTGGAAGATTTCCGGAATTTGATGTGGGTAGCCCCAAGGAAATGCCCCCAAACACTGAATCCCCTGGGACGATTTTCAAGGGACCGTCCTAGGAGGTGAGACTTCGGTCTGGTCCGTGGGTCGCATGGGTTAAATGCTGTTTCTCACTTTGTTTCTGACTGCTTCTGTTTCTTGGGACTAAGAAAGGCTCATTTTGGAAGGGGAAGAGTGATGGGGAGGAGGGAGTGGGGAGGTCGTCCAGCTTCTTTTCATCCACTGCACGAAGAAAAGTGTGCTGGACACACAGTTCACACACAGTTCGTTCTCTCTTGCTTTGCAGTCAGTCCAAGCCCCCGGTTCTCCCACCCAGGATTGATTTGTTGGTTTGTTTTCTGAGTGAATAAAGCAATTGCCACCAGCCACCCACCCAGCCACCCCTGCCCGCAGGAGGCAGAGGAAAACCAGTGCCTCCCCGGAGTAACTTAAACATTCCTCAGGGAGGGAACCATCGGTGGTGGAAGCGAGAGCCCTAGGGGCCCCGAGGAGCTGCAGGACCTTCTGTCGTCGGGTCTTCTACAGCCCCCCCCCCCCCCCCCCCCGCCCACCCTGCCGGCCCCGCAACCTGGCGAGGCCCAAGGTTCCCAGACGCGCGGGCGCAGACGGAGCGATCGGAGACGCTTCGGGAGCAGCTGGGACCCGGCGGCCGGTGCCGGGCGCGGGAAGGAGCGCGCCGGAGCCGGGCAGCGCCGGGACAAAGGCGCGCAGGAGCGGGGATCCCCGTAGGCTGGGGCCAGGACTCACCCCGAGAAGACACACTTTGAGCTCCCGTATCGCCATCATGTGGTCTGGGCCGGGCCGGGCCGGGGCTCAGCAGCATCGTCCGGGCCGCACCGCGCCCAGCCTGCGTCCAGCCGTCTCCCAGCGCTCTCGCCCGCCGCGGGGCGGAACCGTCGCCGCGGCTATTTCTGGGCCGCGGCCTCCGCGGTCGGTCACGTGCCGCCGGCCGGCTCCTCCCGACGCGTCGAGCCTAGCAGCCTAGGCTAGCCTAGCCGCCGGGCTTCGGCTCCGCCCGGGTCCGGTCGGCGTCGGCCTCCGGTGGCCACCCAACACCGGACTTGCGGGCAGACCCGTCCCTTCCCGCAATCAGATCTGAGCTCGGTCGGCCACTGTCTGCCTTGGGAGACCTGAACCCAGGACCCGTCGGGTCATAAAGAGCCGTTCCTATAGTTAGTTTATGCTGTTGGCGGTGGTTCTAAAAAGGCACTTTCAAGTCGCTGGGTAGTCCCAGCGTTCAGTGACACTGACGTCTAGAGGCGAGACACAACGGCGAGGACCGGGATGAGTAGAGGAAAGGGTTAACTTGCCTCATCTACTGCCCGGGCTTCGCTTTGCCCTACAGTGCCTTTCTCTGTAGGTAGCGAAAGATGATCCGAGAAACAGTCGTTTGTTTCTGCTTCCAAAAGTGGCCTGCCAGAGCCTGGGAGAGGAAGGGTGCATTCTGGAGAGGAAGCTCCCTTCCTCCACGTAGAAAATCCTACAGCTGTGTGGGCAGGAGCTCAGCCGAAAGTAAAGCGAGAATGGGGTCTGGCGACCCTTCTCCAGACTCCTCTACTAGGAAACTGAGGCTGCGGCTTCGCACGGGGGCGGGGGGGGATTTCGTCTTCTCGTTGTGACTCGGTGGACCTCAAGCCTCTGGGGTGGCTTCATTTGTTGACGCATAGAGATGTCAGCTTTGGGGAGTAATCTAAATTTACTGGTACTTCTAACTGTAAACGTTTATTTTAAACAACAACAACCTGGTTTGAACTGGGATGTGGCTCAACTGGTAGAGTGCTTGCCCAGCATGCCTGAAGCCCTGGGTTTGACACCCACCCACCCCCACTCCACCCCTCTCCGCCCCATGCACACACCCTCCCCCCCCCCCCCCCCGCATACTCCACCCCCCACCCCGCATGGTGGGTGTTAGATCCGGATTGATCCAGGCAACATGGAAATAAAGATACACACCTCGACAGAAGCAGAATTATGCTTTAATCCGAACAATGCAGGGAAGCAGTCTCTCAGAGGAAGTGGAGACTGAACCCAAGCACAGGAGGCTTTGGGCTTTATAGGGCAAAAGAGCGAACGTTGGGAGAGGGAAGTTTTTTCTGTAAACGTGTACTTTGTAGTTCCAAGGCCCAGTAATGCCAGCAGATGTTCTCATTACTATATTGGCTTTCTTGTTGGGCAGGTGTTCTTATCAGTATGCTGAGTCTGGAGTTTCTCAGCTCCTCTGAAGTTTCTTATGGTAGGTCATTAACCCTTCAGTGGCATATGCCCTTAATTCTAGGCAGGAGATCGGAAGTTCAAGATTATCCTGAGCTACCTAGAAACTTCCAGGCCAGCCTGGGTTACATGAGACTTTATTTCAAATAAACAAAACAAAAGCCACGGTTTTGTTGTTGTTGATGTTTTTGTTTTTCAAGGCATGATTTCTCTGGGTAGCCCTGGCTGTCCTGGAACTCGCTCTGTAGACCAGGCTGGCCTCGAACTCACAGAGATCCACTTGCCTTTGCCTCCCGAATGCTGGGATTAAAGTTGTGTGCCACCACCGCTCAGCCCAAAAGCCAGTTTTAAGATGTATTTATATATTTTATATATATGGATGTTTTGTCCGCATGTACAACTGCACACCAGAAGAGGGCATTGTATCCCATGGACTACAGTTATAGATGGTTGTGAGCTGCCATGTGGGAGGCTGGAACGTGGGAGCTGGGATTTGAACTCAGTATCTCTGGAAGATCAGCTAGTACTCTTAACTGCTGAGCCATCTCTCTAGGCCCCCAAAGCCAGTTTTAACAAGTCATTCAGCATTCCCAATCCTTTTCACATGTGACCAATGGCTCTTTCCATTTTTCCAGGAGACCTTGGTTATCATCTGGCTTTGCTCCTATTCAAGCCAGATGGAAGCTACTTTGGCCCTGTAGTGGCCCCTCGTGGTGAGGATTCCAAAGCAAGGCCCACAAAGAGAACAGTTCTAGAACCCTGGAGTCCAAACAGGCCCCAAGCAAACTTGCAACGAATCAAGTTCCCCAGAGTAGCGGGAACCTTGCGTCGGGGAGGTGCAGGCTAGTAGAGGCCTACTTGTCTGGACTGAATTGATCAAAAGGTAGCCCACGTGGACAGGCCACGGGTCCTAGTCAATGTCTCTTTTGTGTCAATATCTCTCCTTGATTCGGCATCCAAGGACAGCCAGTTCTGTGTGGGCAGATTGAAGACAGGCTACGGTGTCCAGCTGGGGCACAATACCTCCCCTATGCTCAGGTTTGCTCAGCTGAGAGCATCTGTTAGGCACAACTTCAGACACTTTGGCCAGGTTCTGTCCTGCTTTCGCTGGCACCTACGTGTTCTGTAACGAGTAGGATTTGGCCCTCCGTACTGAAGTGTGTTGCTTCTAAAGCCAAGGTGTGTTCTCTGTTTATTACTTCCTGTGGAGTGGGCGTGGCTCAGGAAACTGCAGTACGTGCTGAGAGGGCCGTGTCCAGGAGGACAGGTGCAGACAGGACAACCTCCTGAGGCCGTCATCTTTTTAGCACATCTCTCATTTCTGCCCTTCTCCACTCATTTGGGTGTCTGGGATGCATGGATGCTTTCTAAGTTTCCCTACAAGGTCCCCTGCGCAGGCTTTTCCTCACTGAGAATCACTCCAACCCGATTGTCCTCTCAACTCCAGGACCCACCCAAAACTACTTCATTCCTAACTCATTGTAGTCCAGTTTCTTGAGGGGTGGGTATGGTTTGGGGCTCAGGTTTTTGTCATTGTTGTTGTTGTTTTGAAGACAGGATCTTGAGCAGCCCAGGGTGGCCTCAGACTCGCTGTGTAACTGAGGCTGCTCTTGAACTCGTCTTGCCTCAGCCTCCCAGGTGCTAGAATGACAGACATGTACCGCCACACCTGGCTTCATTATGGTGAAGTCTCGCTCTCTGCCTTATGGCAACACTAGTCTGTCAACCAGAAATGTCCATGGGTTTATTCTCTTCCTCATCCACATCTCCACCTGGAGACTTTGACATGACCTCATAAAAACCAGATCTCCGTGATCACTCGGTGGACACGCATAAAGCTGTAGCCCGAAGGAAGATGGACGACTACTATGAAACAGGAACGAGGGATCCTAAGCAGCTCCCAGGTTTTTAAGGGCAAAATGTTCTCTATTATGTTTTGCTTACTTCATGACAGGTTCATTATATTAGTCCGTGTCTTGTCACCGAGGCTCCCAAACCTTAAAAAGGAAGTTTGTTTAGTTCACAGTTTGAAAAGCTGAAAGTCTAGCCAGGTGTGGTGGTGCACACCTTTAATCCCAGCACTCAGGAGGCAGAGGCAGAAGGATCTCTGAGTTCTAGGCCAGCCTGGTCTACAGAACTACAGAGCTAGTTCCAGGACAGCTAGGCCAGGGCTACAGAGAAAAACCCTGTCTGTCTTTTTAAAAAA
Source organism: Peromyscus californicus insignis (assembly GCF_007827085.1). Classification (NCBI taxonomy): domain Eukaryota; kingdom Metazoa; phylum Chordata; class Mammalia; order Rodentia; family Cricetidae; genus Peromyscus; species Peromyscus californicus. The sequence continues at coordinate 43,975,165 of NW_026294514.1, read as the reverse complement.
GCACTGGTATATAACCGACAATGTACCCAACAGCCAAACAGGACATGCAAGCTTTTCTCCTAAGTACTTTGTAAAATGTGCTAAAAATGTGTGCTAAAAATGGCTGCCACTTTCGTGCTGTCTCAAGGTCTCTGGGAAACCCCTCCCCAAGGCCTTCCTCCCTGATGGGAGCTGTTTTCACAGGACATAGTCACAGATAACCAGGTCCAGGTGGTAGTGGCTTCCTAACAAGCTTGTGGCCTCTTCCTCAGTCTCTCCGTGTGCAGAATGCCCGATGGCTACCATATGACATTCCTCGGGTGGCAGCAATGAACCATGTATGTGCCATCTTTCTGTACACCAAGCACAGAGAAGCTAAGGGCACATGAGCAGATAGCCCAGCATGGAACTCAGTGCTGAGAGCAGAGACCAGGCAGGCTGTGAAAAGAACCTTGTTCCGTACTCTGCACCAGTGTATAGGAGGAGCACAGACCAGACTGCAGCCCTTCTTCACTCCAGGAACTCTTCGCTTGGTTGGCATTGCTTGCTTCTTGATAATTCCTCATTCAAATTGAGCAGAAGAGCCGTGAGCTGACTGATAACAGTACCACCTAAAGGATGAAATCTAAACTCCCTAGCAGGCCTTGTGACACTGTTGGGGAATATTATTTTAAGATGTGTTACTTGTGTTTATGTTGCATTTGTTTAACTGTGTGAAGCTGTGTTACTGTGCCTGTCTAAAACACCTGATGGTCTAATAAAGAGCTGAACGGCCATTAGTGAGGCAGGAGAGAGAAACAGGCAGGACTGGCAGGCAGAGAGAATATATAGAAGGAGAAATCTGGGAGAGGAGAGAGGAGAGGAAGTAGCCAGAGAAGGTGGAGGACCCAGCTATACAGCAAGTCATGGAGTAAGAAACAAAGAAAGGTATACAGGAATAGAAAAGGAAAAGCCTAGAGGCAAAAGATAGATGGGCTAATTTAAGGAAAGCTGGCTAGAAACAAGCCAAGCTAAGGCCAGTCATGTATAATTAGGAATAAGCCTCCAAGTGTGATTTATTTGGGAGCTGGGTGGCAGGTCCCCAAAAGAGCAAAATAACCAACAACAGGACACCCTCCTCACACTTGCCTTTTCTCAGCCCATCATATAGGACCTTATCATTTAAGGAGCTACTCAAATTCCATCTCTATCACAAAGCCTCCTGCTCATAACTCAGTATGAATGAAGTCCTAACACTGAGTCTTTTTTCAGTGAATCTGGGGCTAAACAGACACACATGTAATTATCTGTCCATATGAGAAATTAAGAAACCTCTGATTTCAGAGGTTTTAAAATGATTTGAAACACTTTTAAGTGACTCCTCCTGAGTCTATAGCTTGCCTGGGACATTTTTCAAGCAGGACCTTCCTCTGCTTTATGATGGATATTCAAACAACACTAAGGTTCTACGACTCTCAAGGGTCTAGGAGATCACAGCTTCATTTTCATAGTATGGTCTCAGTGTTGTGGAATATGTCTTTAACTAGGCAAAGATGTGTTACATTTGTTTATGCTGCATTTGTTTAATGATGTAAAGATTTGTTGCTTTGTCTGCCTAAGGCATCTGGTTGGTCTAATAAAAAGCTGAACAGCCAATAGATAGGCAGTAGAGGGATAGGCGGGGCTGGCGGGCAGAGAATAAATAGGAGAAGGAATCTAGGCTCAAGAGGAGAAAAATGAGGAGAAGAAGGGAGAGAGGGAGATGCCTGGGGTCAGCCAGACACAGTAGGACATACAGAATGAAAGAAAGGTAAAAAGTCCTGAGGCAAAACGTAGATGAAGACAAATAGGTTAAAATAAGTTAAAAGAGCTAGTGGGACAAGCTTAAACTAAGGATGAGCATTCATAACTAATAATAAGTCTCTGTGTCACAATTTGGGAGCTGGTTGGTGGTCCAAAAGAAAGTCTGCTACATCTCAGAATCAGGAGTTATTCACATAGTAGGATTATTGAGCCTCCTAAGCAAAGAAAGATAATTCATCTCAGAAGATTCTGTATGGGAATTTCTTCCAACAGAAAAGAGTAACCAAGTCTTTACATCTACTGAAAAAAAAATTCCTTTCATTCTTTAAAAGTTGACAAGAGGCTGAAAAAACTGATCATGTTTCTTGGTTCAAGAAATTCTTGAGGCCAGGCGGTGGTGGCGCACGCCTTTAATCCCAGCACTTGGGAGGCAGAGGCAGGTGGATCTCTGTGAGTTCGAGGCCAGCCTGGTCTACAGAGTGAGTTCCAGGAAAGGTGCAAAGCTACAGAGAAACCCTGTCTCGAAAAACAAAACAAAACAAAACAAAAAAATTCTTGTTTGGACCACACCAAAGACAAAAGTAGACAAAGCCTGTCCACTGGGACCATCGAAGCAGGTAAAGGCACTTACTGCCAAATCTGGTAACCTGAATTCAATCGCTGAAACCCCCTGGTAGAAGGACAGAAGAAACTTTTCCTGAAAGTTGTCCTCTGACTTCCATGTGCATATCATAGCACACATATATGTACGCACACGCGCGCGTGTGCACACACACAAAATAAACCTAAAAATATTAACGTTCATCTGTGCGCATATACAGTACATAAAAAATACTTTAGCGAAGCTGTGATAATGGGATTTTGCTCACATGTGGGCATATCAGGAAGCAGAGAAAAGGAACTGCCAATGTTTAGCTCAGGACCAAGGCATGGTGTCCCCCACATTTAGGGCAGGTCTTAGTCTCTGATAACCCAGCTCCTGTAATCAGAGAAAGAACAGCCTGAAAGCTAACAGGACTAATTCTGGACAGGGCTCAGTTCCATGGCCTTTGTCTCCTTCTCCCTTCTGCTGCCTCCCTGCCCCGTCTGTTTCAGTTGCAGTATCTAGGGTGGAACACAGGGCCCCGGCACTGATAGGCCAGCATTCCACGACTGAACTATACTCCCAATGAACACCCCTCCCAACTGTTTCTTATCGATGGGGAATGCTTTCCACATTGCTCCCAGTGAGCGGGGTCAAAGATGTTCCACTGAAGAAGTCTGTAGTTACTCCCACCGAGCTGTGGCATCTCACACATTCTTTGTAAACATTTAATTCCATTAGAGAAACCAGGGTGTGTAAACAGCATTGAGTGGAGTAAGCAACAATGTTAATTTTCTTCACGCATTCCTGACACTCTTGGTTCCTTCCTTTCCCCCAAAGCAAGCAACTTCGGAGTTGAGCCGTGTTGTTCCCTTGCCGACATCATCCCAGCTGGGCTAGTTGACTGTTTACACTCGCACCTTAAGGGGTAAAGGGGGGCCACGGGGCCTCACCTGTGTTTGCAGCTGGCCTGAATTGCACATGGTCTTGGGAAGGACCTAGAATTTTTAGGTCAGGCAAGGCTAGGGGAAGGAAGGGCCCATAGATGCACCTATGGAGAGGCCCTCATCCTTCAGGGTAAAGGCTTTCCAAGTGTCACGGAGGAGCAGCCACACCCCTGTAAGCCACACCCCTGTAAGTAATCACCTATGTTCTGTAAAGAAGCCCAATAAACTCATGGATTCCTCAAAGTGAACTCTGGCAGAATACTGCCTCCATTTGACCTTGGACCTGAAGAGGAGGGGTAGAATCGTAAGGCTCTTCCTGGAAAGGACTTCTAGCAACACTCCCCTTCTTTCTTTTGGGGATGAGAAAACACATCTTCAGTTGAGGTAAATAAAAAGAGATCCTGGGTCTTTGGAAAACAAAACTACACTATGAAAACACAAGGAAAAGCTAAGATTTCACACTGCGAGATGCCCCATTGACTTGGAGATTTAACAGGGTTCTAGGGGCAGCCTTGAATGGATTAAGAAAAATGTCTGAAGGATGAGAACAATTTCAAACATTTGCCTTCACGAAATTAGAAAGAAGAGGCCTGAAGTGAGGAATGACAGTTCCATTCCCTGGGAATGGCTTTGACCAAGGACAACATGGCAACCTGATTTCAAACACAGACGTGAACAGAAACAAATCTTTTTACTTATTTTATTTTTATTTTTTTTTTTTTGGAGACAGGGTTTCTCTGTGTAATAGCTCTGGCTGTCCTGGAACTCACTCTGTAGACAAGGCTGGCCCCTAACTCACAGAATTCCGCCTGCCTCTGCCTCAAGGCTTGTGAGTGCTGGGATTAAAGGCACCACCACCCGGCCAGAAACAAATCTTAAGACATTGTTTTAAAAAGCATTTTTAAAAGCATTTAAAAAGCCAAAAAAAAAAAAAAAAGGATTTTTTATCATGTATTTCTTCTCATTTTCTGATTTAAAAAAAATCATTAAAAACAGTAATGAGTGTTTATGACCAAAATGTATAATAAATATGAATGAAATGCCATAATGAGACCTCCATTTTGTATAATTATACAGTAATAAGACTTTTAAAAATAAGGGCCAGGCATGGCGGTGCACAGCTTCCAAGCATTTGAAGACAGATGCAGGCCAATCTCTAAATCTGAAGGTCAGCATGATCTACATAGTAAGTTCTAGGTCAGCCACAGCAAGTATTGAGTCCCTGTCTCAAATAAATCCTTGTCCCCTACCCCCTTCTTTTTTTTTTTTTTTGTTTTTTCGAGACAGGGTTTCTCTGTGTAGCTCTGCGCCTTTCCTGGGACTCACTTGGTAGCCCAGGCTGGCCTCGAACTCACAGAGATCCGCCTGGCTCTGCCTCCTGAGTTCTGGGATTAAAGGTGTGTGCAACCAGCAACCACCGCCTGGCCCCTACCCCCTTCTTAAAGAGATAAAACAAGGGCTGAGGGGATAGTTCAGTTGGTGAAGCATTTGCTTTGCCAGGATTAGGATCTAAATTCAATCCCCAAAACTCTTTGTAGTTTCAGTGCTGGGGAGGCAGATCCCTGGCCTGGCGGGGCTGTCTAGCAAGCCTAGCCCACTGGGCGACTTCAGAGGCCCTGTGTGGAGAGAGAGGAAAGAGGAAGAGGGAGGGAGGGGAGGGGAGGAGAAGGAGAGGAAAAGAAAGAGGAAGAGGGAGGGAGAGAGGAAGAGGGAGAGAGACAGAGAGACAGACAGAGAGAGAAACAGAGCGAGCGCCTGAAAAGCACCTGAGGTTTCTCATTCTACCTGTAAATTCCTGTTATTTGAATTCACAAAAGTAAATTTTGCTAAGAAATGCATGTGGAAGTTTGGTCTTTAATTGTATTTGAGAAATTAGACACATTTTGGAGCTACAGAGTCTATTTTTTAGTCTCTTGGAGTTTCAGTTCACGCTGTACAATGTGTTTTATCTGTTAAGTGATATCTAAAAGGGAGATGTTGGAGTAACTATGCATAACTTTCTCCCTAAGCAGATTTATGCATTCTCGAGGATCTGATTACGTGGTCTGATCCTCCGATGTTTTAAAATGCCAATATGTTGTCTTTAGTTAGGACGGCAGCACAGAAAGGAATATGCTGAACACTTAAAAATTCTCTCCCTTTTCATATCAGATTCGCAAACTGGCAGCAGGTACGAAAATGGGAGTTTTGTTGTCCCGCTTTAGGGGAATACCATTTGGAGGCCTTGCTGGTGGCTAGATTTAGTCTTGAGACTCTCAAAAATGGGACAATGTGCTGGAGTCAGAAAACCTGGATTTTGCCCTACTTTGTACGTGGGACCCCCTAGAGAACCACTTAACTCTCTTCAAACAAAGGGAACAGTAGGATCCGTGGCACAGACTTCACTCGAGAAAAGCGCCGCTAAATTACCAAAAATAAAAAATAATAAAATGCCAATCCCAGGCACCCCGCCACCCGACTCCCTAGGTAGCAAGCACTGGGCTCGATTCCTGACAGTCTGCCATTCCCCGGGGAGGCGGAGGGGGCAGGTATCCTCGCCGATGCTCCCCGGCGGTCACAAGGCTAAGAACCTCCGAGTGGCTGGCCTCGGCCTGGCCCGCGCGCCCGCGGCCGCTCTCAGGGTCAGCTCGGGGGAGCGGGCGAGCGGCGCGCGGGCTCCGACGCGGGTGCCGCGGCTTTAACGTGCCGCCACGGGGAAAGGCCCGCGGGCGGGCGGGCGGGCGAGCGAGCCGGCGGAACTTTTGTCACTCAACTGTCGTCCGGCCGGGGCCCGGGCTTTGTTCAGTCACTCGCGAGGCCTGGCCGCGCGGGCGGGCGGGCGGGCGGAGGCGGCGCTTCCTCCACGCGGAGGCGGGAGCCCCGGCCGCGGACGGCCGGCGACGCACGAGCAGGTCTGGGAGGGGCGCGGGTGGCGAGCGGCGAGCGGCGCGCGGCGGAGCGGGCGGCGGCCGGCGGTGGGCGAGGCCGGTGACCCAACAGAGCTGCGGGCCGCGGGGACCCCGCCCGCCGGGCTCGGGCACACGCCGCAGGTTCCCCCCCCGGGCGGGCAGCTCGCGCCGCGCTCCGCACGCACGGCGCCAAGGCGCCTCTAGCCGCGGGTGGGAGCGCGCCTCGGGGCCGGGCCGGGCCGGCCGGGCGCGGGAGGCGGGTGGGGCGGACGGGCGACGGGCGGCGCGCGGGGCGGGCGCACGGGAACAGCCGCCGCCGCCGCCGCCGCCGCCGCTGCTGCAGGCCCGGGCCTCGGCCCGCCCCGCGCGCGCCCCCGCCGGCCCGCGCGCGCCCACCGGCTCCCGGCTCGCGCGGCTCGCCGAGCGGGATCCCGGGAGACGAGGAGGCGGGGGCGAGCACAAGATGGCGGGTACGTGGCCCCAGTTCCCCGGGCGGCGGCGGCGACGGCGGCGGCGGCTCCCCGCGCTCGGAGGCTCCCGGGACAGGCCGGCGCGGGGAGACGCCGCCGGGCGGGCGGCGGGCGGCTGGGGCGCGGCGCCGGCCCAGGACGCTGACCCGGCCTTTCTTCTCTCCCCCGGCGCAGACCTCTCGCTGCTCCAGGAGGACCTGCCGGAGGACGCGGACGGACGTGAGTGGCTGGCTGGCGGGCGGGCGGGCAGGCGGGCGGGCGGCAGCCCCGGAGGGCGGCGGGCGAGCGGGCGAGCGGGCGAGCGGACTCGGGACCCCGGCGAGCCGGGGACGCCCGCGTGGCCCGACTCCGGCCGCCGCCCGCAGGCTCGGGCCGCGGGGCGGCTGTTGGGGAAGCAGAAGCCGTGGGGCGGAGGCCGGAGAGGGGACATGGGTGTGTTTTTCCTGAGTGTCTTCCGCACCCTCGCCCCGAGGAAGGAGGCGGCCGGCGCCCGGAGGTGTTTCCGCAGCGCTCCGGGGCTGCTGCGCCGTGGCGGTGCGGTGTGCCGGCCCGCCCTCTTGGGGTTCCCTCGCCCGAGTGTGTGCAGATTAGTGACCGGTGTTTTACTCGAGCTCTGAGCCGTTCTTAGGTCCCCCTCACCGCCACTCACACATTGGATTTGGGGATTTCGGGGTGGTTGGAAGGTGTGGCCTTGGCAGGCTGCGGTGACTAGGTTCAGAGAGCAGATTGCTTTAATTCGGGATCTTCAGAGCTCACCCGCATACTTAAATGTTAAAATTGCAGGTTTCGTTGAGATACTGAAGTTTTTAAAGAGTTGATTCTTTTGTACATTAAAAAAAAAAAAGGTGCTCAACTTTTGGACATTGTTTCCATTGTGGTGAAGGAAATGAATTATTTAGAAAGATATCTTTCATTTTGAATGTATTTTTCTAAGCGGAAAATGCTATGGGTTGGAGACAGATGAGTTAGCTAAGTTGATGTGGGAAGAAGTTGTAAATTACACCTAACTAAAAATGATTTCTACTCCTGCTAATGCAGATAGTGACTTCTGAAAAATTAAATCACTAGATTTTGAAATACATTTTAGGAGTAAAGACTGCTGAAAATGTATTAAGCGTCGATCGTGGGAGACTTAAGGGGACGGAAAACTATGCAGAGTTGAGCTGATTACCGTGGAACAAGCTCTGTCTAGTTAGAGGAAATCCTGCCCAGACCCGGAAGTGTGCTTTAATACCTGCGCAGGTGATCCAGAGATGCCATAGTTGAAATTGTTCTTCCAAATACTATGTAGATAGTCCTTAGCGTTGTCTGGTATGGTTTCTTTACCCAGTTTAAATTCCTGTTCTGAGCAAAGGGAGATGTACTGTTTAGAAAGGTCTCAGTCGGGGTGTCTATCATGATGGAACACCATGACCAGAAGCAACTTGGGGTCGGAAAGGGTTTGTTTGGCTTATGAGTCCTCATCACAGTTCATCACTGAAAGAAGTCAGGGCAGGAACCTGGAGTGGGGAGCTGATGCAAAAACCGTGGAGGAGCGCTGCTTACTGGCTTATTCCTCCTGGCTTGCTCAGCCTGCTTTCTTATAGCACCAGGACCCAGCGATGATTCTATCTTAGACTGGGTCGGCCTACATCTGTCACTAAGAAAGTGCCCTACAGGCTTGCCTGCTGCCAGATAAGGAGGTGGGTGCTCTTGTCTGGGATTTCTCTACCTTGACATAAAACTAACCTGCACAGAAGGTTTCTCTGAAGAGTGTCTATAAAGCCAGTGAGTCACATCAGCCTTACCTGTTGCTAAATCTGTTTGGGGATACAAGGTACTGTTTTCTAAAGTAGCTGTCTTAAGGGGAAGTACACACAGTAAAAGACGACTTCTATGTTTAATTTTTTTCCACTTAGGTCACTTATTGGCCTACTAGTATGCTTCAGATATTAATCAAAGCACCTATTGATTTTAGATCTCTTGCAGGGTTAGGATTGGAGATGTGGCCTTGATTATGTTATCTTGAGGCAGGGGCTTCTTGTTCCTATGAACAAGTGTAGGTCTTTGTGGCTGTCTAGAGGAGGAGCATCTGAGGATTCATTCCCTTTGAGTTAGGCGCCACGGACCCTGAAGAGGCACAGTGCACTTTCTCCTTGGCTGTTGGGAGCACAGTCTGGAGGAAGTGTTCAGCAGTAAGCTGGGGGGCTGCGGGGTCTGAAAGGGAGCTGTGGAAGGAAGGGATGGGCACACCTCGAGCCCTCTAGTGGTGTGTGTGTGGCTCTCAATGCTTGCTGTCAGGAAGGTGCCAGCTGCCTGTCTTGTTGCAGTCTTGGCAAGGGGCACTTTGGGTCAACTAGGGTAGCTCCCTTAGCTCCACCATGCCTGTGTCTTGTCACTGGGACTGGTATTTAAAAAAGCCCCCTACCTTACATCATCATTCATAACATGAGTTAGTGTGTGTGGCACCCAGAACAGTACTGCTGTGAGCCACAGCAGAGAAGGACATGGTGTTGACATTAGGAGTCCTTACTTAGAAATGATGCTAAATGCCTGCAGTTTGCCTTTTTAAGGTTTAGTTCTCTGTTTAGGATAAAACATTACATATTTGAAGGTACAAATAGTTTACTAGCTATTTATAATTTGGTTGAAGACGTTCGTAGAGAAATTGCTGGGTTTTCTTGGTTGCTAAAGTTTTTACGAGTTAATACCTTTACCCAGGGTGTTCAGAACAGAGTGTCTTTGACCACTATGATCTCTTGTGAAGGGAGAAAGAGTGAGGAGAATCTGACTATAGTGCCCGCATAGAGAGGAGATGGCTGGTAAAGAGATAAAAAGGCTTTTCATATCCTAGAGCGGTGGTTCTCAGCCTTCCGAATGCTGCGACCCTTTAATACAGTTTCTCATGTTGTGGTGACCTCAACCATAAAATTATTTTTGTTGCTACTTCATAACTGTAATTTTTGCTACTGTTGTGAATTATGATGTAAATACCTCTGTTTTCTCAACTCCTGACAAACGGTCACGTGGGACCCACAGGTTGAGAACCACTGTCCTAGAGAATGGGATAGTAGAGGCTCCAGCTTAGCAGTTTGCGAGCGTGGATTTCTCTTTTATGGAGGGCATCCTCGAGTACCTCGAGTCCTGCAGCAGCCAGCCCGGCTGCCATTGTGATGGAAGAAAGTTATTCTGTGGTCAGGCCCTGGAATCTTGGCTGTCTTTCTAGATGCAAGGCCTAGGCATGTGGGAGGAGACCAAGAGAGGACCCAGGTGGGAACCAGATCTTATCATTGGTTTCAGGTCCCTAAGTCTGTAGAGAATTGGTAGGATGGGAGAAAGTTGATCAAAGACGGATTGAGCTGCAAACTTTGGCAAAAAAAAGTTACTTCAGTCATAATAACTGAAAAATGTATGTATTATATCATTTATGAAATGGCCATAAAGGTAAATACAGTCATTATTAGAATGTATTACAATTAATTTTAGGAAAATAATATAATAAAAATGCGTTTTTATGTTGGAAACTTTTCAGTACTGTATTGTGTAAAACACTTTCAATTTCAAAGGGAAGTCAAACAATTGACTCCATTTGAATAGACAGATGCCTCAGCAGATTTCAGAGTAAAAAAATTTAATTTTAAGATTATCTTTCTTGAATAATGGAATCAATACATAATTATAGATTTTTAGAGAAATGCTTAAGCAGTTTATTGTCAGTTTTCCAAAGGTACAATTGAATGTTTCTGAGTTTCCGAAATGGATGAGCTAGGACTTACAGATACAGTAAAGGTTGTTAATGTGGCTAGAAATTGACTGTAGGAGCTTGATTAAAATTTAGACTTATAAAAGTAGCACACTGGCTGGGCAGTGGTGGCACACACCTTTAATCCCAGCACTCAGGAGGCAGAGGCAGGTGGATCTCTGAGTTCGAGGCCAGCCTGGTCTACAGAGCGAGATCCAGGAAAGGCACTGAAACTACACAGAGAAACCCTGTCTCGAAAAAACAAACAAACAAACAAAAAAGTAACACACTGAAGTAAACACTGGGTAGTTTACAGTAGTCCAAGGAGATGATCTTCCTACTGTGCCATGGTCCTCTGCTGATGAAGTCCATAGACACTCCCAGGGCCGAGCTCCCTAAGTTCAGGTGGAGCTTTAACCTAGGCCTTCCTTCTTAAAATACCTTGTTTGGGGGCTGGAGCGACAGCTCAGAGATTAAGAGCATTCTGCTCTTCCAGAGGACCCAGGTTCAATCCCTAGCACCACATGGTGACTCAGAACCAGCTGTAACTCCAGTTCCAGGAAATCCAACACCCTCTTCAGGCCTCCATGGGCACCAGGCATGGTGGCACACAGATACATCCTGGCAAAACACCCAGGCACATAATTTTCAAAAATTTTAAATAAATAAAATACTGTGATTTAAATTGCCTAGTTATAGCATTAATCCAGGATGCTTCTTGGGATTAGTTTCCAGAGGGACGCTGTGGAGCCAGGGAGTCTAGCTTAGTTTTTACTCTTGTTTTAACAGTAACAAAGCATGAGGTTGAGCTTTTGAAGCCAGGTGTGGAGTGTGCTATTTCACAGGTTTTTCCGTTGGTGAGGTTTTAGAATCCTTTTATGTTTTTGGGGGGCTTGTGGGGATGTTAAAGCAGAGGACAGAAGTGGTGCGTCTAGAGCGAGCTGTATTCCTTTCAGAGTCCGTTTCTCTGGCTTCTCACGGATGCCCTCCCTGTGTCAGGCTGGAGGTCCCTAAAGTTTGCTGAGAGTTTTTTGGAAACTAGGAATAAGTGTTAGATTTTTGTCAGATAAGAAGAAGATTGCATATTTTTCTTTTTCAATATGGTTTTTTTAAAAAACTTATTTTGGGGTGAAAATTTAGACATACACAGAAGCAGATGAACTATCTATCATGTTTCCTCCACTCAGTCTAGGCTTCACTCCTCCCTTCTAAAGGGTGTTCTGAGGGAGGGGGAGGGGGAAGCAGGAGATACGAGGGTTAATGCCGACCTGCGTCTGTGTAGTCACAGCCAGGTTTAATGTAGAGCATGCTTACATTCCAATATGTCAGCTGTGTTTTGGTGGAAATAACTCATTTGTTTAACACTGACTTGATGGGAGTTTATGGTGATTTGGATCTGGGTTTGTTCACATTTTTTATGAACTACCCATGGATAAAAGGATTAGTAACCAAAGTAATTGGGCTAATAACACTAAGGGGAATGTCTTCTCACTGAGGGGAACCCATGGTGACACACACTTGTGAGTCCTGTTTGGTTGCCATGTGTTTCTCTATCACGCAGTAGTTAGAAGGCATGATCATGGTAACTCGCTTTCTATGCACCTAGTTACAGTCCTCAATCAGTACCCCAAGGGTTGGTTCACCCTTAGCATGTGAGGACGTCCCTTTACCAAATGACACCTTTGCTTATAATTTGTGCATACTTTGAATCATCTCTATGTGTCTTATAATATCTAATACAGATAGTTGTTGGGTTTTGTTATTTCAGGAATAATGACCAAAAAATTTGTATGTGTTCAATGTAGAAGCAAGCTCCCTTACCCCATTCAGTTATTCATGGATGCCAACTAAGTCTGTGGACGTGGAAGGTCCATTGTGCCATAGGTTATTCTTAGCCTTACAGGGTGTGGAGATGCATACCGTGGTCCCAGAGCAAGGGAGGCTGAGGCTGGAGGATACTGAGTTTGAGGCCCTCTAGGCTACACAACAGAAAATTCTAGACCTGGCCTTTGTCTCACAACCTGACTGTGGTCCTGCTGAGATGCATCAGTGGTAAAGAGGCAGCTGCCCCTGAGCCTGACTACCTGGGTGCAGTGTCCAGGACCACTTGGTAGAAGAAGAAAACCAACTCCCATACACTGTCCTTGACCACCAGACTTAAGTGTGCATGCACATACAAAAATACATCAATAAATGTAAAAAAAAATTTAAAAACCTCTTGCCTCAAGTTCACCTGTGAATTGTGCTCTAGGATAGTGGTTTGATGGGGTTGTTTTGTTCAGTTTTTGTTTGTGTGGTTTTGTTTGTTTTGTTTTTGTTTGAGACTAGGTTTTTCTGTGTAGCGCTGGCTGTCCTAGAACTCACTCTGTGGACCAGACTGGCTCACAGAGATCCCAAGTGTTAGGATTAAAGGCATGTGTCACCACCACCTGGCTGGATAGTGTTTCAATTACTCATAAAAAACATTTCTAAAGACATAGTGGCATTCAATACTTCAGTAACTTTAATATGTTCTAATAAACATTTTGCATGTTATTGCAAAGTTCAAATTCAAATTTGACAATTGGACTTTGTTGCCAGAGGCTGTATGTAAGGACTGAATCACATGCTTTTCAGATCTGTCTCTTTAAATCAGTGTTTGGGCTGGGGTTGTAGCTCCATGGTAGAGCACTCACCTAGCATGTGTCAGGCCCTCAGTTCCATCTCCAGCACCAAAAACAAAACAAAACAAACAAAAAACAGGCATGATGGCACACCCCTTTAATCCCAGGCAGAGGCAGGTGGAGCTCTGAGTTTGAGGCCAGCCTAGTCTATATAGTGAGTTCTAACACAGCCAAAGCTACATAATAGAGAGATCCCCTGCCTCAAAAAATTAGTATTTTCCCCAAAAAATGACTTAATTATGTTTTTGCTACCTCACTAAGCTAGTCTATAATTCATCAGATAGTATAAGCAGTAGGTTTTGTTAACTTATGGCTGCTTTTGTAGCTGCTCAGATCTACCATGAAATAGTAAAAGTGCCTGTATAAATGCATACACATAGATGTTTTCCAATAAAACATTATTTACAGAAGTTGAAGATAGAACTATTTCAGCTTGCTGGCCATGATTTACTGACTCCTTTTTTGTAAAACCCAAGGTCTGACACATTTATTTTTTTATTTTATTTTTAAAGATTATTTATTATGTATAGGGTGTTCTGTCTGCATGTTTGCCTGCACGCCAGAAGAAGGTATCAGATCTCATAGGTGGTTGTGAGCCACCATGTGGTTGCTGGGAATTGAACTAAGGACCTCTGGAAGAATAGTCAGTGCTCTTAACCTCTGAGCCATCTCTCTAGCCCCACATTTTTATCCATAGCTAAGTCCCCAGCACATAGTAGGCCTTTGGTACTTTTTTTTGTTTTGTTTTGTTTGTTTTGTTTTCGAGACAAGGTTTCTCTGTGTAGCTTTGCACCTTTCCTGAAACTTACGCTGTAGCCCAGGCTGGCCTTGAACTCACAGAGATCCGCCTCCTTTTGTCTCCCGAGTGCTGGGTTCAAAGGGTGAGCCACCACTGCCTGGTGTTTTTTTTTTTTTTTTTTTTTAAGATTATTTATTTATGTATATAATGCTCTGCCTGCATGTTTACCTGCATGCAGAAGAGGGTATCAGATCTCATTGCAGATGGTTGTGAGCTACCATGTGTTTGCTGGTAATTGAACTCAGAACCTCTGGAAGAGCAACCAGTGCTCTTAATAAATCAGCCATCTCTCCAGTCCCAGCTTTTGGTATCTTTATATAACTTTTGTTTTGTTTTGCTTTTTTGTTTTTCAAGACAGGGTTTCTCTGTGTAGCTTTGCACCTTTCCTGGAACTCACTCTGTAGCCCAGGCTGGCCTCGAACTCACAGAGATCCGCCTGGCTCTGCCTCCCAAGTGCTGAGATTAAAGGCGTGCGCCACCACCGCCAAGCTATCTTTATATAAGTTTGATAGATCCACTGAGATAGACCTTTACTTTTCTGAGCAAGCTAAATTAGGACAAAATCCTAATTTGTTTCATATGATTTATTTTAAAATTAAACTTACTAGTTTTAAGTCTTTACTCTCACACAGAAGTAGCACAAATAGAGTGACTTTCTGGACTGAACCCCACCTGTATCCAGTCATCATTAACATTCTTCCAGGTGGCTCTGCCTTCTTCCACATAATTATACAAACAGACAACATACAGTGTATGTGTTACTCTAATTTCTGGGGTGAGCCTTTCCGGAATAAATGGTCACCTTTAGTCCTCATCTCCTAAGAGCAAAGGCGTTCTCTACTAGACATAGGCTCTTCGCTCTGAAAAATGTGGCATTGATAGAATTCTGGTGTGTATGTGTGGATGTATTGAAATGCATCCATTGTCCAATCCTATCATCCTTCATGGTAACGGACTAATTGAAGTCCAAACACTGCACTTGTCTTGTTTCTGTGTTCTCAGCGCTCACTTCCTGTGATGGCACATACACGTTATCTTTCAGTTGAGTTTAGCGATTTTATTTTTATTTTAGTCAGCGTTTCCTATGTATGTAAGCTGACCAGAACTGCTATAGCCCACGTTGACCTCAGACTTGCCATCTTCCAGCCTTTGGTTCTGAGAATCTGATTAAGCTGTGTGACACTGTGCCCAGAGACACCGGCATTTAGGAGTCTGTGCTAGTTGTCCACGCCTCCACTGACTCCGTTCTAGTTGTCCACGCCTCCACTGACTCCGTTCTAGTTGTCCACGCCTCCACTGACTCCGTTGTTCTAGTTGTCCACGCCTCCACTGACTCCGTGCTAGTTGTCCACGCCTCCACTGACTCCGTTGTTCTAGTTGTCCACGCCTCCACTGACTCCGTTGTTCTAGTTGTCCACGCCTCCACTGACTCCGTTGTTCTAGTTGTCCACGCCTCCACTGACGACTCCGTTCTAGTTGTCCACGCCTCCACTGACTCCGTTGTTCTAGTTGTCCACGCCTCCACTGACTCCGTTCTAGTTGTCCACGCCTCCACTGACTCCGTTCTAGTTGACTTCGGTCTAGTTGTTTGCTTTTTGGCAAGACTGGTGTGGTAATTTGTTTTCTCAGCACTGTGGCCTCTCTGTTTTTGTTGGTGGTGAAGTAATGGCTGCCAGATGTTGTGGATATCACTCTGTATAAATAAAACACTGATTGGCCAGTAGCCAGGCAGGAAGTATAGGCGGGACTAGCAGAGAAGAGAGAGGAAAAGGAGAGG
The DNA here is from genome assembly GCF_007827085.1 of Peromyscus californicus insignis. Taxonomy (NCBI): domain Eukaryota; kingdom Metazoa; phylum Chordata; class Mammalia; order Rodentia; family Cricetidae; genus Peromyscus; species Peromyscus californicus. The sequence continues at coordinate 43,959,556 of NW_026294514.1, read as the reverse complement.
AAGACAGAGGAAGGAGACACCAGCTGCCCTTTAGGGAACATCATAGAGACAACAGGTAAAGCCACGGAACACGTGGCAACATATAGATTAACAGAAATGGGCTGAGTATAAGAGTAAGAGCTAGACAATGGTAGGCCTGAGCTAATGGCCGAGCAGTTTAAGTAATATAAGCGTCTGAGTGAATATTTTATACGTGGGTTGTGGGACTGCGGGGGCTTGGTGGGACCTGGAGAGAAGCTCTCCAGCTACAGCCAGATTTCAGCACTGTAAAGATGCAGGCTTCCTCCTTGTGATGAGTGGAGGAGGGATGGATGGATGTCTGGGCACTCTTCATCCCAGTGCTGACTTTACCCTGGAGGTGTTAGAGTGTACTGTCGGCTGTCCTGCGTCAGTCATACTGACTAACTGGAACTCTGCTCTGCAAGGGAGCCCGACTTCCCTGATTGTTTTGTGCTATGTTTATTTGTTAAAATATATTAAAGCCCTATGTCTTAATACTTTTGTAATAATTTCATACATGTTATACTAGTCTGCTTTATGCCTTTGGGGGCGGCAGCATTGGCTTTTCTTAAGGCTGCTTCTATGAGCAAGGGTGAGGGGTGTGGCCCTCCTCCCCCAGGAACCATTAACTGCCAGTAGCTTCAGGTGGATTGAGGCTCAGGAGTCCCTCACCACCTAGCTACTGCTAACTGCTTATAAAATCCTCAGGGAAGGGTGTGACCTGTGAGCTCCTACCTTCCCTAACAGAATGTTGACGGGCCCGGTCTTGTGTTGGTGTAAGCACAGCTACTGTGAGTTCGTGAGTGAAATGGCTGTGTCATGTCTGGATGAAAACGCTCTGCAACACTCCTCCCCTTCATCAAGACCAAAAACGGGTGGCATGCCTGGACTGGAAGTAAAGATGGTTGTCATTCATTTGATAAGGGTACGGGACCTGATGGTGAGTTCTCTGGAAGAGGAACCAATTGCTCTTTGCTGCTGGTCCCCTCTCCAGCCCCGGTTCTGTATTTATTCTTTTTTGTTTGTTTGTTTTTCGATACAGGGTTTCTCTGTGTGGTTTTGGTGCCTTTTGGATCTCACTCTGTAGACCAGGCTGGCCTAGAACTCACAGAGATCCACCTGGCTCTGCCTCTCGAGTGCTGGGACTAAGGCTTGTGCCAGGGCCACCCGGCTTTTTTTTCTTTTTTTTTTTTTTAAGATTTATTTATTTATTATCTATGCAGTGTTCTGCCTGCATGTATGCCTTTGGGCCAGAAGAGGGCACCAGATCTCATTGTAGATGGTTGTGAACCACCATGTGGTTGCTAGGAATTGAACTCAGGACCTCAGGGAGAGCCGCCAGTGCTCTTGGGTTCTGTATTCTTTTTTTTTTTTTTTTTTTTTTTTTTTTTTTTTTTTTTTTTTGGTTTTTCAAGACAGGGTTTCTCTGTGTAGCTTTGCGCCTTTCCTGGAACTCACTTGGTAGCCCAGGCTGGCCTCGAACTCACAGAGATCCTCCTGGCTCTGCCTCCCGAGTGCTGGGATTAAAGGCGTGCGCCACCACCGCCCGGCGGGTTCTGTATTCTTACACTGCACTGTAAGCAGTTATTAAAAAGTATTCCACATCTGATCATCCACACCCTATCAGAGAGACGCTCTTGTGTAGAGTCCTTCCTCTCAGCCAACTCTAGTTTGTGCTGTGTTGACAAAAGTGGACGCCTTGTCGGTAAAAACTTGTTACCTGTTTGTCGTAATCTGTGATATATTCTAGATGGTCAACAGTAAGAGCAACCCTGAAAACAAACGTTGAAGTTGTACGGTTGAAGGAATCTGTGTGTGTTATGTGCATGTTTGTGCACATGTACAGCGTGTGTGGAGGTCAGAGGGCCGTTTCTTTCTCTGTCACTCCTTGCCTTATTTCTGAGATGAGGTTTCCCACAGAATCTCGAGCTGGCTTTGACTAGACTGTCATTGAGAGTACAGAGAATGACCGTACTTGGCTCTTCATGGGGTTGCTGGGATCCGAACTTGGATCCCCCTGTTGTACAGCAAGCGCTTCACTCACTGCGTCATCTCCCAGCCTGGAAATTCACATTCCGCCTCTCTTTGGTACAGAGAAACAGTCTCAAGCATAAACGGATATTGGGACAAAATTCTGTGGTAAAAATGGAAAGTGATCAGGAAGGAAAAAGAATGTAAAATTCCCAGTTTAGTGGATTTCTTAGTTTCTTTTCTTTTTTTTTTAAATTTACTTATTTCTATTTCATGTGATTGGTTTTTTGCCACGGGTGTCAGGTTCCCTGGACCTGGAGTTACAGACAGTTGTGAGCTGCCATGTGGGTCCTAGGAACTGAACTTGGGTCTTCTGGAAAAGCAATCGATGCTCTTAACCTCAGAGCCATCTCCCCAGCCCTTACTAGTTTCTTTAAACAAGTGGAAAATGCATCTCTCACGTCTATCATGAAAACAGACCTTCAGGTTTGGCATCCCAGGCTTTGTCCGTCAAAAGTCTTGTACTGAAATAGAGATTTGAGCCATTGTTTTGGTTTTGGTTTTGGACAGGGTCTCTGCATAGCTGTCCTGGAACTCACTAGACCAGGCTGGCCTCCAACCTAAAAGGTCCACCTGCCTCTGCTTCACAAGTGCTGGCTTTAAAGGTGAGCACCACCTTTCAGATTTTTGCTTAAAAGAACCTCTTTTTGTTCTGTTTTTCAAGCTCCAATCACACCTCCTTCCCCCCCCCCAAAAAAAAAACTGGTTTCATTTCCTTATCAGGCCAACTAAAAGTAGGTTGTGTGTACCCACATACACATGTGCAGTCTCAGATATGTACCTCCTGAGGTTGACCTTTAGCCTTTTTTTTTTTTTTTTAAATCGTTTGGTCCATCCCTGCCACTACTGCTGCTCAGGTGCTATCCTACTTACTGGTCTTGCAGGGTTAATGAAAACACAGAAGGTACATTGAAATTTTGTGTCTCTAGTAACAGTTTTAAATGCAGAGTTGTGGGAGTGGAGAGGTCTGATATTTATGGGCTCTATCAGATACTTAATAGACGACATCGTTGTTGTATGCCTTCAAAGTCTTGATGGCCCCTCAGTGTAGTGAGCACACCAGTGTAGAGATGGAGGAGGCAGTGGCAGAAGCATCGTTACAAGTTCAAGGCACAGTTATACATAGAAAGTTCTTATTTATATGACTAGACCTTGTCCGAAAAAAAAAGCATAAGTCTTTTGTAAATGATAAAATCTCTAAGTAAGTAATTGGTCAAGTTCAACCAGATAGTTCATAAGTGGCAGGACCTGAGATCTAAACCTGGTCCCGGTTTAGATTTTTATACTACTACTTTCTAGCTTTTACACTTCTACATTTTAGATCATGCTTTCTTTTAAAAGACTAAAAATTGGGATGTTTCCAACTACTTGGATTTATGTTAAGTGCAGGGAGGTGGGTGTGGCTTAGAAGGTGCTCTTTGTATGAACAGCAAGGGTGGTTTTTGTGACTTTTTATACAGAGAAGTACTCCATTGTTAGCATAAACATTCTTGTTATTTCTTTGCTTTGTCATCTTCTATCCTGGGTTTTAAAATGATAACAAACTATTTTCCTCATGCTCCAGAATTGGAGGGATGTGTGTGTTCAGTCTAACACTGACAGCAATTTTCAATGGGCTTGGAGATGGGAATGTCTAGGCTCCTATTGGGAGTCCATTCTATTTGATTAGGACACTTGTAGCCAATAAAGGCCTCAAAATCATGACCCTCCTGCCTCAGCCTCCCAAGTACAGGCAGGGATCACCAGGGCTGTACATAGTAAGTTTGCGGCCAGCCTGACTTATACTGTCTCAAAAGGAGGAGGAGGAAAAGAGGTTCTGTTAATGGATAGTTCCTTGGTAATCTTTCCTTTTTTTTTTTTTTTTTTTTTTTGGTTTTTCGAGACAGGGTTTCTCTGTGTAGTTTTGGTGCCTGTCCTGGATCTCACTCTGTAGACCAGGCTGGCCTCAAACTCACAGAGATCCGCTTGCCTCTGCCTCCCAAGTGCTGGGACTAAAGGCGTATGCCACCACCGCCTGGCACCTTTTTGTATGTTTAAAGATTATTCCCAGAATTATAATTTTCATCTTTAATTTGTATTACCACCTATTTACAGTTAGTGTTCTAGGCTGGGGAGTTAATTTCTAGTTAATGTTCTTAGTGCTTGCCTTAAGTTCACCTTCCAGCACTGCACACAGTGGGGAGAGAGGGCTTAGTGGGTGTAAGTAGGTATAAAGGCACTTGACAGCCTGAATTCCATCCAGAATCCGCACAGTGGAGGGAGAGAACTGACTCTTACAAGTTGTCCTCCGACCTCACACACATGCATATATACCTACACACATATACCCCTCATGCACACAATAAGTGAATCAGTGTTTAAAAGTTTCAAGTTAACGTACTATTGCAGAAGACTGTGGAGATCGTGTTGGAAACCTATCGTTTGCATTTGCCCTAAGACCTGATGCTGTGTTACGTAAAGATCCCACTAGCTGTGCCATCCTTCAGGGTGTACATGACACAGGACTCTTACACAGCAGTAGTGGTAGGTTTTTAACGTTTTTAGTGACATTTTCATATGTGTGTATTATATCTGATATTATATGTACATATATCTCATTGCTCTTCGCTTGTATTATGATGGTTTTTTTTTCAGTTTCTTTTTGTTTGTTTGTTTTGGTTTTTTAGACAGGGTTTCTCTCTGTGGCCCTACCATGTTGTAGACCAGGCTAGCCTTGAATTCAGAGATCCACCTATCTCTGTCTTCCAAGTGCTGGGATTAAAGGTGTACACCACCATGCCTGGCCTTGTGGATTATTTCTAAGTTTCTCATTATAACCTGTGGCAGGCATTTGCAGTGTAGGCTAGGTAAGACTTGGCCTGTGGTCATCTGTGGTCAAGGCTTCATGGCCTTCATCGAGGTGAAATCTACATTCTATTAAGTGCAGTCAGGAATGGATGAAAAAGCAGGTGTGGTGTCATGTTGAGAATGCTGAGGCAGGAGGACTGTGAGTTTAGGTAAACGTGGGCACATGGTGAGATCCTGTTTGAAAGGGGTGGTCTTCTAAGTAGACCAGGGAAGATGACTCAGGCCAGAGTGAGCCCAAGAATCCTGACTGAGGCAGCAAGTCTAGAACTAGAGAAATGAGCCTGTTGCCAGTGTCTGCCAGGCTGGGATGTGCTTTTTGTGTAGAGTGTCGGCCATGCTTGATAGGAAACAGACAGGAACAGAATATGGTATTATTAGCGTTTAAGAGTATCTTTGTCAGATATGTTCTTAAACATTTAAACTAGTGAGGATGTTATCAAACAGAGATATCTGTAGGCCCCATTCTAGACCTGCATAATCAGTATCTGAGTATGTGCTCTAGGAATCTGCGTTTGAGATCAATCTCCACACTGGTTTCAAACACAGCAGTGTGGTTAACAATAGCTTTCCTGCTCTTCCTTACCTTTTATGAACCAGAATCATGTTTATCTTTAAGGTGAGCACATGTGAGGCTCTGATGAAACAGTTTGGTCATAGTCATAGAATTCTAGAGCCTGCATAAAGGGGCCTGAGGAGACCATGCTAGTTCAGCAGCCTTCATTATGAAAGAGAAAACTGATGGCAAATGAGGGTCCAGTGGCTTCCATAGCTCTTTAGTTCATAATGAATGAGGTATTTTATGAATTATAGATTAGAAATTATGTAAAAAATTTTTTCTGCACTGAGTAATTATGTGCATGGTTTAGTGTTTCTTTAAACACAATTTGAAGTCTCTGTCCTTTTAATAGGTGTATTTAGGCCATTTACAATTAATGTTCCCAATTATAATATGGTTGGGTTTAAATTTCTTCTCTGGCTTTTTTTTCTACCTCTGGGTCCTATCACTATTTTACTCCTTTTATCCCCCCTCCCTTCATTTGCGTTATTTATGGGCTTTATTATTTATTCATCTTTGATTTGAAAAATAATGGTTTCTAATTCAGGTTTCTAATTTGGGTGTGTTTGAATTACAGCTGTGACTGACATCACGTGTCTCTTCATGCAGCAGTTTGCAGCAGCACACTCTGCCTTGGTTGTGTGTGAGTGTTGCATGTTGTGTATCTGTATACACTGTAAATAGTACTCGTTTGACTGTACTGGGTTTTGCTTTACATTTCAAAGCTAATAGTCTTTTTGTTTGTTTATTCACCATTTCTGATAGTCTTTATTCCTTATGCTGACATCAGCCTTTGCATATCTGAAAAAGCCTTTAGTTGAAAAGTTTCTGGCTGTATGGAGTGGTAGGCTGATCTTATTTTCTTTTAAAAAAAATTGTTTATGTGTGTGAGTGTTTTGTCTGCATGGATGTGTATGTCTACATGTATGCCGTGCTGGCAGAGTGCAGAGGAGAGGTCAGAGTCCCTGAACTGGAGTTAGAAGCTAACTGAGTTCTCTGTAAGAATAGCGAGTACGCTTACACATAGTCATTTCCCAGCCCCCGTCTTTGTCGGGACTTCTCAGTTGTTGCTCTGCTGTCCTCTGGCCTCTGGAAGTCTCACTCCGTTTGTATGTGAGATCTCTAGTTGAAAAGGATCCGTGACTAGTGTTAAACAGTTTTAGTGTAGATAGGTGTAGTTTTTTATTATTTTTTTTTTATGGTTTTGCTAATGGGATTCATTGAATCCTTTGAGCCTATGAATTAATAGTTTTCATTAAATTTGGATTTTCTGGAGTTCATTATTTCTTCAAATATTCTTACGTTCCCCTTCCTCCTTTGGAGACTTCGATTGTATGCATATTAGAGTGCCTGACATTTTCCTCTGGCTGAGTGATAGATACTCTATTCTGCTGTGTTAGTTTTCTGTTTCATTTTTTAATGCTATTTCTTCAAGTTCCCTATTCATTTCTTTTGTATTAACTGTTGATCTGACCTAGTGTGTTTTTCTTCTTATTTTTTCCTTCACTAGGAGGTCAGAGACTTTTGCATATTCATATTCCTTTCCTCTGTGTGCCTTCCTGAGTCTTCTAGGTGTGCACTCGGTGCCCAGGCCGTGGTGCTCGTCACAACTGCAGTGTCCTTAGATCGTTTCTCATCGTTACCTGCTAGTTCTGCTGGCTTGGTTAGTTGAGTCTGTGTGCTGTGGACCGCCCCTGTTTGTGGCTGGCTTCTTTACTGGCTTTTCCGTGTCTGTTTATTGATTTTGTTGTTGTACACTGGACAGTGAAGGTTTTCCCCTTCGTGAGTGCCGTATGTTTTTGCAGTGACTTACATCATCACTCTGGGAATCACTCTTAACTTTAGAACCTGAGTTAGTTACCTGAGGAGTCTGATCCTTATGTGCTTACCTGTGAAGCTGTTAGGGAGAGCTAGACAGCCCCCAGTGTCAGACTTGGCCACCCTGAGTACTGTGCTAGTGACGCTGTGTGTTGCAGAGGTTATTTGTCACTATAGTGGTGGAGACAAGGACTTTATGATAGAGATCTGTCCCCTGATCTCAAGTAGTTATTGCCTCAGACATTACATACATGTAAATGTATGTTGTGCCAATATTCAGACTCAGTGGACCTTCTAAGATGGATGTGTGGTGGTGTAGCCTAAAATCAGCACTTCAGGGGCTGAGGCCGAAGAATTGTGAGTTTAGAGTCCACCTGAACCACATGGAGGCCCTATTTTAGAAACCGAAGTGAAAGGGGACCAGCTCTCCAAAGCCCTCTCCTCGCAGGATTTTCAGCCCTGCAAATTTCGCAGCTTTGGCCTCCCTGGATTCTCAACTCAGGATGTTTGAGAATCTGCCTGGTGGTAAGGCCTGTCTTTCCAGACAGTCAACTGAGGCAGAATGTGGCTCATTTCATTGACTACCTAGTTAATGAGAATAAATTTGGTCATTGATATCATCTTTGTTAGAAATGGAAGAACATGTTTAAGTGGTTTACTTTTCTTTTTAAAGAAAGTATTTTTACTTTAACAAGTGAAAATATTTGAAAGTAGCTGTGTTCTGTATCTCTTGTAGCTACTTTGATACTATTCCATGGGAATATTGTTTGTTTAGCCAGTTTTACAAGTTAGGCCCATGCTACACACTCACTTAAGACATTTAAAACCCTTTTAAATAAGCAATAGCACTGGGGACTTGATTGGGAAGTCAGTCTTTTGTATTATTCATGTAATAATGTTTGGGAGAAGTTTTTATAAGCTGCTACTTTTAATTATGTATCTGTATGGGATGGGAGGACAGTGACAGGTACTGATGAGAAAGGGTGCGGGGTGGGAGTGCCATAAGTTAAAAGAATGGGGGGAAATGCCTTGACCTGGGGGAGATGCCTCTAATTATAGCGCTTGGGAAGTTGAGACAGGAGGATTGCATGAGTTTGAGGCTAGCCTAAGCTATGTCGTGAGTCCCAGGTCAGGCTGGCTGCATAGTGTGACCCTGTCTACAGGCAAACACTGAAAGTTGTTAGGGTGTGGGAAATGCCCTGAACGTATTCAGCTCCCTTAGCCCAGGCTTCCCCGTCAGTTTCGTTCTGTTCACCACCATGCTTCCTGTTGACTCTTACTGCATGTGGAACAGTGTCCAGTTCTTCTTCCTTTCTTCCTTTCTTTTATGTGGATAGGAGTCTTGCCTGCATGTGTGTCTGTGCATCACTTGTCTGGTATGACAGTGGCCAGAGAGAGTGTCAGGTCCCCTGGGACTGCAGTCACAGGCAGGTGTGAGCTGCCAGTGGGTGCTGGGAATTGAACCTGGGTCTTCTGGAAGAGCAGCCAGCACTCTTAACCACTGAGCCGTCGCTCCAGTCCCACTTCTTCTTTCGTTTTTCCTTCATCCTGACAGGATCTTCCCGTGTATCCCTGGGTGGCCTGCTGCTTGTCCTGTAGCCTGTGAAGGCTACAAACTCCTTGTAGTCTCCTCCTTCAGCTTTCTGAGTGCTGTGATTACATGTGTGCACCACCACACCCAGCTCCTTTAACTATTAGAAAATTAAAACAAAATATAAAATTTAGAAATAGTCTTGCTGGACATGGTGGCTCAGGCCTTTACTCCCAGCACTCAGGAAGCAGAAGTGTGGGTGGATCTGTGAATCCCAGGCCAGCCAGGACTACATAGTGAGACCCTGTGTGCTAATTTGCTTTCCATGTCTGTGATAAACACCATAACCAAAAGCATTTACTTATTTACCTATTTATTTATGTATGGATTATAGCTGAAGGTTTATTTGGCTTACGTGTTCTGATCACAGTCTGTCTTTGCGAGTGGCACTCAAGCAGGAGCAGAGGCAGAGCCCATGGAAAAACTGCTTGCCAACAGCTTGTTCTTGGGCTTCTGTTGAGCTGCTTTTCTCACACCTCCCAAGACCACCTGGCCAGGGTTGGCACCCACTGTGGTGCGCCACAGAGTTGCCCGTAGGCCGGTCTGATGGAGGCAGTTCCGCAGTTGACATTCCCTCTTCCCAAATAACACTAGCTTGCGTCATGTTAGTGAACACTAACTAGCCCACTTCTAGCAGCAGCAGCAGCAGCAGCAGCAGCAGCAGCAGCAGCAGCAGCAGCATTAGCATTCACCTTGCCCGTTAATAGTCTGAGCCGATTGATTCTTTCCCAGCTGCAGTTCTGGAAAGCATGTTTTGAACTAATGGCCTCACTTCCTCTCTACCTCCTCAGTCAATATACATGGAGACACTCCCTTGTTAGGTGGCAGCGTGAGTGTGACAGACACTCACAAGCATAGCGGACATCCTTTCACCTTCTCTTCCTCTCTTGCTGGTCAGTCCTGTTTAGTCCTGCCTCTCAACCCTTCGCTTAGCTCCCTTGAAATCACACCTTTCTTTTGGCTTTCAGCCCTGGCTTGGTCTTTCCTCGCCCAGCGGCAGCAGCTCTGCCTTGGGCTGGGTATGTACGCGTAACCATAATGATGGGTTTAACATAGACTCCTTTCTCAACAGACCGTCAGCCCTTAGAAGACATAAGTATGTTCATGAGTGTTTCCCCAGCACAGGCCAAGTAGTTGACACAGGAGCATTTAATATTTGTGTAATGAGCATAAATACTAATTCTGGTTTTTAGTTCTTTTCTAGTAAGTGAAGTCAGGCACTTTTCAGCTTTCGTGTCTTTGTTATAGAATTGACTAAGTCATTGTTTGCCTTTTTTTCACAAGCTGTTCTCGCTGAGCATGTAAAAAAATTTTTTTTTTTTGAGTCAGAAACTCACCATGTAACAGTAGCTGTCCTGGAACTCACTCTGTAGACCAGGCTGGCCTGGAACTCACAGAGATCTGCCTGCCTCTGCCTCGCGAGTGCTGGGATTAAAGATGTGCGCCACCACCACCCCCACCCCCGCCCCCGCCTAACCATGTAAATTCTTGAGAGTCACCGAGCCTTTGTGCTAAGTTTGTGTAACCACTGACTGCATGCACGCTGCAGGAGGCTGTTACGCTGGGGTGGAGAAGGAGGGTTGTCCCTGAGCTACGCTAGCCCCGAGCTGACTTTAGGAGTCTCCAGAAGCATGGGCTGCTTCGGCAGGCAGGGGTCCGTTCCAGTTTCAGTGTTACAAGGAGTGTTTGTGATGTCTCTGCTAGTTGGTGTAGATGACTGCAGCTCAGAGTCTGACGTGATTATTATACCTTCAGCCCTGGACTTCGTCTCACAAGATGAAATGTTGACACCGCTCGGGAGACTGGACAAGTATGCTGCAAGTGAGAACATATTTAACAGGTGTGTGTTCTTTATTAACATGCAAGGGGAGAAGCCTGGGAGGATGCAAGGGTCTTAGCCTGGGAGGATGGACGGCCATCCACCCGGAGGAGGTTGGCGGGTGCAGCCAGTGTCGCCAGTCACTGCTGTCTGTTAGTCGTTGGTGAATTTTGCCATTCATTTAATTGCTTATTGGGGAGTGTGTTACTCCTCTACCAGATGACTTGGCACACTTCATGTGTGCCAGCGCACAGGGCACAGCAGTGACCAAGAGCTAGAGCTCTTCCTGCTACACTGTTCCTGAAGCTGAGGTCTCTGCACCAGATTTTCCTAGAATCTCAAGTCTCTATTGAATTTTTTTTTAGTGTATATTAAAAAACCTCATACTAGTAAATATACCATTTAATGTACTGAAGAATGAATGTATTTTACCACCATTGTGGTGACAGGATAATTGAAATGAAAATTCAGTGACTAGAAATTTCCCTAATTATTTGGATGAAGATAAAAAAAATTGGTAATCGGTACTGGCTTTCACTACCTAGGAAATTACGAGTTTAGTGTGTGTGACTTGCAATAAAAAAGTTGTCTTTATGGAACATAAAGATTCTGTATTTTAAACATCTAATGGTATTGATGGCACTGAACTCCATTCATTTCTTTCTTTGTAGACAAATGGTGGCCCGGAGTCTACTGGATACCCTGAGGGAAGTCTGCGATGATGAAGGAGACTGCGTTGCTGTGTTGGAAAGAATTGGCAGATTAGCTGATGACTCGGGTATGTGTCCACACAGAGAACACAAGTGTGTTGTCACTTCTGACTTGGTTGGAGAGATTACCACTGTAAGGGAGTTCTTTAAGATTTCCCGAAAGCTTGGCGAGTGAACCATACATCTAATCCCAGCACTCTGGAAGACCTCGAGTTCAGAGCTTTCCTGTACTACACAGAGAGAGAGACCCTGTCTTAAAGAAAAAAAAAAAAAAAAGATTTTTCAAGAAATTATTAAACCCATTAGTCGCTGGGCGGTGGTGGCACACGCCTTTAATCCCAGCACTCGGGAGGCAGAGGCAGGCGGATCTTTGTGAGTTCGAGGCCAGCCTGGTCTACAGAGTGAGTTCCAGGAAAGGTGCAAAGCTACACAGAGAAACCCTGTCTCGAAAAAAAAAAAAAAAAAAAACAAAAACCATTAGTCATAGGGAAAAAATCTGATAGTTTATAGTACACCCATTTACTTAATAAATCTAAGAAATTACTTCTATCATTTATGTTAATATTTTAGGATCAATAACTTTTAAGTAAAAGAGGTAGAAAGGGCTTTACATATTTTTTAGGAAAATAATACTTTATCTGATTTATATGAAAAAAATTAATTGTTCGGTTTTGCTTTTGTTGTTTAGAGTCAGGGTCTCTCTGTGTAGCTCTGGCTGTTCTGGAACTCTCTTATGCAGCCCTGGCTGGCCTTGAACTCACAGAGGTCAACCTGCCTCTACCTGTTGAGTGCTGGGATTAGAGGGGTGTGCCACCATGACCATGTCTAATCATTATTTGTAAGAAGGAAATTGGCTTATTGTTAAAACAAAGACAGGAGAGTTTTCTTAAGTGTGGCATGGTGGTTCATGTTGGTGACCCTAACTCTCAGAAGACAGAGGTGGGGGTTACTCTAGTTGGAAACCAGCCTGGGCTACATAATAAGTTCTAGCTAGTCTGGGTTCTAGAATGAGACCCTGTCGAGAGGGAGGGGGTGAACTTGGTTTGAAAATTAGGTAATAATGATGTGATGTTGGTGTTTTTTTTTTTTAAGATTTTTTTGATTGTGGTAAAATGAATGTAATTAAAATAAGACATTTGAAGACAAATGTGTCTGTGGTATGTGCACGCACAGGCCAGAGGAGGCTGTCGCTGTCCTGCTGTGTGACTGACTCTGCCTTACTCCCTGAGACAGGGTTTCTCCTTGGACCTGGAGCTGGCTGTTTGGCCAAGATGGCTGGCTGCCCAGCAAGTTCCAGGACCTGCCTGTTCCTCTGCCTCCCGGTCAGTGCTGGGCTGCGGGGTCCCACCCACCCACGTTCACATGAGTGACTGACTGGAGGTCTGGTCTCCTGTCCACACAGCAAGGACTTACCCATTGAGCCGTCTCCCCAGCCCCAGGAGCAAGTTTCAAGCTCATATTTATACTTGAATTTGCAAGTGATCCAAAAATAAATGTTGACATCTCCTTCTCCCTAAGTCTCCTTATTCAAATGTTTTTAGTTTCTCACAAACTTGTTGGATTCTCAACAAGGCTCCTTTTTTAAACCTGAGATTAACCATTTGATGAGCAGTTCATTTATTAGCCTTCAAGTGTTAAGGTAAAAATTTTAAATTGTTTTTCAGAGCGGAAAGAACAGTCCTAAGTCTGCTAATTAATCTTTGTCACACAATTGTTCTTGTGTTTACTTACTCTGAGGTGGCTTTCGGAAGGTCTAATGAACTGTAATTTTGTAGCTTTGATTTGAGGTAAGTTAGATCTTAGTCATGTGACAGGTTGTGTTGGGTTTGTTAGACTGACAGAGTGCAGAGGGAAGGGCATGCTTGAGGAAAAGAAAAGGTAGAAGCTGGGAAGTTCCAGATGGCAGCTTTGGTCACAGGTGTGGGGGTGGGGGTGTCATCTACTTAGGAAAAGGAGGTCGGGAAGGCTGGCTGAGACCAGCCTAGCAGTATGAACTGGCTTGATGAGAGATGTAGGTGACAGGAAAACTGTCACAAAGAGGAGTTGTTGGAAGACAGTTGAGTTGCCGGGGGCCATTCTGAAGCCTTGAGCAGGGAGAGCGGGAAGGCTCGGGTTGACCCGGCCTGACTACAGTGTCCAAAAAGAGGCTGTGGAGAAATCCAGTAGTTTCCTGTGGAGAAATTAGCTTGTCTAATTTTGTCTTTGTTTCTTCCTTTTCTGTTTCTTGCCTTTAAAAACCCTTTCCATGGTGAGCTCTAGTTTATTATGCTGTGTTTTGATGCAAATGGATTCTACTCAAATTTGTCATTTTTCTTGAATTTGAAGGTGTCTGTCAGGAAATTTGAACCATTAACTTTTGGAGTATTGTTTTTCCTCTACCTTAAAATCTTTTTTTAAGTTTAGTTTTGGTTGTGTGTCTTTGTGTGTATTTGAGATAGGATTTCATATAGTCCAGTTGGCCTTGAACTTACTATATAACTCAGAATAATCTTGATCTTGAAGAAGAAATCATACAGCTTAAAGAATCCGGCTTATTGAATTTCTGATCCTCCTGCCTTCACCTCCCAGGTGCTGGGATTACGGGCATGCTCTGCCAGGTTTAGTTCTCTGCAGCGCTGAGCTCTGAACCTGGGGCCTGGTGCATGCTAGGCAAGCATTCCAGCTGAGCTGCAGCCCAGGCTGAGTAGATCTTTTTAACATGTTGAGAATGTGGAGCTGTTAAACAAGTGTATAATACTACTAACAGATCTCCATGACTTCTCACTGCTTTTATTTTCCATGGGCATTTTGATCACTTCTCTCGGCAAAGTGCCTGCTGTGAACGTCCAGCCTGCCACCGGGTCATTGAGGTGTTTCTCTTGCTGTTAATGACACTTCTTATGTTTCGGGAGCTTCAGGCTCTGTTTCCGTGGTCTTGCTTTTCTTGCTTCATTGTGATCTTTTTCTCAGTGTGTCTCCTGATGTGTCTTTGAAGTAGAGTGTTTGAAGTGATTCAGCCCTGTCTGGTTGCTGAAGTCTTGGTATGCCAATCCTTCTGTTGGGGTTTAATCTTTTTGCTGCCAAGGGCTTATTTTCATGTCCCTTAGGAATTGTGAGTTCACTTAGTGGGTGCTCAGGAATTTTGTATTGCTCAGTCTCGATCGTGAGTGCCCACAGTGACTTGGAGGTGTGGCAGTGGTAGTGGTTTCGTGCCAATGTCATGGTAGCCCTTTGACTATGCCGGAGATGTAAGTTTGGAACTCGGTTCAGTCCAGTATTCACCCAGGTTTTCAGAAAACATGGAGCAGGTTTTGTTTGGTTTTGGTTTTGCTGCTGTTGCTATTTTAATATAACACACTGCTATAGGACTTGAGTAAGTGTACAACCTTACCACCTTCACACAGTGAAGGTCCAGCCATATGAAAAGAAATGGAACCAGCACATAGATTAGTGCCATACCTCTCCCTCAAAGTGAGCTCCCTTTTGACTCCTGATGATGGTGACTGTGTCTCTTTCAGTGAGGTCTGGTGTGATTGATGACAGTGATCCCCCTGTCTCCTGTGATGACGCTGACTGTGTCTCTTTCATTCAGCACATGTTTGTTGTTTTCAAACATGGAGGGTTTTTTTTTTTCTATCCCTTCAATAGTAACATGAATACATTTAACTGTTAATGTTTATTTTCTCCTAGGCTTTTTTTTTTTTTTTTTTGGTTTTGGTTTTTCGAGACAGGGTTTCTCTGTGTAGCTTTGTGCCTTTCCTGGAACTCACTCTGTAGCCCAGGCTGGCTTTGAACTCACAGAGATCCACCTGGCTCTGCCTCCTGAGTGCTGGGATTAAAGGCGTGCGCCACCACCCGGCTTAACATGAATACATTTAACTGTTAATGTTTATTATTTTCTCCTAGGCTGTATTACCTTTTTACTAATGTGATACCTGTTGTCTGTGATACCTATGTATGATGTTTTTATGCAGTGAAATTAGTTGTTTTAGGTCTAGTTATAAATCTTTTTCATAGATGGTATTTAGAGGAGGAGCCACTGGTTCTTATAACTTGCCCTTGGAGGTTCCTAAATTCTGGAGTTTGCAGATGGTGTCCTATTATAGTATGACATAGTTTACAAATACTGTCATGCCATAGCATTGATAGAAATACCAGGGAATGTAGCTAGAGTTTTCCTGCCTGGCCCACAGTCAGGACAAATCTCTCTCACCTGCCAGTCCCACAGCCGCTCAAACCCAACCAAGTAAACACAGAGACTTATATTGGTTACAAACTGTATGGCCATGGCAGGCTTCTTGCTAACTGTTCTTACAGCTTAAATTAATCCATTTCTATAAATCTATACCTTGCCACGTGACTCGTGGCTTACCAGCATCTTCACATGCTGTTTGTCATCATGGCGGCTGGCAGTGTCTCTCTGCCTCAGCCTTCCACTTCCCAGCTTTATTCTCCTCCTTGTCCCGCCTATACTTCCTGCCTGGCCACTGGCCAATCAGTGATTTATTTATTGACCAATCAGCAACACACCTGACATACAGACCATCCCACAGCAAGGGAAGGTGTTTAATCCCCAGTTTTGTGTGGCTCATTGTAGAGGCTTGATAAGTGTAGTCATTGTAAGAGGTTCTTTACCCAGTGTGTATTGTGACCGGGAGAAGTTGGGTTGGGAGGGACTTCCTCCTTTCATTTAAGGAAAGCAGTGCAGGGTTAGAGACATGACCAGTTCTTACCATGCTGGTTCCTAAGTAGCCTCAGGCCCAGATAGAGGCGCTGTCTCCATGAAAGGATGTTTGTTCATGTTGCTCTTATTTCAATAGAACCAACCGTGAGAGCAGAGCTGATGGAACAAGTACCACATATTGCACTGTTTTGTCAAGAGAACCGGCCTTCCATACCATATGCTTTTTCCAAGTACTTGCTACCAATTGTGGTTAGGTATCTCGCAGATCAGAATAACCAGGTAAGAGTCACATTTACTTGTTCTTTTTTTTTTTTGGTTTTTCGAGACAGGGTTTCTCTGTGTAGCTTTGCGCCTTTCCTGGGACTCACTTGGTAGTCCAGGCTGGCCTCGAACTCACAGAGATCCGCCTGGCTCTGCCTCCCGAGTGCTGGGATTAAAGGCATGCGCCACCACCGCCCAGCCATTTACTTGTTCTTAAAGGAACTTTCTGTAGCATAATATACATGGTATAATTGGAATATTTTTTAGGTCTAACTTCATTATTAATTTTCCAGAAGTGACTACTCATATTAGATTAAGGCATGCTGAGAGGCTAACATTTGTCCAAGCCCCTCAATGCCGTCATAAAGGGTGCCCGTTTACCAGTCCTCCCAGTCCTGTTTGCCAGGCTCTGTCTCTCGGAAGAACTGAGGGAATACCCACAAACGTCTGCTAGGGTTTGCAAGTTATGGGTTCCTACATTTTGTTGTGCATTTGCAAAAATCATGTTGTAGAGTTCTTTATTTGGTTTGGTTTGGTTTTTTTTGAGACAGGGTTTCTCTATGTAGCCCTGGCTGCCGTAGAACTCAGAGATCTGCCTGCCTCTGCCTCCCAAGTGCTGGGCCTAAAGGCGTGCGCCATCACTGCCCAATGTTGTCCAGTTTTATGAAGTCATGTCTGTGCTGTTTATACTGTGGTGTTTCTCTTGGCAGGTGAGGAAAACCAGTCAGGCAGCTTTGCTGGCCCTGTTGGAGCAGGAGCTGATTGAGCGGTTTGATGTGGAGACCAAGGTGTGCCCTGTTCTCATAGAGCTGACTGCCCCAGACAGCAATGATGATGTGAAGACAGAGGCTGTGGCTGTAAGTCTGTTTTCCATTTAGGCAAACCTAAAGTAAAGTTTGAAAACGTAGTAATGTGTGTTGTCATTCAGATCTGTGGTTCCGGATAGCAAGATAGGAAAGCACTAAATTAACCTGAGGTTTTATTCACATTCAGTTGGATACTTAGCATTTGTTCTTGTACCTAAAGCATTGATCTTTTGTTGATATAAAAAAAAAAAATTGTACAGAAGTTGTCAGTTCTTCCAGGTCATCTGTGAGAACAGAGATGATCTCTAGTTTCTGTCCCTTGAAAAATTCTCTTTTCATTATTTCTTACTCAACTATCAGTTAGTAATAAATATAGGTGCTTTTTTTTTCCTCAGTAATACTTTTATTGATATGAAGCTCATATGATATTAACTATTTAAAGTATAGTGTTCAGTGGCATTTAGTATAATCACAACATACAGTCATCACCCCTACCTAGCTCCAAAACACTTGCTTTTAATTTCAGAAATTCCTCAGTCAAGAAAATCAGTTTAGCTGGGCGGTGGTGGCGTATGCCTTTAATCGCAGTACTTGGGAGGCAAAGGCAGGTGGATCTCTGTAAGTTTGAGGCCAGCCTGGTTTACAGAGTAAGTTCCAGGACAGCCAGGGCTACACAGAGAGACCCTGTCTCGAAAAACCAAAAAAAAAAAAAAAAAAAAAAAATCAGTTTAGGCATAACGTTGTTTATAATAAGGAGAGCCTAGCCTAGAAACATAGTTATGTCCAGTGCTGGTAGGAAGCCTGTGGTTCCCCTACTCACACTGGTTTAAGTTTGTTATGGAAAAACTGACTCTACTATGTTGCCTAGACCAGTGAGCTCACAGAGCTGATTTTCAGCTGTGCTTCTGTGAAGCAGAGCTGGCTGTGGGAGTTGGGGGATGTAGGCTCTATCTGCAGTCAGGTGAAACTGGGCTTGCTGGTGGGGATCATATTGAACCTGCAGGTCAGTTACGAATTGCCAGCCTAACAGCCCGTGAACATGATGGACTTTGGAACTTATTTAAGTGTGTGATTACACAGTTATGTTTGTAGGTTTTATCAGAAAGATCTTATATTTCTGTTAGATTTCATATTTTAACATTAAAAATTAATGTATTTTTAAATTTTTCAGGTCATTGTTAATTTATAGAAATAGAATTCTTTTTCATTCTGATGTCCTGTAACTTTCCTTAATCTGCTTATTTATTCTGGTGGCTTCTTTGTAGAGTCATTGGAGTTTTCTGTGCAGACAGTCTTGCCATACATGACTACAGTTTCTTTCCGATCTATGTGCCTTTTACTTCTTGTCATTTTTGCAGTCTGGGAATAGTTGTATTTGGAAATTGCTGACAGACTCACATTTCCTCCTGTACTAACTTACAATGGACTTACAAAAAGAGCTAATTTTCGGTAAAGATAACTCTTTGCTTCATGCATTATTAGCTGGAAAATCTAGGTAATGGGACTGTGTTCTGAACCTGAACTCTGCAAAGACAGACCCTGGATCCCACATCAGCTTCAGTTAACTCTGTTCCAAGCTGACAGTGTCTGGTGTGGAGCTTTTCCTCAGTAACATAGATGTACTCAGCCCTCTTGGTGGTGGTGGTGGTTTTTTGTTTTGGGTTTTTTTTTGTTGTTGTTTTTGGTTTTGGTTTTGGTTTTTTTTTTTTTTTGAGACAGGGTCTGTGTAGCCCTGGCTGTCCTGGAACTCACTCTGTAGACCAGACTGGCCTTGAACTCGCAGTCTGCCTGCCTCTACTTCCCAAATGCTAGGATTAAAGGTAGAATTTTCTTTTTTCTCTTTCTTTTTTCTTTCAAGTTACTAGCAAAGTGATTATGTCATTAAGTAATAATTAAATGATAAAATGGGATTTTTTTCTACATTCAGTACATTTGCTGTGTATTGGTTAATACGTATTTCTTTACATTCCGAGAGGCCTTAGAGAGCTGTTTTCAGTGTGAGTTTCCTTTTCACTGTTTTAGATAATGTGCAAGATGGCTCCCATGGTAGGGAAGGACATCACAGAGCGTCTCATCCTCCCGAGGTTTTGCGAGATGTGCTGCGACTGTAGGATGTTCCACGTCCGGAAGGTGTGTCTGCACCCGGTGGTCTCTGTGTGTGAGAGTGCACGGTGCTCTACTGTGCTGATGGCGAAGCGTAGTAGCTCGTCTCTAAGGAACTCTGCCTATGATACTGAATGTTCGTAATGGTTGTGTTATAGGTCTGTGCTGCCAATTTTGGAGATATTTGCAGTGTAGTTGGCCAGCAAGCTACAGAGGAAATGTTGGTAAGTATCTCAGATATTAAAGAATAAACAAGATATTACAAAGTAATAGAGTTTATTAACACGGCCCCATGAACTGCAAACCAGAATTTTGTTTGTAAGTTTAGTACTTTAACTTTCTGCAAGGTGGCCTTTGAAATGTGGTTTGATAGGATGGTTCATTTAAAATTAAATTATGTGTGAGAAACACTGATACACTGTTAGCTTTCCCATTTCTACTTAGTAAATTAATTCTTTGGTTTTTTCGAGGCAGGGTTTCTCTGTGTGGTTTTGGTGCCTTTCCTGGATCTCGCTCTGTAGACCAGCCTGGCCTCGAACTCACAGAGATCTGCCTGACTCTGCCTCCCGAGTGCTGGGGTTAAAGGAGTGCGCCACCGCCACCTGGCAGTAAATCAATTCTGATTTACTCAACTGAATCTTTACTCTTACTAAGATACTCACTTTGGCACTCAAATCTTGTAGCAGAGTAGTTAAGTTGTTGCATGTATGTACCCAATGTACAAGTTCATATGCTTAGAATTTGTAGGTATTCTTCATCAAACTAAGTGCAGGTGTGAGCTCTTGGGTAACGTCAGGCTGTGTTGTTGGGGCTTTTGCATTTCTAGAGTGAATTCTAAGTTGTATGTAATTCATTGAGATTTTCTGAGTACCATTATTAAATACATTTTTACTTGTTAAAGAGTGTCCACTATTTAGAACAGAACATGGAAGGTAACTGCTCACCTCCTGTCTGTGCTCCCCCAGCTGCCCAGGTTTTTCCAGCTGTGTTCTGATAACGTGTGGGGAGTGCGGAAGGCCTGTGCCGAGTGCTTCATGGCTGTCTCCTGTGCGACGTGCCAAGAGATCCGACGGACAAAGTTGTCAGCGCTCTTCATTAACTTGATCAGCGATCCTTCACGCTGGGTACCACTGGCTTAAAACATTTTCAGTCTATTTCAAATGAAATGTCATGTTGGAAAAGATGTGCTGTAATACTTTATTTATTCTCTTAGGTCTGTGGGTGTTTGCCTGAGTGTATGTATGTGCACCACATGCGTGTCTGGGGCCCACAGAGGCCAGAAGAGGGTGTCGGATCCCCTGGAACAGGAGTTACAGGCAGTTACGAGCTACCATGTGGGTGCTGGGAACTGAACCCAGGTCCTTTGGAAGAGCAGTCAATGCTCTTAATCACTCAGCCATCTCTCTAATTTAAAAATGTCAGGTGGTGGTAGCACAAGCCTTTAATCCTAGTACTTGGGAGGCAGAGGCAGGTGGTTCTCTGCCAGCCTGGTCTACAGAGCGAGTTCCAAGACAGCCAGGGCTACACAGAGAAACCCTGTCTTCAACTACCCTGCCTCCTCCCCCCCACCCCACCCACCCCCCCCCCCCCCCCGCAAAAATTTACAATATATGTGAGTCATATATGTAAGAGAAGATAATAGAAAGTTATTAAAGGTTGGTACTTGGAAAGTTTTTTTTTCCCCAATACAAATCATGTTGGTTTTATTTTGACTTGATGTTTAATACTCATTGGCTTTTTCTTTTCTTTCTTTCTTTGTTTTTTAAATGTGTATTTTTACCAGGCACTGAGGGTATATATACCTTTATTAATCTCAGTACTCAAGAGGTAGAGGCAGGTAGTTGGAGGCCAGCCAGGTCTACGTAATTGGTTCTAGGCCAGCCAAAGCTACATAGTGAGACCTTTCTCACTCTTGAGTAAGTGTGTCTGTGTGTGTGCGTACTCCATGTGTGCGCTTGAGGTAGAAGGGGGTGTTGGATCCTCTCGATGTAGAGTTGCAGAATTTGTCTTCCTCTTTATAGCTAATACTTTCTCCTCATTGAAAATGCTAAGTGTGCTTTCTCTTGGACAGTCTCGGTTCTCTTACAAGAAGACCACCTAAGGATTTGTTCTGGCGTGTTTTAGAGTCTGTCTCATCAGGCTTTCATTGTTGGAATAGCCAAGTCAGAATAAAAACCAAAACTTAAAAAAAAAAAATTATAGCCAGGCGGTGGTGGCGCACGCCTTTAATCCCAGCACTCGGGAGGCAGAGCCAGGCGGATCTCTGTGAGTTCGAGGCCAGCCTGGGCTACCAAGTGAGTTCCAGGAAAGGCGCAAAGCTACCCAGAGAAACCCTGTCTCGAAAAACCAAAAAAAAAAAAAAAAAAAGTTATAATGCTTTCTAATTCCTAAGTGAAGAAAGATGGAGGTTTCTTTTATAAGGCTTTTCTACTCTCCTATCTTTGGTATATGCAGAGTAAATCACTGACTATGTGCGCATTATTAGTTGACTTTTGTTTATTGTTTTATTATTGTCCTCATTTCTCCTTAGGTCCGCCAAGCAGCCTTTCAGTCTCTGGGGCCTTTCATATCGACTTTTGCTAATCCATCTAGCTCAGGCCAGTGCTTCAGAGAGGAGGGCAGGAGTTCAGAAGATGTGCCAGCAGAAGAGAGAAGCAGGTATAATGTCCGACTCTGGTTTGTTACTCTTCAGTTAGTTACGGATTGAATGAGAAAATGCATGGAACACGTTTAGCTTGGAGCTTCACACAGACAAAACTAGGGACAAATTTGATAGTTTTTGAGTATTTAATGAATTATTTGCCTAGGAAATTGTTGATGCTCAGAACACACAAGCTAATGCTTATATAATTTATTAAGTACATTTTAAACTTTGTCTCTCAAACCCACTTTAATACTCTGTTTGCTTTTGTATGTAGTCCACTCTGTCCACTCTGACTCTTGTTTTTCCGCAGTCAGTTAATATAATGTGGATCTTGAATTCTCTGTCTACAAAGTGATCCCTGTAATCCTTCAATTGAAGGAAGCATTTTAATAGTCCTAAATGGATGTGCTTATGAAATAGAAGCATAACTTAAGGATTTTAACCAAAATTTTAGTAAAGGTTGAAAGTCTTAAGATTTCTACATTAAAAGAATTTCAGTTGACATTTTAGTTCTTAGGATTTATTATAGTTACATATTTAGAGAGCTCCGTGGGTCTAACAGTACATGGGAAGTGTGCATAAGCTTCTGCAGTTACTTACATGTTCTTGAGACAGCCCCTTGCCGTGATGCTAATGACCATTTTCTTCTGTAGGTCTTGATACTGTGGTATTTGCTTTCTTGGTGTTTTGATTTGACAGTTCTTCCTTTCTCCTCTGCTGCCTTGTTTTACCTTTTTGCCCGTTCTCCTACTGTCCTGCCAAACACACCTGAGGTACTGTTTTTTGTAAAGGAAGAAAATGGCTTCTAACTCGGTTTCCCTAGCAGGCACGGTCTTGGTGCTTTTGAAAACATGCTGGAAGGAATTTTATAAAAATGGTGGGGTGGGTGGGGTGTCACCTGCTTTGAAGTCAGCTTGCATTTTTTTAAAAGGTCAATTTAAGTAGAACTGAAGATGGCACACAGCTAGCTCGGTCTTAATCGGGAAAGGGTCGATGAGTGAATGTGTCAGAGTACACAGGAAATGTGTGACACAGCACAGAGCATTTCAGTAGATGCAGAGAGTGGGCCTTTTCCTTCTGGCGCAGATGCTAGGCTCTGCTCTGGTAGTATAACACCCGGTCAGCACGGTGGGAAAAATGACGCTCTGCTGTGCTTCAGGAAGATGTTAGTAATGAAAGCAGTGGCTGGCCTGTCGGGCTATACTCATGACTGGAGATGGGTGGCTTTATGGAACAGCTATTCAACAGTAGTTTGGTTTCTCAATGACTTTGCATTATAGTTGAGCTCTGTCTCGGGATCAAGTCTCTATTATCTGTAGCACTGAACTATCTATAGTTGCCACTGAATTGTGTTAATGATTTAGTAAAGGAAAGGGAACTCCTGAGTAATGAAGGATTTGTCTTCAGTGCTCTAAAAGCTGGGGCACACGTCTATATCCTAGTCTGTGTGCTGCCTTAGAACCAGAGCTTTGATTGCTTTGCCTTAAATAGCACTGGCGTGTTTTCAAGCTAGCATAAAAGCTGAGAACCCAATAAGAACTTAGAATTTGGTTTCCGTCCTCAGGGTTTTCTCAGTTCCCTAGAATTCAGTTTTCAATATCAGACCAAGTAAGGGAATTTTGTTTTTATTTTTATAGACTATGGTGTGTGTGTGTGTGTGTGTGTGTGTGTGTGTGTGTGTGTGTGTGTGTGTGTGTGTGTGTGTGTGTGTTCCAGGCTGTTATAAGCCACCTAGTGTGGCTGCTGAGACCCACACTTGTGTCCTTAACAAGAGCATTGAATCTTCATGGCTGAGCCATCCCTCCAGCCCCCCTGAGTAAAGTTTTGCTTCTAGGTTTCCACTACTGTTTATTTTGTGTGTAGTGTTTTATCTGTCCTGAAACATTTACTGTCACTTAGTAATCTTAGGAAGATTTATTTATTATGGACATCTTGTCTTTATCCAATCTGTCAGGCTATCAGTACTTCTACTTCCAGAGACAGAGTAAAGCTTTGAGATTTGCTTTGTAAAGTTATAGTTTAAATTACTAAGGTCTGGGACTATAGCTCAGTGATGGAGCACTTGCCTAGAATGTGCCCTGGATTTGATTCCTATCAGAACAAAAGTAAGTATGCAAAATGGACACTCCTGTATCTGTTGAAACAGTTGCATTGTTCTCTGGCTGCTCACTGTTCTACATGCACTGTGCTGCTCTTTGGGCTCCCCTGCCTTTTCTGCCCACTGCTCTCTGTCAGGAACCAGTTCATTCCATATGTATTGTCTGCTGACAAAATCCTGTCAGTGTGTCTACTCTCTCCATACCCATACCTCCCAGAATCATAGCCTAACTCTCCGAGGAAGTTAAGAGCATTTCATCTTTGGATTTATATACTCAGCTAACATCAGAACTTCATTTGATTACTTCCTGGGGTAGTTCTTGGCAGTTGTGCCCTGGGGTTTGCTTTGGTTTGACTTGGTTCTCTTTAACCAGATGTTCTGTGAGTCAGTTTCTCTTTGAAGTAATTGTACTAGGTTTGCCGGGCTCCATGGCCTCTGCTAAGGAAGCCTGAAGGTATCAGTTATTTACGTACATGGGAGTAAGAAGCAGGGCTGAGAGGGTCTCATGAAGCCAGCACTGGTCTTGAACTCCTGATCTTCCTGCTCCTACCTGCCAAGTACTGGGCTTACAGGCTGGCACTACCACACCCGGCTCACTTAGGGTTCTTTCTGAGAGAAACTGCTAATCTACCTCTGGTGCTCTTGTATGCACATATCATAGAGGTGAGTATAGCTTAGTTCTGTAGACCAGGCTGGCCTGGAACAGAGATCCACCTGCCTCTGGGATTAAATGTATGTGCCACCACGTCCAGCTGGGTTGTTAACTTCTAATTAGTGTCACAGGCAGTGTTCAGGTGCCCTAGCCAGAATCTGGATGTCACCAGGTTCTTCTTTGTTTCTGACTGCCACCTGAAAGAGTGGCTGCATGCTGCTGCTTTGGATCACTGGTCAGATGTTCCCCTGCAGCCTGCGGGCACCATCTCTGTTGTTGGCACTCCTGTTCTTGCAGCCTGCTTTCCCTCCAGTTGGTTTTCTGCACTGCTGCTAGAAAGGAAGGTCTTGGGAAAAGCAGATCTAGCTGATAGGCTTTCAGTTGCTTCATTATTTCTGAGAGCCCACGGTAGAAGCTCTGCTGAGATGCCGTGGCTCTTCAAAGACTCATCCGTCTCACCCGTCTGTTGGCGGTCCTCTCAGCTCCAGAAAGCCATGGTTGCACTCTGATTTTGCTGTCTCTTGTGTCAGCACTTGCCTTTTGATTGCTATTTCTTCTTGAATATTTTTCTTCCACTTGCCTCATGAACACTTTCTGGTTCTTCCAAATAAGTCACATCATTTCCACTGAGGCCTTGTGGTCCCACTTGCTTCCCTGCATCCTTTGCTCGATGTGCATACTGCGTTGCTTGGAATCACTCACTAATTTGGGGATGGGGTAGACATTTATTTTTTCAGACACTGTCTCCCTGTAGCCTGGCTGTCCTGGAACTCAGAGAGGTCCCCCTGCCTCTTACTTCCTCTGTTGGGACTAAATGTGTAAGCCACCACTTCTGACTGCATTTGTTATGGGTGGTAATTTGCTTTTGGAGTTTACTATTTGTTTATCTGTAATTATAATGTCAAGGGTAAGAGCTACAACTTACATCCAGTTTTAGGGGTTTGGTGAGGATTTTTGTTTTTTTTTTTTAGCTATGTGGGGCCAGGCAGCTTTCAAATTGTTGATCCTCCAGCATCAGGCTCTCAAGGGCTGGGTTTACTGGTGTACACCACCACAGCAGCTTGTTTCCTTTTGTTTCTTGTTATTTATTTGTGTGTGTGTGTGTGTGTGTGTGTGTGTGTGTGTGTGTGTGTGTGTATGTGTATGTAAAAGCCAGACAGAGGCCACTTGAGGCATCTCTCTCGGTTGTGTCCCCCCTATTTGTTGAGACAAGGTCTCCTACTGAACCTGGAGCTTACCAGTTCAGCCATGCTAGGAGACGAGCAAGCCCCAGACAGCTTTGTTCCCATCTCTCCAGTACTGGGTTATAGGTGTGTAGCTCCTCTTGGCTTATTCACGTTGGTGCTGGGGGATTGAACATGGGTCTTAACATTTGCACAGCAGGCACTTCACCTAGCCCTACATACCAAATTCTGAAATCCTAGTAGATGCCCAATAACTACTTGTTAATAAAAGATAGGAGAGAAATAGTAAGACTGAATGAAGCTGTAGTTGAGGTGACAGATGGCCTTAGCCAGTAAGACATTCATCAGGAGCTTGTACTGTTTGTCCTTATCTGTTACATCATGATTTCCTTTTGGAAAAGTCTGTTTTTGAAGTAGCATGAGAGATGAAGAAATAAAAATAATCCTTTATTTACACTTAAGTAGATTGTAATATATTTTATGAGATAGTTAATAAGTATCTTCTCTCCTGCCCTCTAAAGGTTTTTTTTTCCTTATCCCTCTTTTATAAGTAAAAATGTTTTGATTCTCAGCTTTCACTATGTCATTGGAACAGTGGCAATACAAATAACCCCCAATAAATAATTTAATATTTATATGTATCTTAGAATCCACTGTATTGATTGCTTCCTGCTGGTACTGATAGTACAGTAGAATTGTAGCATCCAGGATTCTTAAGTGTCACCATCTGCAGCTGTTAATAATGCTTGACTGTTTAGACAAGTTTGACAGGTGTTTACATCTCTGAATGCAGAACAGCTGATGGGAAGAAGTGGTGTGTATCATATAAGACTGTTACTCAGTTCCTGTGGATAATCTATACTCAAAAGCAATCAAGCTAGTCTAAATGCTGTATATCACACTTCTCATTATTTTCCCCAGTAATTATTTCTGTGATTCCATGTTTTTTTTTCCCCCAAATGAATCAAAGGATCACCGATCATGATGCTGAGGAAGAGGAGCAGATCGGGCCAGAGGATGCTCCTGCAGACTTCAGTGCGGGCCCGGAGAGTACACTCCAAGACTGTGCTGCTGAGACTTTTGGGAACTCTGCAGGTGACATAAGTGTTCCAGAGGACAGCTCCTCACTCTGTACTTTGTCCTCAGAGTCTCATCGGGAAGCAGCTATCGATGAGAATGATAAAAAGCCTGCTAACTGCAAGTCTGCCTTCCGGCCAGAGGTTGACACCAGCTCCCCAGATTCCACTCTCTTAGATCAGGAATTGTTCAACTCCTTCCATTTCTGGAGGACTCCTATACTTGAAATAGATCTTGATAGAGAGCTCCAGCAGGACTCTGGGGAGCCACTCAGCCCAGAGGGATCAGGAGATGCATCTGGAGTCCCTGGACCAGGTTCTCCTAATATCACCATGGCTACTCGGAAGGAACTAGAAGAAATGATAGAGAACCTAGAGCCACACATAGATGACCCAGATGTTAAAGGTATGGAAGAGTCCACTATATTCTTTCTTTATTCTAAATTGATTAAAAAAATACATTCTAACATCACTAATCTGATTTGTAGGAAATTATGTTGGGTCCTTCTATTTATTGTGTAAACGTGTTAATTCAGAAATTACTTTTTGCAGTTATTCAGTGTTTCACATTTTGAAGTGTATATTGTATATGTGTATATTGAAGACAGGGTTTCTCTGTTGTAGCCCTGGCTGTCCTGGAACTCACTCTGTAGACCAGACTGACCTCAGAGATCTACCTGCCTCTGCCTCCAGAGTGCTGGATTAAAGGTGTGCACCACCACTGCCAGGCTTGGGTCTCATTTTAAAGGAAGTATAGTCTATATGGTTGACATAGGTTTCTGTTTTCCCACATATATGTTGTTTTAGGAGCTGTAGACTTTGACAAGAATGACTTATTTTTCACTTTTGTGTTTTGTTTGTTTTGTTTTGGGGATTATAATGTATGGCCCATGTCCTCCTGTGGGGGTCCAGCTCCCAACTTTAGAAGGGTTCTTAGGTGGAGAAGAGAGGAATGAGGAAATATCAGATAGAAAAAGAGACCTAGACAATGAGAAGAAAGACAGAGACACAGGATTGCTTCAGGAGGGCCTGGGTCAATACCAATAGCCTCGTCCTTTATTGAAAAGGGCTTTTTATAACATGCCAAGGGGAGAGGCAAATGACTTCCCCCTTGCAAGATCAAAGCACACTGTACAGCCAAGTACAGACCCTTTCAAACACCTGGTAAACACACCTGTGGTAAAATCATCTCTTTACACAGCCTTGTTGGGTAAAGCAAGCTCAGATTCTCTGACCCTGAGTAAGTTCTCACTAGGAAGTCTCTGTGGGCTCCCACAGGTCCCCCTTCTTCTTTTTTTTTCCTTTTTTTTCTTTTTTTCCTTCTTTTTTCTTTTCCTTTTTTTTTCTTTTTCTCTTTTTTCTTTTATTCTTTTTCCAGAGCTGAGGACCGAACCCAGGGCCTTGTACTTGCTAGGCAAGCGCTCTACCACTGAGCTAAATCCCCAAACCCCCCCCCCCCCTTTCTTAATAATAATATAACGGGCCCCTCAGATGGACTATGCCTGTCTTAGGTCACCTTCACTAGACAGCCTTACCCATCATGGAGATACACTTTCCACCAACTGTACTCTGTCTTAGGTTGACAACTAGCAAGAAGGACTTACCCATCTCTGACTACCAGCCTCTGGCAGAGGAGGGTGCAGAGCTTAACTCTATGCAGCTCAGAAGCCACTTTTCCACTAAGAACTTGCAAATTGCTGCAATAATTCTAGCAATACTCCTGCTCCTTATGGCTGCTAGGCCTCCTAGTAAAGGAGTAGAGGATGATAAAGTTAGAATGGTCTTTTGGAATGTGTGTAAGATGTCTATAGCAGCTTTAGCTGCACCAAGTCCTTTTTTAAAAATCAATAAACTCATGATGCAATTGCATCAAGCCTAAATAACTACTTAGCATCACCATACCATGGTTCATCAACATCAACAGGTTGACATAATTCTAACATACACAATTACAATTCTTACAAACATATCCAAAAGCAAACTCTTTACATTTCATAAACTTTAGCAAACATCCAAAAGCAACTTCTTTTTTTTTTTTTTTTTTTTCCTGGAACTCGCTTTGGAGACTAGGCTGGCCTCGAACTCACAGAGATGTGCCTGCCTCTGCCTCCCGAGTGCTGGGATTAAAGGCATGCGCCACCACCGCCCAGCTCAAAAGCAACTTCTTAATAGAACCATACAAAACATAGGGTACATTAACACAAATTAACATTAATCCACAAGAAAAAAATTTGTTTTTAAATTAAAGAGACTGGGGATTTTTTTTTTTTTTTTTTTTTTTTGATTTTTCGAGACAGGGTTTCTCTGTGTAGCTTTGCGCCTTTTCCTGGAACTCACTTGGTAGTCCAGGCTGGCCTCGAACTCACAGAGATCCGCCTGGCTCTACCTCCCGAGTGCTGGGATTAAAGGCGTGTGCCACCACCGCCCGGCTTTTTTGTTTTTTTTTTTGTTTGTTTGTTTGTTTGTTTTTTGAGACTGAGGAATATTAACTCCCTTTTCTTTATAATTTTTTAAAATTGCATCTTGAGCCTGGGTAGAAAAAAACAAATTTCTCCATTTCTACACAAAAAAGACAGTTCCATTTTTTACACAAAACAGTTCGTGAATCACCACAGTTAATAAAGCTTATATGCATACACAAAACAGTTCATAAGTCATCACAGTTGGTAGTCTATATGCGTAAGTCATAATTGTCCCACTGCAGTTGAGCTTAAGTCTGAAAAGTTCAAAAATCATTTCTTTCACATTACAGATGGTTGTGAGCCACCATGTAGTTGCTGGGAATTGAACTCAAGACCTCTGGAAGAGCAGCCAGTGCTCTTAACCTCTGAGCCATCTCTCCAGCCCCCCAAAATCATTTCTGATACCAGTCTTAAAGTTTCACTGAAAGCTTTTTGAAAGTTCCAAATACGAAGAAACCCACAACCAAAAACTTTTTGCAGTTCCCCTGAATCAACAATTCAGTTCAAACAAGCATCTCTGAAACTTTTACTCTGCTACAGCTGCACTTTGCAGTCCATAGCCTTCCCCTAAGGTGTTTGCTCCAGGGCTAATGCTGTTAGCTGGCTGGTGCAGAGTCCTCTCAAAAGAGACCTTCTTATAGCCAGCAAACAGAAACTGTGTGGCTTCTGGCTTCTGGCTCCTGGCTCCTGGCTCCTGGCTCCACTCAGCTTTCACAGTCCCAGTCTGTCTGTGCCTCCTGTAACTGGCCTGTCCACCCCAGGACCCCTGTGTCCTGAGGCTAGAAGGCTTTCATTCACCTCAAGGTTCCTCTCCTCCATTGTGAACAACAGTTTTAATGATTGTCAGTTCTAAATAAAACGTTGCCTCATATCCAGTGGAAGATGTAGTAAGTCCTTAAGAGTGGGAAATGGGATGTTACAAAGCTCTCCTTGTTAGAGTTGTGGAGCCGGACACAGTCAGGATGGTGCTTTCCTGCCCCTTGGTGACTTGTGGCTGTCCACTGAAATGTTCTGAAGTGTAAGCATGATGGCACACAACTTTAATCCCAGCATTAGGAGGCAAAGACAGAGAGATCGCTCTGTGAGTTCTAGGCCAGCAAGGGAAACTTGTCTTCAGGAAACAAAACAAAACAACAACAAAAAATTGTAAATCCCATAACTGCAGATCTTAAGATCCAGTATCACTTTTTGGATTTTTCCCCAGTGTTCCAAAAACTAAAATTTCTAAACTATCAGTTTGCTCAGTATTGAGAAATCCCCCACTTTAATGCAAATAAAGTAAAATCTTAAGTAAACCTTTTAAAACAAAAACGTTTCTTTGTGGGGAAGATGTGCTCTCATTCTATAGCCCAGGCTAGCCCAAGCTTGCAGCAATCTTCCTGCCTTATCCTGAGAACAAGGATTAGAGGTGTGAGACAATACACCCAGCTAAACCTTGTTTCAACTCTGAAAACTCCCACCCGCCTGGTAAGGTAGCATACATCTTCATTTGCTTTCATTTATTGTGATTTGTAAAGATCTCCTGTTGTAATTTTATACTTGGAAAGAATTAAATTTTATTACATCTTTGATCATTAGTATTATTTTAGTTTGACTGACTTTAAAATATCTATCTGTATAGATAGATATACTTTTAAATCTAGGTCCCACAAATGACAGAACTTATTATATTTGTCTGAGTTTGGCTTATTTTGCATACCATTATGTCTAGTTCTGACCTTAATCTTTAAGACTCACTGGGGTGCAGTTCCTACCAATAGAAGTCATCGCCCTTTTGAGTGAACAGTCCTGAGATCTGAGAATTAACTAGCCAAGTGACTGGTGCTACAGTTGAGGTGAGAACACCCCTGCCCTCTCCTGCATCTTAAGACAGCTCAGTGATAGAACACTCCTGAGGGTAACAGTCAAGGGTTTAATATCTTTGTTGCTTTCAGCTTTTGCTAAGATTTATTTATTTATTTTATGTGTATGAGTATGAGGGCATCAGATGTCACTATAGATGGTTGTGAGATACCACATGGTTGCTGGGAATTAAACTCAAGTCCTCTGAAAGAGCAGCCAGTGCTCTTAACAGCTGAGACATCTCTCCAGCCCCTAGCTTTTTGTTTTATTTTATTTTTTGGTTTTTAGAGACAGGGTGTCTCTGTGCAACAGTCCTGGCTGTCCTGGATCTCACTCTGTAGATCAGGTTGGCCTCGAACTCACAGAGATTTGCCTGCCTCTGCCTCCCGAGTCCTGGGATTAAAGGCATGCTCCACCACCTGGCTTCTAATGCTGTGCTGTAGAGCAGTCATTCCCTTTAATTAGTCAGAAAGCATCTGTGCTTTTTTAAAGGCAGACTCTTGATCCACAACTAGAAACAAAGGTCTGACGAGCTGGGGAGACCGATGCCATGCTGCCTTGTAAACATCTCTGGACAGTAAGACAGCAGGAAGCATGCTGGCTGCTCTGAGGGAGTTTCTATGTGCACATCAGGTCCCCCAGCTGCACAGTGTCGCTTGTTCCCTTGTCTTCCTGTAGGAGTCGTCATGGCAACAAGACAGCTTTGTTAGGTGCAGTCTGAACCCTCCCGTGGTCATTGATGTTCTTTTTCCTCCTTTGACTTTTGGTCATAAGTTCAAAGTTTGCATTAGACTACAACAGGAAAAGGGAAAAACCCTTTTGTTAGCTGTGGGCACAGTAGGTTCCCCAAAAAGGTCGACAGGACAGATCCTGCAGGGCGAACACAGAGATGGTAGAAGACCCCTTTCTAGGAGACGGCTGTTGGTCTGCAGTCCTGACTGTCTGGAGGCACGTAGGCCTTCAGGTTGGCCGTGCCTGGACGGAAAGTAGGTAGACCACTGGAGACCAGGGACCTCCCTGTGTTTCCATGCTCTGAGTTAACACTTGATTCTCGAGCAGCAATTACAGGTTTCGTTTGCGATCCCATCCCACCTGAACTTCAGCGGCACGAACCAGTTCACACATGGTATTTGTACAGTCAGCTTCGAGCACAGTTCGCTTCAGCTTTGGAAACTGGAAAGACCCCAAAGAGAGCTAAAGTGATTGTAATGGTAATTACAAATTATAGCTGAATTTTTGAGAACAATGAAAATCGCCGGACTGCCCATGAATAAACACCATCATTGGCTTTATTTAGGTGCTGATGGCCCACTGATAATATAAGTCTTGTGTGTACATGGCCAGGGACTTAAATGCATTTAGAGGAGTGCCTCCTTCCCCCTGCCCCCAAGTAGAAATATAGTTTATTAATAAAGAAGAATAAGAGCGGGCTAGTGAGCCGGGTCAGCTCAGCTCACAGGCCAAGTGGTCTGCCCTGAGGCTCATCACTCTTTCTAGGTCCTTTACGTGGTGCAGTAACGTTCACCACGTAAGTTTACAGTAAGTTCACCACGCCCCATTGCTGTCTACTGTCCCCTTACTTATCCCCCTATACCCTATCTTTCCACCTAGTCCCCCAGCGGCCACACCATTAAAGAAAGATGACAACCCTCATGCAGGAGAGGCGTGGTCTCACGAGCATCCTTCTGTCCATGATGGACTGTTCGGAGTCCCTGCTGTGTTCAGTTACCGTAGCCATCCGTATCTGGGTGACTGTTTCATAGCACCCTGCCCTATCCTTTGGCTCCTCACACCCCTGCCATAGTTTGGGAGGATAGCATAAATGGCCAGTGTAAGGCTGAGCGGCCAGCAGGCACGAGAGTTGTTACTGACCTCTGCAAAAAGAAACGTCTCTGTCCAAGGCAGGAAATTCTATAAATGCTGTCACATACGAATAGGTTGTTTTAAGTAATAAATTTGAATTTTAAATGTTGTATTTTATATGTGCAAGGGGAATGTTACTTGAAATAAATGTTAGCTCTGTGTGTGTGTGTGTGTGTGTGTAAATTTCTCATTTATTGGGTGAGGAAGAGTTTATTTTTTTATTTACATTGGTATTTTGCCTGCATGTGTGTTTGTGTGAGGGTGTCAGATGTTGGAGTTAAAGACAGTTGTGAGCTGTCATGTGGGTGCTGGGATTTGAACCTGGGTCCTCTGGAAGAGCAGTCAGTGCTCTTACCCACTGAGCCATCTCTCCAGCCCCAAGAATTCCTTTTTAATTTGAATTTTCTGTATAAGGAAAGCAATATTAATTGTCAGATTTGGTAACTAGTGCTTTGCTAAGTTGTTTTGGCTTTGTTCAAGTCAGACAATATTCTTGGGATCCCGGTGTTTGGAACAAACTATAGTAATTTCAATATCAAAAAGGAATAGTGAACTGGGATAAAATGGATGTTTAAATTACCTGCTATCCCCTTTATGTTGGCAGGTTTGTGTAACTGCCTTTCTGCTAGAGTAGGTTAATGAGTGGGACTGGTCAGCTTGGTAGTTTTGGTAAACTACCAAAACTGACCCCCGCCCCCCGTGGTAACCTGGAGGGGCCTCCAGCAGCTAGAGAGCGTTATGCCGCGGTTTTCTGCTTGTGCTCTTGAAGGACTAACGCTCTGCCGCAGGAGTTTCCTCGGCGTTTTGACGGCAGTGTCCGAAGCCACGGTGCACGGTAACAGGGAAGCCGGCGGCGGCGGCGGCGAAGGCCGGCCCGTGTCGCCGCCCCCCTCACGGTCTCCTTTGCCCACAGCACAGGTGGAGGTGTTGTCGGCTGCACTGCGAGCTTCCAGCCTGGACGCCCACGAAGAGGCCAGCAGTGGAGAACACCGCAGCGAGCCCCAGGACGAGCTGCCAGACTGCAACGCAGATCAGGACACTTCCGTGCCTTTAATCAGCGCTGCTGAGGAGGTGAGAAGCTCAGTGGTGTTCACCAAGTGAGCCGTGTGAACATGCAGTCTGCTTGGGGACAGCTGTGACCAACGTCTAGTTAGTGAGTTCTAGTTTGTGGTTCATTTTCTGGCTTTTCCTTTGGCATAAAGTAAAAGTAATCATTCTCACCACATCCTGTCCTGGTGACTGCAGTGTCATTTTAAAGGCTCAAAACAGTCAACCCCAGTCCTGTCTCGGTGACCATTTTAGACGAGTGGATGTTAATGTAGCTCACTGCAGTGAAATAGTCTTACTGG
The DNA here is from genome assembly GCF_007827085.1 of Peromyscus californicus insignis. NCBI lineage: Eukaryota > Metazoa > Chordata > Mammalia > Rodentia > Cricetidae > Peromyscus > Peromyscus californicus. The sequence goes on along the minus strand of NW_026294514.1, from coordinate 43,925,181 downwards.
AAACAAAGCCCTTTATCAAGAATAATTAACTCTTCCCTTTTCTTTTTGGAGAGGCGCTTTGTTTCTGATCGGACCATTTCACTGCAGCAAGCAACACAGTATTCTGAGCGGAAGATCGGGACTTGAGGCCATGTTGCGGAGGGCTGTGGCATTGTCTGGACTCGAGTGTGAGGGTGGGTACTGTTCCTGGCATCGTCTTTGCTGCATCCATGTAGCTGTTCACATGATCCTGCCCTGGTGTCCTGCATTTCCCTCAAGCCAGAGTCACGTAGCCTGTTTCTTCTCTCTTGTTTATAGACACAGAGAAGGAGCGGCACTCATTGCCAGAATGCAGTGTGCAACCCTAGCAGCTTAAGTGTTAGCCCTCAGGGGAGAGTTGCATAGTACTGGGGGGCGAGTGAGTTCTTAGTGCTTTTAGTGCATTTCTGGTTGTGTTGATGGCATCTGATGCAGTTGGAAATATGTACCATACTTGTGCTTTGGAGAGAAACCCTGACCATGTAGTGGAGATTCACCTGTTGTGATACATATGCATTGTAGAGCGGGTTTTGTGTTTGTTTGTGTCGGGGTCTAGCTGTTAAAAGCAGCTACTGGTAAAGTCAGTTATTAAAAACCATGAATAGAAATAATAGAAAAACTGCATAATACCGTTGGCCTCTAAGAGAGTTGACTGAAAGACCCTCCCAATATAAATGAGCTGATGAATTTTTCCTTTCTTATAAATTATTTTTTTAGATTTATTTAATGTGTCTGAGTGTTCTGCCTGCTTGTATGTGTGTGTACCATGTGCATGCCTGGTGCCCACAGAGGTCAGAAGAGGGCATCGGATCTCCTAGAACTGGAGTTACAGAGGGTTGTGAGTCACCACATGGGTGCTCGGGATTTAATCCAGATCCTCTGCAGGAGTAAGTGCTCTTGACCATTGAGCCCCGTAATCTTTGCTTTCTCTAAAGCTCATTGGCGCACATTTAACAGTTATTCCTTGGTTTAAAGCAGAGGACTTCTTAGGAGGCCGTAAGCACGTGTAAACATGTAAAGCCTAAAGAATTCTCTGTACCCTATCTTTTGACAGTTGTGAGTGGTAAGTAACTCAGTGAGAGAGGTTAATAAGAGAGGAAGGTTCCGGGCAGGGCAGTTCTTGAAGTAGATTTTTCTCCTAACAGAGTATGGACGCCACTCCTCATTATGTCCATGGAGGTTCGGACGTGATCGCCAGTGGTGGCTTCAGCCCTGATGAAGAGAGGAGATCCAAAGTGCAAGTGAGTGGCAGACATGTGCTGTCTGAGCTCTTACCATACCTCCTGCCCGCTTCTGACCTCCCTCGTCTTCCTGTGTGGTGGGTGCTGTCCATCACGTGTGACTGGCAGAGCTAACACAAAGCACATGCTTCCCCGGTCACATCTTCTGCTAAGTCCTGGTGTTCATAGGGGTGTAGAAACAAAGGTCTGTGCCCTTTTTATCTTGAGATAAATAGAGTCATCTCCTGCTCCTTAGGTGTTTTCCTCTTGGCTGAGTTGCTAAGAATTACACAGTCTAGCTCCATGGAGGAGATGTGAATGGGAAGATCTGCCCAGAGCCAATAGGAACTATGATTGATACTAAGTTGCATTCCAGCTCTAGAGATTTTATTGGGCTTCCTTTGTTTTGGTTCTATAGTCAGAGTCTCACTGTATAGCCCAGGCTACCCTCATACTTACACCTCATAACGTCACAGATGTGTAAATACAGGGTGTGTCTCACCTTGTTCTTCTTTCCTGAGTGGAAATGGACCTTGGCAGCCTTCCCGAGAGCAGGTCGGAACCCCCTAGCATGATGGTGCCACCCAGTCTCCATAGGTGCCTGTGGGTCCCTGCAGACCACAGACTCCCAGGACTCTTACTGTAACATCTATGTGCTGTTGGCCTCTGGGAGGTGTTATTACAAGTAGACTCCCAGGTCCAACAGTCTATGGTCATCATTGTGTTTTTTATTTAAAATAGAATCACATGCGTCCTGTTTGTTTCACACCTATACTGTAAAAATATTTTAAAGTCAGTTCACATAGACCATCTTACTCTTTTAGTAAATTTCTTATGTTTACATGCAGCATAGTTGAAAGGGAAAGACTGTATGTACATTTTCCCTCAAAATCTCCAGATGTGTGCGCTCTGGTTTTTTACATTTCTGTAGAAGGAATGGGCTTTATTTATTTATTTATTTATTTTCAATTTGTTTTCTTGAGACAAGGTCTCACTATGTAGCTCTGGCTGGCCTCAAACTCAGATCCGCTTGCTTCTGCCTCCTGGGTGCTGGGATTAAAGATGTGCATGGCCATGCCCAGCTCCAATATGTCTTAAAATTTCCATAGAAGGAATGTGGCGTAACCTTTCTTCCATTTATTTGGACATAGTTCTGGTACATACATATAGCCCAGGCTGGCTTTGGAATTGATCCTCCTGCCTTAGCCCCCGGAGTTGTGGGGTTACAGGCACACAGTGCCATGCCCTTGCTAGGAAGCATGTTGGGAATCATATCACAGCAGAAGCTCATAAGGAACTGCCACAGCCTTGCTTGTGATGTGTCTTTTCAACTTAGTAATTAACTCTGGCTTTAACCTGTTTTAAGCTTGTTTGTTTGTTTGTTTATATGTACATATGCATACATATGTACATTTGCCCTTGTTTGTGACGTGTGGTGTTTGTGTGCATGTGTATGGAGGTCACAGGCTAATGTTGGTATCTTCTCAGTCACTCACTCCCAGCCTTTTTATTTTATTATTTCATGTGTATGGGTGTTTTGCCTGCGTGTCCATGTGTGCACCATGTGTGTGCCTGGTGCCCGAGGAGGCTGAAGAGGACATCAGATCCCTGAAGCTGAAGTTACAGGTGGTTGTGAGTCACCGTGTGGGTGCTGGGATCTGAGCCCGGGTCCTCTGCAAGAGCAACCAGTGCTTTTAACCACTGGGCCATTTCTCCAGCCCCCCAACTTTATTTTTTGAGACAAGGCCTTTTGCTGAACCTGGAGCTCAGCAATCCGACCAGCAAGCTGCAGGAATCCTTCCCTTCCATCTCCTCAGCATTTTACCAGCTTAGCTGGCTCCTCAGCCTCATGGATCATAGTTCTTAATCTCGGTCACTACATATTTCATTTTTTGACATTAATATTGCTATATTTTAAAGTTAACTTGTCACATTTCTGTCTAACCTGCTGAAAACGTATCTAAGTGTTCCAATGTGCCGTCATCTCTCTTCTTGGTTAGGATGTTGTACCACAAGCACTGTTAGATCAGTACTTGTCAATGACCGATCCCTCTCGAGCACAGACGGTTGACACTGAGATCGCGAAGCACTGCGCATACAGTCTGCCGGGTGTGGCCCTGACTCTCGGCAGGCAGAACTGGCACTGCTTGAGAGAGACGTACGAGACCCTGGCATCAGACATGCAGGTGAGTGAGTGTGACCGAGAGTGAGTGTGTGAGTGTGGAGGTGCTGTCGTGCTTGGCTTCCCAAGTCTCAAGAATTGTATGTCGTCCTAGCTAGCACGGGCTTGCGTTACAGCCACAAGGGCTCAAAGCAGTAGGAGCTCGTCTCCTAGTCAGACGTGCGTTGTCTAACAGAGGGCACTTCCCCTAAATGTCCTCTCCTAAGTGCTGCTTTGGTTCTTACACTAACGGGATTTTTCACACCTTAATAGAACTATATACTAGACCTAAGTTTTGGTGCCTGGGTGCCCAGAGCATTGACATGCACACATCCCAGAGCACATGGGTAAACTCTTGACCTAGGGGGTTGTGTGTGGACATCTCTTTCTAGGCTTTGACATCATTTCCTCTTGTTCAGTCTGATTTCTGTGTGCCAAAAATTTGACCCTTTTGCCCCTTATCTATCCCAAGAAACAAGCCAAAACCAAAAAGCCAATAATAAAAAGCCTGTTCTTTGGGCCGGGCGGTGGTGGCGCACGCCTTTAATCCCAGCACTCGGGAGGCAGAGCCAGGCGGATCTCTGTGAGTTCGAGGCCAGCCTGGGCTACCAAGTGAGTCCCAGGAAAGGCGCAAAGCTACACGGAGAAACCCTGTCTCGAAAAACCAAAAAAAAAAAAAAAAAAAGCCTGTTCTTTTAGTGCAATTCTTATTTCTTATAAAGAAAACAGTTGTTGGACTAGTTCCCACACATAATAACTATAGTGGTTATACCCATTCAAGGCACAAGTGCTGTTGACTCAGCAGGACAGAACTCTCCTGTGACACAGGCCCTTCAAGCTTGTTAACAGCGGCTCTGGTCGGAACCACAGAGCCCCATTTTCCATCATGGAAATTCTACTATCCGCAGTTTTCAATCTCTAGTCTGCAGAATTCTAGGGTGCCCTTACATGGCCTTTTCTTTCTGTCCCTGTCCTCCACAGTTGTCTCTTTCATATGGTGAGCTGGAGTGCACAGGTTTACCGTGTATGTGTACATGTGCGACACACACAGAAATCTTTCATTCTTGTGTTTCTTAAATTGCCAGTTGTGCACAAACAGGTTTTGGGTTTTATCCTAGATAACGTAGCATTGTGTAGGGCAGCAGAGGGGAAGGTTGTACAGTGGACATCAACAGATCAGGGACCTAGTGTTCAAAGAGCTAGGGAAGTTTATTAGGGATTCCGAAACATTTTTTTCTTTATAAGTGAAAGGGAAACAGTAAGTGCCATACAGAGATTGGAAATTTTTGTCACAACTTTTGACACAGTAATATCTGTTAATTCTATTCTGATGTAATTTGTTGTTTTGGTGGGGGGCGGGGTGGGTTGTTTTGTTTTTGAGAAAAGGTCTCACTATGTAGCCCTGGGTGGTTTGGGACTCTGTGAATTCTAAGCCAATCTGGTCTACATACAGAGATCTAACTGCCTCTGCCTCCCAAGTGCTGGGATTAAAGGCGTGATTTGTGTGTGTGTGTGTGTGTGTGTGTGTGTAGATCAGAGGACACTCTGGATTCAGCTCTCTTGCCAACTGTGGGATCCGTGAATCATACACAGCTTACCTTGCTGTGCACAAGTGTATCTACCTGCTGCTGAGCCACCTCACTGGCCCTGGTTGAATTTTTTGAGGTTAATAACATTTAAATTACAAATCACTTTGTTTCCATTTCTAACACAGTTTTTATTTCTACAGTGGAAAGTTCGAAGGACGCTAGCGTTCTCCATCCATGAGCTTGCGGTTATTCTTGGAGATCAGCTGACAGCTGCAGATCTGGTTCCAATTTTTAATGGATTTTTAAAAGACCTTGATGAAGTCAGGATAGGTGTTCTGAAACACTTGCATGACTTTCTGAAGGTAACTTTTAAATCCTTTTGCATAAAAATGTGCTAAAAGTCTACTCTAAGCCTACATTCCTTTTTCTCTCTCGCTTTTCTTTTTTCTTCTTTTGTGCTAGCAATATTTTTATGTTTCTTTTAAGACAGTTTATCTGTGTAGCCTTGGCTGCCCTGGAACTCATTCTGTAGACTAGGCTGACCTTGGACTCCCAGGATTTGCCTGCTTCAGCCTCCCAAGTACTGAAACTAAAGGCGTGTGCCACGACTGCCTGGCTGTTTCGGTTTCTTACTAAAGAGATACAGCCATGAAGTTTCTGTTGGATCGTAATGCATTCCAAATGTGTTGTACTCAGGGATAACGTGATGTTGACACCTTTCCATTGTGGTATTAAGTTGATCACTTCACGTGGGGTCTACTCAATTTCCTGGAGAATTGGCCATTTCATGGGAATTAGTGAGAAATTGGAGAGACAAGCTTTGAGTTCTGTGGGTGTCTTATCCTTAGTCTGTTATTCCTACAGCCACAGAGGAGTCTGATGTATGTGTGCACCGCACATGTGTGCAGAGCCTGTGGTGGTCAGAAGGAGCTCTGATGCCCCGGAACCAGAGTCACGGTCATGTGGTTGCTGGAAACAACCTAGGCCCGCGGCAGAGCCCTGAGTACTCCTCCTAACCACTGAACTGTCTTCTCTCTGGCCCCCAAAACCCATTTTAAAACAAGGGCTGGGGAGGTGGCTGCTGCACTTGCTGTAAAAGCAAAAGACACGAGTTCAAACTCCAGGCACCCACGTCTGTAACCACGTGATGGGTTATGGAGATGGGCAGGTCACAGGTGGTGACTGGCCAGCCAGCCTAGCCAAAAAGGCAGGTTTGGTGAGAGACACTGTCTTCGGTAAACTAGAAGAAAGGAAAAACTAGAGCAGTTAATGACCTATGGTGTTCTCCTCTGGCCCCCACGTGTCTGTACCTGCATGCACATTTCTTTACTGTAATTACCGTGGTATTCAGTCTAATAAAGAAATAGCGCCCGTGCCTTGTCCTAGTTAAATAAAAATGTCTCCTTTCGTTACCACAGCTTCTTCACATTGATAAGAGAAGAGAGTACCTTTATCAACTCCAGGAGTTTCTGGTGACAGATAACAGTAGGAACTGGCGATTTCGTGCAGAACTGGCAGAGTAAGTGCTAACTGTTGATGCTGTCTGGCAGGGGTAGGTTTATCTCCCACTTGCCCTTGGCACAGTCTTCCTGGCCTCGTGCACCTCGGAGCTTGTCTCAGGTTCTGGGCCTTCATCGTTCTCATCATGCCTGCCTTACTGCCCTGCTCCCGTGAGCTGGGTATTAATAAATCTACTTGTGTCTGTTCACAGGGTGCTGTCTGCACTGTGGCCTGCCATTGTCCCTCAGGACAGCCTGGGTGCCAACTGACTTTTTTCTAGTGTTCTCTTCCATCCGCAGCTCCCCCGTCCCTGTACTCATAGACAGCCACTCCTCCCGGCTCTGCCTTAGTCAGACCTTTGGCATCTAGGCTTTCTCAGAGGCTGTCCCCTCCCTGGCACCCAGCTTAGTCTGTGCCTGTGCAGGTTTTCTCCAGTAGCAGGATGTTTGTTTGGTATCAGAAGGCGGCCTTAATTTCAACGTTTCATTTTATGCATGTCAGTGTTTTGTCGTCATGTGGTATCTGTGCACCGCACGTGTGCCAGCTGGAGTTACAGGTGGTTGTGAGCTGTCTGGTCACGGGCTGCAGCTTGAGCTGGGTTTCTCATTGCTTGGCACACTCTATCCCCTGAGGTGACACCTTGTGTCCCTTGGGGCTTGCCTCTGTGGGAATTAATGTCAGGAGAGGACTTGTTAATCCCGTTGCCCATAGCAAGTGCCCTGAAGATTGAGAAGGTCCTGTCCTGACCCATGTGTGGGCTAGCACTGCTGCAGCTCTCCACTGAGCTCATTCGTTCGTGCCTCTGTGTAGTCTCAGAACCTTCCAGCAGTGGTTCTCAACCTTCCTAATGCCGCGACCCTTTAATACAGTTCCTCATGTTGTAACGACCCCCAACCATAAAAGTACCTTCGTTGTTGCTTCAGAACTAATTTTGCTACTGTTACGAATTGTAATGTAAATGTCTGATATGCAGGATGGTCTTAGGCAACCCCTGTTGTGACCCCCCAGAGGGGTCACAAACCCACAGGTTGAGAATTACGGTTCTAAACCAATGAAATGGGGAAACCACGCATGATGTTCCAGTGAACAGACAAGGAAGATGCTTTGTTCTATCTCCATTGCTGAATGCTTTTTAGTTTATTTTGTTGATGCTGTAACAAAATACCGACACTGGGTAAGATGTACAAGAAACTGCTTGTTTGGCATACAATGCTGGAAGTGGAAATGACCTACTGCTTCGATCCTCAACACAGGAGAAAAAAAGCCCAGTTTTTCTGGACGTGTTAAAGTCCCCTTCTGTATATACCAGGAGAGCCTAGAGGTTACTCTGCACAGAAGCCTACTTGATCAGAGCTACAGCACAATTAACCTGTTGTCTTATTTCTAAACCTTGGTTGGATTTAATTTTTTTTGTCATTTATATCTTTGTAGACAGCTGATTTTACTTCTAGAATTATATAGTCCCAGAGATGTTTATGATTACTTGCGTCCCATTGCTCTGAATCTGTGTGCAGACAAAGTTTCTTCCGTCCGTTGGATTTCCTACAAGTTGGTATGTTTGAGCTTGTTGGCCTTCCCATCATTGCTGTCCAGTCGCAGGACTGATGGATGGAAGCCGGCCTTACCTTCTGCTTCCTTTAGGTCAGTGAAATGGTGAAGAAACTCCACACAGCCACACCCCCGACATTTGGAGTCGATCTCATCAATGAGTTGGTAGAGAATTTTGGCAGGTGTCCAAAATGGTCTGGTCGGCAAGCCTTTGTCTTTGTCTGCCAGGTAAGAAAGACCTGGGACGCCTACTCCAAGTTCTCTGTCCCACCTCTCTCCAGCCTCCCCCCTCACTCACAAGGAACTGAAGTCACTCTCTGTCATGAGGTTGCATGCTTCTCAAAGTTAGGCATCTGTCTGGTTCATTCAGCCAGCTGGCATACCCGCGTGGGCCACCGCACTCCATACACACCTCACAGTGCACACCAGAGTGCAGGCTGGAAATCAAGGTGGACTGGCTGTCCTTGGTCTCTGCAGAGGTTAAAACTGCAGCAGCAACTGCAGTCAAGCCTGGTGGATGGCACACTACCTGTAGTCTCAGCACTTGAGGAGTAGATGCAGGAGGACCATGAGCTCCTAATGACCTACATGAAATGGGGGAAGGTAGCTGAGGGACAGACATAGAGTCAAACTGGTGAGAAGCCCGAAACTCAAGATAAAGGAAAGGTTCTGACTGCTTTTACCAGCACCAAGGGCAGGGACAGCATTTCCCGATTGGAACGTCATAAACGTACTGAAGCATGAGATGGTATCTTACCTAGCGTGTACAATACACATGTATGAGTGGTTTGGGTTTTGAGTTCCCATGCACCTGGAATCCTGCTCTAAGCATGGACACTAAAGTCCATAGCACTTCAGTTGTCACTCGGGTTCTGTCCTGTATGATGGTTTGGGCACTCACTTCTTTCCACCAGACTGTCATTGAAGATGACTGCCTCCCCATGGACCAGTTTGCTGTGCACCTGATGCCACACTTGCTGACCTTGGCCAACGACAGGGTTCCAAATGTTAGGGTGCTGCTTGCAAAAACACTTCGACAGACTCTACTGGAGAAAGGTGGGTGGCGGCCGATGGGCCATGTGTGGGCAGGAGGAAGAGTTCATGATGGTTCGTTTTCTCCAGGGTACAGACACTAAAAGGTCTTTAAGATACTGGACATAGGGTGTTTTTGTAACTTAAGAGTTGTAAAGGTTTGGTGGACGTGGCTCAGTCTGCTTTGCTCTGCAGGCCTGAGGATCTGCATTGGATTCCAGAGCCTGTGTAGAGTGGGGTGTGGGCAGATGCTCCAGTGCTTCAAGGCAAGATCTCTGGAACTTGCTGTCCACCCAGTCTAGACAAGCTTAAGGTTCAGTGAGAACCCGTCTCAAAATACAAGGGGTGGAATGCAATGAAGGAAAAACCTTCAGCTTCACCTTCTGACCTCCACACACGTGCACCTGTACATAGCCACACAGACACATAAGAATTTTGTGTGTATGAATGTATTAATAATCTGACCTCCACACACGTGCACCTGTACATAGCCACACAGATACATAAGAACTTTGCGTGTGTATGAATGTATTAATAATCTGAATAATGGGAGGCAGTCAGACTAGTTCCCCAGGTTGCTGCCGAGCCTGAAGACCTGAGTTCAACCCCCATGACCCACAGGATAAAAGAGCATCAACTCCCAAAAGTTGTTCTCTGACCTCCATGTATGCCAAGGCTTGCACACGCACACACATGACTCTGAAGACACTGCCTGGAGTCAGCTGCCAGGCATTTCAGCTGAGGGTCGAGGAGGTCCGTCCCTTCCCTTCGTTCATAAGGCAGAAGACACAGGCACCCTGTAGTATTTGTTTTGTTGGTTCGGGTACTGTGACTGCCTTCTCCAAATGCCACATAAAGTTGAGGGTGTGAACTCATGACTGAAGTACGGAAGAAACTTGTAATAAACCTCACAGAATAAGAAGAAATCAGAGCCAGGCAGTGGTGGCGCACGCCTTTAATCCCAGCACTGGGAGGCAGAGCCAGGTGCATCTCTGTGAGTTCAAGGCCAACCTGGTCTACAAAGCGAGTTCCAGGAAAGGCGCAAAGCTACACAGAGAAACCCTGTCTTGAAACAAAAAAAAAAAAAAAAAAAAAAAGAATAAATTAGTTCTGCTTTTCTTTGCTATTTGTATACATTTTTAAAATGACTAAAGAAAATTGGTGCTTTTTTTTCCCCTCAGAAAAAGTGTGCATACAGTTTTCCTTTTCTGAGGTAATAGCTAAAAATATGTCACTTTAATAAGCATGAGCTTATTCACTACCAAGAGATTTGTCTATCATAAAAACAATAAATCTCAGTCTCTTTGGATTCTAGTGCTTTTTTTTCTGCAACAAATGAGCTTGCAAACTGAGTCACATGATGGTTATGTTTATGCTTGCAAAGAGCTGTATTTATTAGACAGTGAGCTTTTTATACCTGACGAGACTATACGTGGTCCAAAATGTCAAGACTAACCTTACATGCTGCACATGTCATTCCAGAATACTTCTTAGCCTCTGCCAGCTGTCATCAGGAGGCCGTGGAACAGACAATCATGGCCCTTCAGATGGATCGAGACAGTGACGTCAAGTACTTTGCAAGCATCCACCCGTCCAGCACCAAAATCTCTGAAGATGCAGTGAGCACAGCTTCCTCAACATACTGAGACCCACTGGAACCGTGGTGTCCTTCCTGCTTCTACCAGAGCCAGGCTTGACTGCCCTGCACCAGTCTGGGACAGCTGTGGGGGGACCTTCCTCCTGCCAACTCACTCGCAGGTGCAAGTTGCCTACTCCCATTACCAGTGGTTCTAAGAGTCAAGAGAAAGTAAACACTATTATCTTATCTTGACTTAAGGGAAAGTAATTTCTCAGAGGATTATAATTGTCACCAAAGCCTTAACTCGTTCCTTCATCTTATGACTGAATGACTTGAATTGGCAGAGCCTTTCCCTTCGGAAAGGAGGAGGAGGTTCCCAGAGACCTGCACTGCTTTCTCCTGGGTTTATTTAATGGCTGATAAATGAGATTCTCACGGCCAGAAGGTGGACGTGCACCGGATGGGAAAGACCTTCAGTATTAGCCTAAGCATTCCTTACAGGTGCGGAGCCTCGTCAAGCTCCTTGGCTGCCCTGCCCAGCCTAAGTGTGAATAGTTCTTGGCATATACAATGACAACGGAGATTTTTTTTCTCCTAAGGGCTTGATGTTAACACTACATAGAACCTGCTTTTGACTCCTCTTGCAGCACATTGCTGTACACACTTACAGAATGTTTGCAGAGTCTCTCTCTCTCCTGATTGTTTTCATGCTGGTCATGACCTGAAGGAAATTTCTCAGCACGGATATTTGTCAGGTGTTTTAACTTGATCATGGTCAGCTCTGAGGTGCAACCTTTTCGTCCCATGCTGCATACACCTGTGACCACTCTGGGGCGTGCAGCCTTAATCATGCTGTTAGAACTGTTGTGGTACAAGTTCCAAATAAAATTTATTAATAGGATCTATAAAGAGATACCACCACTTTGTTTTCTAAATGTCTACAGATAAATGTAATATGTGGCCTGTATTACTTAGCATAAGATGGGGGAAAGATTAAAATATTTGTCTTTACCTAGCTCAGTAGTCTCTTTGGAACCCGCCAGGTGTTCATCAGTCAGTCCTGCTCTTGGCAGACAGCAGCAGCCTAAAGACCAGGGAGACTATGGTCAGCAGGCTGCTCCTGAAGCGTAGACAAACATCTCCGAGTCTTGATTTCCTCATCTGTAAGATGGGAACTCGTAAAAACCCGTTTCCCACAGGATTGTGCAATTGCATGAGATCGTGCAAAGGCACCAAGTGCTGCCATGCAGATGTAGTTGTTTTGGTGTGCAATCCCCGTCAGCCTTGCAGTGCCTCCCAAGTGCTGGTTACTCACGCTGCCAGGAAATGGTATCCGAAGACATAGGCTGCTTCCATGTAAACTCCACAGATAAGCCTGTGCACTCAAAATGCCACACTGTCAAGGTGTTGAAATGGCCAAGAAATCCACACTGACAGGCTGCATGGGGAGTAGGTGAGCCAGGGTAGTAATGCTCTGGGTGTTGGGACTCAGACTTGTGAAGACAGTGGCAGCTATATTGGGGGAGGGGGGTAGCCCCAACTTCAGAAGTTCATGTTCTACAGGAATCCACTTTTGCCCCTCAGAACTTCAGTTCTGTAAATGATGCTGACAGCTGCAGCTTTTGAAAACAGTACTTTAGGGTAAGGAATCTCGATCTGTGATGTGTTAGAGCACGGTGTAAAAGGTGCAGCTTCCCGCTGCTTGATACCCTACTGGGGCATTCCTCCAGACCCTATATTACTTTAGAGCTCAGTGTGGTCAGTGAAAACAGACCCCTGCGTTGTTCGGCAACCTTAACATAGGGCATGCAAAAGCCTTCCTGGTTTGATTAATATCTAGTGAATTCAAAATTAGAAAAAGGATCTCCATTGCTGGATAAACACCATGACCAAAAACAACTTGAAAAAGAAAATACTTGACTTAATCACAGTCCATCACTAAGGGAAGTCAGAGCAGGAACCACGGAGGAACACTGCTTCCTGGCTTGCTTACATAGCCAAGGACCGCTTGCCCACGGGGCAGCATCACAGACACTGTGCTGAGCCCTCCCACTAGAGTAAATCAGGAAAATGCCCTACATCAATGACGAGGTTCCCCCTTCCCAGGCGACTCCAGTTTGTGTCGAGTGGACAAAAACTAATCCGCACAATTAGCCCTCTGTTGAGGCACAAATACATCACTCTTCACCCATAACCTTTCCATTGTCCCCAATATCTCACATTAGTATCACAAAACAGAGCTTCAAAGCCCTGTCTACATTCCTAACACTTTTACAGGTCCAAGATTGCTTGTCTCGTAATTGTGGGCTCTTATAATAAACAACGTATATGATTTCTTATTCCAAGAGGAAGAACAGTACCCAGTTAACAATCAGATCAGAGCAAAAGCAAACTCCCAACAATGTCAATAGCTCCATGTCTGAAATCTTGAGCCTCACAACCTCCTGGGCTCCGTGGGCTTGTGCCCCCAGTTCTCCGGCTCTGCCACCTGCACACAGACTCAGGTGTGCTCTGCTCTACACTGCTGCTGTCCTTGTGGTGACCCAGTAATGGTCCTGGCCTCTGGTCGTCACTGTACCCAAGGCTGCATGTTACAAGTGGCCTTTCCTGGTTCTCTAGGACTCTGACTCTCCCTTGCCATGGCAAGCCCGAGCTTCTCTCCAGGACCCTTTCAACCCTGGAGCCTCCACTACAAATGAGTCTCGGCACCTTCACCAGTGGCCTCCTGGCCTCTGCAGGAGCTCCAGCCTGGCCTCCTGGTTCCAGGCCTCAGCTGCTCAGTCTGACTCACCCTCTCAATCTTCAAAACCAGGACCAGGTGGAAGACTGCCCATTGCTGAGCTGAGCTACCAAACGGAGGATGCAGCTTTTCCCTCCCTAGACTGTCACACCTGTGTGCTGACCGGTAGGAAATACTTCCCAGAGACTTAACCTCAATGATGCTGCTTCCTTATTAATCACCCGAGCTAACCGCATCAACTGTCTCAGTAAAGGGAAGTTTTCACTCTGGTGCCGGTCCTCTTGTTAGTCACAGCTCGTTTTCAGCCCTAGCTGACCAAAACACAAATACTTTATTCCAAATGCTACAGGGACAGCAACAGTCTGAGAGACTCAAGTCAGATCACAAGTCAGATCCCCATCACCTGCACTTCTTTCAGTCTTTACTGAGTTCCTACAGAACCGCTCACTAAGCTCAACACTCAACACTGCTTTTGCAGACCAAAGTACCCACCACTTCTATAAGCCCCAAACAAACAACAGTCATGTCTGCCACAGCAACACTGCACTCCAGGACCAACTTCCACCCCGGTTTGCTTCCCACTGGTGGGATGAACACTGCGATCAAAAGCAACTTGGGCAGGAAAGGGTTTGTGAAGATATGACAGATCATAATTTTTCTTCAAGGGAAGCCAGGGCAGGAGCCTGGAGGCAGGGACTGAAGCAGACTGGAGGAGCACTGTGTTCTGTGGAGGAGCACTCCATTACTGGCTTGCTTCCTGAGGCTTGTTCAGTGTGTTTCTTTTACACACCTGAGGACCACCAGCCCAGGGTGGCAGTGCCCACAGTGGGCTCAGCATTCCCATAGCAATCATTAATTCAAAAAGAAGAAAGATGCTTTGCAGACCTGCCTCGATCCGGTCTGATGGAGGCAGTCCCTTAATTTCCTCTAGATCTAGATCTATCTAGTTGTCAGACCCAACACAGGGAGGGGACAGCTGCTCCGCCTTAGGAACTGTGGAGGAACACTGCTTACTAGCTTGTTCCCTCCCCTGTGGCTTACTTGGCCTACTTCCTTGTACAATTCAAGAGCACTCATGCAGGAGCACCCCCTCCCCCACCCATATCAATCACTTGTCAAGAAAATGCCCCACGGGCAACTGTGATGGAGGGGAAAAAACGAACAAAAAAACCACACCTCAGTGAAGGTTCCTTTTCCCCTAGTGACTCCTTTGTGCCAGGCTGACAAAAACTAACCAGTACATGTCACCTTCCAGTGTCAGCTCCTCAGTGGCTGACATGGCGAGAATGCTCAGAAATGGCCCTAGGAAAGGCCAGCCAGCTGCAAGGCACAGCAGGACCTTGGGAGTCTGCTAAGGGAGAGAACCTGCAAAGCTACATCTCCCAGGGAAAAGCCAACAGCAGCTGGTACTTAAAATTTTCCTGCTGTAAAAGCGAGTAAAGGGATAACACATTCCGACAGTTTATGAACAGTACAAAATGATAATAAATAATACCTTCTAGCTACTTGATGCTGTGTAGCTAACCATGGAAGGTCCTTGTTGCACTGTTAAGTGGGTGGATGTCTGTAAAAAGCTCAGCCCCTCACCTCAAAAGGGAGTAAAGAGAATTTATTCTGGAGCCCAATGTGAACAGCCATGGCCAGGAACAAACTCAGCTCGCCCCAAATCCATGTTCCAATGTGGCACCAGTTTCAGGAAGGGTTTCTAGTTACAGGGCAAAGGTTTAAATCAAGATACTTTTCACACTGTGGAGACACTGGGTGGGTCGTCACAGCACAAGGGAACTCTGTCGTCGGCTCCGTGTTATCTAGTGACAGCCTTACTTTCTGGACAGTGGTTTGCTAGAATACACTGTGAGGTCAGACCTAGGGGTGGGCAGGGAATGGTTGTCAAAGAAACGAAGGTCAGCACAAGCTGGTCTGGCTCTGCTCTGCAACAGTAGCTCTCCCTAGTCACAAGTTCAGTCCCTTGGCCTTGCAGGATTTTTAGTACCACTACAGCCCGTCTCCCCGCTTCTGCTCACTGTGGAGAAGCCATGAGTTTAGACTTAGCTTGCTCACCTCTCCCCAGGCCACTCCAGCTGGCCCCCACCTGTCCCTCTTGTTTACAAGTGTCTGCAGCTTCTGACGTGAGCACAGAGACTGTGTCCTGTGTCCCTTTGCTGACAGTTCCTGTTTGCTCGTAGGGTTGCCCAGGAGAAAGGCCACTTACCTGGTACATGACCTTTTCTCCTGAAGTCTTGGGGTTAACTGTGGTACTCACGCTAGTTTGTTTGTTTGTTTGTTTTAAACCCTGGAACTATCCAGTGGGCCGATCGCTGTCCAACAGGCAGCTGTTGTTACAGAACATCTGTGTTCACTGGCTCTTCTGTCTGCTGGGCAGGCAGTGGCAGCATGGCCCCAGCTCTCCTCCAACCTAGCTGCTGAGGTCCCACTTCTCTGCAGGCATCTCAACATTGCCTGCCTGAAACATCAGCCATGCTCAGTGTGTTCGGGACAGATACTGACTGGCAGCACAGGCCAGAGGTGCAGGCCTGGAGTGGAAGGCTCTGAACCACCGACGCTGAGAAGTGCTCCCAACACAGTGGTGTTTCTACACAGTGTTCCATAAGACAACATAAGCAAAGAAAGAAAGGGCTGGAGAGATGGCTCAGTGGTTAAGAGCACCGACTGCTCTTCCAGAGGTCCTGAGTTCAATTCCCAGCACCCACATAGCGGTCTTACAACCACCTGTAATGATGCCTTCTTCTGGCCTGCAGGGACACATGCACGCAGAACACTGTATACGTATAAATAAATAAGAAAAATTGAAAGAAAGAAAAACTCCTGCCACCTCTAAATGGAGATAACTTCTTTTCTTCTGTGCATACTAGAAAAGAAACTACCCGGAAATAGTGTGTGTATACAGGCCTGGTTTCTATTGCATTTACAACTCCTGTCTTAGTCCTTTGTAGCTATCTATACATACAAACCAGGGGCCAGTTGGTGGGGGTGGGAGGGGGCTCCCATAGGGACTCTGATGGAGTTTAAAGTGGCCTGCCTGAGTCAGAACCTACAGAGGTCACGTGTCTCTCCTCCCCAAGACTAAATCCTGATCCTAGGGTGAAGGTGAGGAGTGGCCCAGCCCTCAGACACCTGCCAGAATTTCCAGAACAGTTTTACGTTCTTAGGCAGCAGAGAACATGGCCCAGCACCTGTGTGGCTCTGAGGAACTGGAGCAGTGGGGGAGTTCCATGAGAACTGCCCCACAGACACGGTAAAGAAAAAGGAAGGACGAGCCGGGAGCCCATAATCCCAAGGTGGGGGTGGGAGGGCTGCTGCCCATCTGCTCCTGTCTACTAAAATTCTCCTAGGATGTTACTGTGGCTTTAATTAGTGAGGACTTGGTAACTGAAGGGGGCATCACTGTAAGTCTGCACCTCAGAGTCCCAGCTGTTCCAGCAGACAGACTGGCCAGGGGAGTGGGCCACAGGAAGCGTGTGCTGAGACTCCACACAAACCTCTAATTCTGGGATCCTGCGGTGCTCAAAAGAATATTTAGTAAGCATTTACTCTGTTTTCTCAAAGTAAATCAGTGTTTTCATTTTATCTTCCCTGTACATGTTTGGACGGCATGTACGTGACCCACTGTGTCAGTGCGGGCAGAGGCCACAAGAGGGTGCTGGATCCCTTGGAATTACTTACAGATAGTAGGCAGCGGCCTATGGGTGCTGGGCATTGAACCCGGGTCTTCTGGAAGAACAGCTAGTGCTCTTGACCCCTGAGTCCTATCTGTAGCCCCCCAAATAGTGTTTTCCAAGGCACTGTGCCCAGGTCCACAGCCCACTTGGCCGTAATCAGGCTGGCATGACCGCAGTAGCCGGAGACACTCCTGAAGGTACCTTGGGAACAGCAAGAGGGCTACTCAGGTTCCAGGGACATCACTGACTGCCCAGACTGCCGGCTCCACTTAGCTCACTGTTAAGCAGTGCTCAGGCCCAGGAACCTCTGTAGTGGAGACAACTGACAATTTACGAGTTGAGACACTGCAGCAGGGTGGCCCCATGTAGCAAATCAAAATACAGGATATGTCCTGGAGTCCCATGGACACACCCTGAAAACATTCAACCATAAGGAGGCACTCCGTTTTACAAGGTAACCCTACTACAGGGTAAACCCGAGTGAACAGAATGAAGGCCAGGGATGCCACACAGCACACGCCAGGGTACCCCTCCTCCTAGGGAGATGTCAGGTGACAGCCAGGCAGAGGGATCATGGAGGGCCCCATCCTGCACAGGACTTTGTAACCATTCCTTCTATAAACTGCCTTTCCATGCTCAGTCCGACAGCAAAGGGCAGTGATGCAAATATTTTTAAAATCTCTATGTGAGAAATTCAAGATATCCAGGGATTCTGCAGCTAAAGACACCTCACCTCCCACAGAAGGATTCTTGCTTTCTCTACGTAGAGCCGGGACGTTCAGCACTGCCTCGCCTGGAATCTACAGGCTACAGCTCCAGACAGCAGCCAGAAGTCCGAGCATGCAGCACGGGGGAGAATCTCTCTGTTCCCTCCATATCGACCTCTTTTGACCCTGATGGAACCCATGGGCCCAAGGTGAGTGGAAATCACACTGGTTTCTTTTCTCAAGCTGTACTGACCATAGATGCCGCCACTTGGAAAAGGGTGGACAGGTATCAGGTTGGCCTTGTGGTTAGTGGCATGCCTGCCACACAGCATAAGGACATAAGTTTACTATAATCCCAGTGCTGAGGCCTGTGGGAAGCAAATAAGCCGACTCCCAGAAGCTCACTGGCCAGCCAGTCCACATGCATCAGTAAGAGTCATGAGATTTCATCTCAAGAAATAATACGGTACATATATACAGCGGAATACTATTCACTGTAAAGAATGAAATCATTAAGTCTGCAGGCAAGGGATGGAACTAGAAAATATTATACCGAGTGAGGTAACCCAGGCCCAGAAAAGCAAACATCACGTTTTCCTCTTATTTGTGGATACTAGCTCTGAATCACTAGATGTAAATATACCTGGAGTACAGACACCAGGAAAATGAGACCATGTTTTTGGGGGAGCACCTGAGGGGGCAGTAAACAGTCGCTACGAAAAGGAGAATGGGTAGAGGCCTGCCTGAGAGGGGGAGAGTAACAGCACTGAGGATGCTGGAAAAGCCATAGAGAATATTATTTTAGACTACTCAAAATTACATACAGAGTCAGGCACCGTGACACACACCTTTATATCATAGCACTCGGGAAGCAGAGGCAGATCTCTGTTTGAGGCCAACCTGGTCTACATACTGAGTCTAGGACAGCCAAGGCTCCAGACTGCCAGAAAAAAAAACATGTTTCCATGCATGTAAGTTCATATACATTTTATAGTATAAAGGAAGTTTTGTCATTTAGAGTGACAACACATCCCCCAAACCACAGAATAACTAACAAAAGCCCCAGGGCAGGCACGGGGAACCTCCTCTTGAGTTGGTGGTCAAGGAGTCCAAGAGGTCCCCAAACAATACAGGCCTTGCTGTCACCCTTGACCTCTCCCAGAAAACAGTTAAGAGCCTATTGCTGAAGGCATCGCACACTTCCAACACAGGATCTGCAGGAACTCATCTGGATTTGACCTGGAAGCCGCCTCACTGAGGACTGGCTCTCAATCGTCTGGGATGGAGTCAGCATCATCAGCCGCCAACAGAGTAAAGCTATCAACAGTCCCATCTAGCTAATACACCAATGAAGCCCAACAGTGACCAACAGGGCCAGTACTCCAAAAGGTGCAACAGTGGCACGTGCATCCTAGGGTCACCAATGGTCACCCAGCTGGAGTTCAGGCCGCCTAACGGAGATTCGTGCCTAGCACATGCCTAGCACTATAAACTTAGACAACTATGCCTGATGAGAACATGGAACCTAGAGGAACCTCCCACGACCATTCCTAACCAGGGCCATTCTACGTATTGTCCTCTGCCCACAGAGCATCAAAGAAGCTTCTTTTTGCAGCACGTGGAGACGACAGAAAGCCACAACTGGTCAAAATGCAGAGATAACTGACTGTGAGTGTTTGTTCCAATCAATACAACACAACACAGCAAGTCCGCCACACTTAAGGCTCAGGGAACATCATGAAGGAGAGTGCAGGAAGATTCTAAGAGCCAGAGGACCAGGACACCTGCTATAAGATAGTGTCTTCTAAAACAAAAAAGGACACACACAGAGAGAAGGGGTGAATATGATCAAGATATATATATGACACCCCCTAATAATAAAATATTATTTTTGAAAATTGTATATATAATTCAATCCTCAAAGGAACCCTATTCATTCAATAAATATATAATCTACTTGCTATGTCAAAGGCTATTTAATAATAATAAATGGGGCAAACAACTGAGAAAAGACACCTAATGTCAACCTCTGGTCTCCACACACCATCCATAGAAAAGACAACACACACACAAATGTCGGAGCTGTACTGACTGTCACCTGGCACGTCACCAGGAAATTTAATAAAATGACGATTTGCAGGTCATGTCCTGAGTGGAGAAATGAGTCTAAGGCTTAAAGCCCTACACTAGGGACTTAATATAATAAATCTTTTTGAAATTAGGACTTTGTTTTGTCAATGAGAAATGAACAGAACAAAATTGATTACTAGAGGCAAGGGAAGGCATGCAAGCTACGTATTTCCTGCGCCTCCCTGAAAGCCAGTGTTAACAGGAGACCGACACTACCAGACACCAAGCTGGTCTCAGCCTGAACTACATACCGGGAGCAGAGAAAGGCAACACTGTCTTGCTGAAGCCATCACCAGAGGACGTGATCCTGAGCAGACCTCCTCCTGGGTCATCCTAGTCCAGTGGCGGCCAGCCCCAGACTACAGGAACAAGGGTCTAACTGCAGGCTGGGGTTGCGGAGTGGGGGGCATGAATACAGCAGCATCCTCTTCCTGCTCTGCAAAGGGAGCCCGCACATGGGATTTAAAGACCCTGCACTTGGTCCTTCCCACCCGAGTCTTCTAACGCTAGTCTAGAACCATTCACTAATTCTGCATCCCAGAGAAAATGCTTACCTTACAAGCATGTAACCTTATTAGGCACTCTTCACCTAGCTGATGCGGGTCTTTGATTTGTGCCTCCAATGAGGAGTATTGACTAAGCCTGCATCACACCCAGGGGTAATAACTACAGAAACATCAGCAAAATGCCGTGGAGAAAGCTCGAGAAAGCCCAGGCTTCGGCTGGACCCACCGGTCAGGGCATGTTTGTTTTTGAGGGGTGTGTGTGAGTGTGTATCTGTGAGTGTGCCTGTGGAGGCTAGATGTCAGCATTGGGTGTCTTCCTCAGTCACTCTCCGCTTCATTTTTTGAGACAGGGTCTCTCGCTGAACCCAAAGCTCACTGACTGCCTAGACTAGCTAGCTACCAAACTTGAGGGGTCCTCCTATTTGCATGCTGCAGAGGCAGAATTACAGGTGCTCCCCACCACTCCTGGCTTCTGATGTGGATACTAGGGGTCTACACTCAGGACTTCATGTGTGCACGGCACACATGCACTTTACTGACAGACTAAGCTATCTCCCCAATCCACACCCAGCTTTTTATGTAGGTCTTGACTGAACTCAAATCTTCCTGTTTCTAAAGCATTGGGCCCTCTAAGCTGGCTCCAGCCCATGTGAAATAAATGTGTGCAGTGAAAAGCTGAACATATAAAAGCCGTGGGCCCTGGTGGGGTCAATCCACATCCTTCACCACTCTTCTCTCCAGATCCCTGAAGTTAGCTGTCACATCAGGATGTCTGGGACCTTCTATAAACCAAGTTTAACTATACAAAATAGAGAATCCAGTATTTGTCATGCTTAAATATTAGATATTTTAATTGTGAGAGTAAGTACCCCCAAAACCAAAATGAGAAAGCTTTTTTTTTTTTTGGTTTTTCAAGACAGAGTTTCTCTCTGTGTAGCTTTGTGCCTCTCCTGGAACTCACTGTGTAGCCCAGGCTGGCCTCAAACTCACAGAGATCCACCTGCCTCTGCCTCCCAAGTGCTGGGATTAAAGCGTGCGCCACCACTGCTCGGCTGAGAAAGCTCTTTTATTCTAGACCAGTGCATCCCTAGCATGCTAACTGTTCTAAGTCCTCATTTCACATTTAAAATGCAAACCACTGTAAAGGCCAGCAACCGGGCCAAGATGGGCCTGGACTTGCCCTGGAAGATGAAGCTTGCTTTCCCAACAGCACCAGGAAACTGTCAGAGTTCAGGAACTGCAGGCCGAGCCTGTGGGTAAACAGTTTCGGTCAGAAGCAAGCAAGGTGAGATGAAGGTCAGGAGCCCAGAGCAGGACCACATGGTCTGCATGTGTACTAGGGAGGAGCACAAGGTGAACTAACATCTTATCCACTCTCCACCTCAAGTACCCACACCAACTCTGTGCCAGCTGCTGGGCATGCAACTATTTCAAAGAAACAGTGCACAAGAAAAAGCTTTTTTTTTTTTTTTCTCAAATGGATGTTGAATTTATTTCCTTGATCAATAACGACCCTGGCAAAAGTTAGTTACCCAACATTGAGACATTTGTAATGAAATACTAATTTTAAAAACCCATGATACCTTAATAGAAATTAGAGTTTACACAAACAAAAAAGAAGTCTTCAATATTGCCAGCAAATATAAAATGAATGTAGTATGTCTGACAGGACGCAGCAAGGAGTTTATACATTTATATTTGACACCTGATCATATTTCCAGTCACCATAATATCTTCTCTCCAGATTTAAAAAAATAGTATGCTGATTTCTATAACAAAGCTTTTTTTTTCCGTACAAAAATCAAATAATGGCCAACAAGTCACAACAGTGCAATAGGTAGAGGGTTTAAAAAACAAAACCAAACCAAAAACACTGCATCAAACAGGTGCTGAAATAAATACTAACTTGGGGGGACTAGAGCCCTCGTGTGGGTGTGTTTCTCACTGTACTGTGTGGAGTTGGTCTTCAGAGCCACAGGGGAGCTCCCACGGGGACCCCTCATCTGACAGGCCAACCCAGTCTGGCCAGCTGCCTAAGAGTCAGGCCTCCCAGACACCTCAGAGCCCACCTGATCTAGAAGCACAATCAGGTAGGGTCAACTGCAGCTGTCACTTTCCCGCTGCTCCATGGTCCTTGAGATGATGTGAATGAGTACAAACTTCTGTGTGAGAGCGTCTACATGGCTTATCCTGGCAGGTGTGCACACCCTAGCCCAAGCAAGCAACTCAATCATTGTGGTTTTCCTGGGAGGTCTGCGGAGTAAAGGTTTCTGGTTTGAGAAGCATCCTTTGTGTTAATGCCTCAGGGTCAAGGTGGTCACCTCTGACCACCTCGGTGAAAAGGCCTTTGCTGATCCCTGGCAGTGAGTGACTGGGCCTGCACTGTGTGTCTGGTGGCGGGCTCCACCGTAACCTCTATCTGCAACCACACTAGGCCATGGCTATGACTCACTGACAGACCTGCTTCGGAACTGTAAAAGCAAAGTAGTACAGTCGGGTAAAGAACACCCAGCGAGAGCCTTTTTTGGCCAGTCAGAAAATATGAGGCAGCTCCCCACTGAACAATCTGCACCAAAAGGTGTGGAAGGCACAATCAAGAGTGGCCAGAGACCCTGTGGGGCTGGCGAGACACGAGCGTCCACAAGGCAGGTGCAGAAGTGACCTGGTTTGGTTCCCACCCTTTGATAAAAGATCCTGATTCTGCTGTGATTAAAAAAAAAAAAAAAAAAAAAAAAGCAAAGAAAGACAATTTTTGGTTTAAAAAGAAGCCACTCAAGGGTTAAAATAGTTATTTTGAACAGAGAAAATTAATTTTCAAATAAGCTGACACTATCTGGAAACTCGTGTGTTCCCTGTAAGCCCTGGTGTGTCCACTGCTTCACCCTCCCAGGGCCTGAGCCTGACAAGGAGCCAGGCGTGTGCAAGAGGAAGCATCTCTGAGAACCTCTACAGCATGTACGGCAGCCAAGTCAGCTGACTCTCGCTTACAGTAAGATGCACAGGGCCCGAGGCAGTTCAGATGGGCGTCTCCTTCCGGTCTTTGCTGGGGGAGGGCTTCACCTGCTCCTTAGCTGCTTTGACCTCGAGGACACCGTCACAGGGCGGTGGGCCTACGCCCCCTCGCCTCTCAGGCTCCTCATCCTCCTGTAGCTGCTGCTCAGACTTGGCTCGCTGCATCTGGAGCAGTCGGAGCTGTACGCGCAGCTCAATGATGGCCTCCCGCTCCTCGTGGACTGCCTGGTTCAGGTGGTTGTTCTTTATCTTAGGGAGTGACAAAGGAGGGGGGGGGGGCAGTTACCTCTCAAGTAAGGTCAGAAGGACAAGGAATCGGGGCAGAGCACAGGCTGCAAGCCATCCCACAGAAGGATCTAGTTCTATTTTAGCCGGCCTGGCTGGTGCACCAGAGGACATGCACACGAACATGCAAATGACCATATAAATATAGCTCTGAATGGGTGAGAATGTCAACTCTGCCTGGACGCAGAAACGGTTGTTTTAGGAAGTATTTTAGTGTTTAAATTTAGTGTTAAAAATCCTTACACTGGTTTCTGAACAGCCTGCAAGGAGAGTACAAAGGTAATTTTAGCAGCAATTAAGAGAGGGAACTGGGATAAAAGCTGAGATTCCTTTCCATGTCAAAATCTGTCTTTATGACTACATCTGAAATGCGCTACTTAAACCCGTGGGAACCCACCATCACTTCTAAATGATGCACACTCATCCAGCAGCGTTTCAGTAACTCGAGAGTCGCGAACCCCAGGCTCTTGGCAGCCTTTGTTTCTGGCAGCAACTGCCCCCATCCATGAAAGCCCTCTCTCTGCCTTAGTATTTCCCAGCATGCTGAGCTGCTGGGTATGCCAGCTAACTAGGCCTTTGTTCAGATGGGGTGAACATGAGAATACGCCCCACTTGTACACCTTGTCATGACACTGCGTGTGCCTGGACCCTTCTTCCCCGACTAAGAACATGGCAAGACTCAGGGCAGCAGCTTTGGCCCCAAGTGGGAAAGCTGTGTGAATAATGGGCCTACACAACGCACAATAAAACACCACACTAATTCTGCCATTTGTCCTCCTGCTGAGTAAAATAAAGAGACCAAGCTAAGGTGCCAATGTGGTCTTCTAAACAACAGAATCCCCAGCGACCCACATCTCACTCCTGCTTACTTCCTTTTCTGTTTTTGTTTTTAAACAAGGTCTCACTATGTAGACTAGGCTGGCCTCAGACTCACAGAGACCCATCTGCCTCTGCCTTCCTGAGTGCTGAGATCACTAGCAGGTCCAGGTATGTATACACGGGTGCACGCATATGGAGATCAGAGGACAACTTGTTCTTCTTCTGACCCAGGTCCTCGGGCTACAGAGTAGCACACTCAGCTGCTGGGCCATCTCCCTGGTTCCCTGTGCCTCTCTTCCCAGGATGGACTCCTGCAGCAACAGGTGTTACCAACATCAGCAGCCTCCGCTAACACTGCCCACCCTCCACACAGGCAGTGGATGGGCAGAGGTCACGGGCAATTCTTAAATATTATTTTTTAAATTTTATTTACTTTTATTTTTTGTGCATTGGTATTTTGCCTGCATGTATGTATATGTGAGTGTCAGATCCCCAGGACTAGAGTTACAGATAGTTGTGAGCTGCCATGTGGGTGCTGGGAATTGATCCCAGGTCCTCTGGAAGAGCAGTCAGTGCTCTTAACCACTGAGTCATCTCTCCAGCCCCTGAAATGATAGTTTTCATATCTTTTGTTGTTAATTTACTCTGTAGACCAAGTTGGCCTCCCTCCAACTCAGAAATCCACCTGCCTCTGCCTCCTTAGTGCTGGGATTACAGGCTGGAGGCACTAGGCCCAGCGTCTGTGCAACTCTTGACTTCCATGTGGGCATGGCTTCCCTCTGCTTGGCAGCTCGATGCCGTGAACAAAGAAGCTGTCCCTCTGTTCACTGAGTCCTACCACAAGAGAGCGTTTTATCTGGGATAAGGAGGGAGACCACTTAGATCAGCCTGCCCTCCCCAGCACAGCTGCTGCCCAGCTGCCCAGCGCTTTCTGTCACACCTTCTACTTTGTGGCTCAAGGACTAGAAGACAACTATCCCTCACTTGACCACTGGCTCTCACCATGCCAGGCTGCTGGGGATCATGGACAAGCACACTCACCTTATAAAGACTCAAAAGAGAAAGGTCCATTTGTACACTAAGGTCACAGCTAGTACACTTCAAGCAGCCAAGAACACACACTTCACGCTGGGGAAGAAGGCCCTTGGACTCCTCTCTACAAGTCTGCAGCAGGGAACAGGTAGTCTAGAGCACATTTTAGAAGTCTCTGATCTCTGGCTGTTGCCCTCCCAAACTCACCTCCAGCTCTTCATTCTGTCTCTGTAAGTCTTCCAGAATGATCTGCAGCTCCTCCTCGTCCTCACTCTCACTCTCACTCTCAGAGGAGTACTCCTCGGTCTCACTCCGGCCGTGCTGCTGGCGACTGTGAGGAGAGAAAGGGAACTTCACTGTGGCTTGGTGGCCAGTTCACTGAGGTCTACCCATGCTCAGGAATCTACCTGATCCAATGCTGTTTTAAAACCTGGTAAGAAGCTTGGAGTGACTGACTTCAGATGCCCAGTTCCTTTACAGGAATGTATACAATTCTGTTCATATTTAAACACAACGTGACTGGGAACTTCCAACCCTCCGGCTCTCCTTTACCTCTGGATCTCCGCAATCTCAGCTCGGAGGCGCTCAATTTCTTCCTTCTCCGAAGCGATCTGACGGCGCAGAAACTGCTCCATGGCCAGGAGCTCTTCCTGCTCAGTCAGGATCTCATTCTCCTGCAATGATTGGAGAACATCTTTCCAAGCTCTGGTAGAGGAAATGCCACCTTTCCAGGGTCGCCCACTCTGCTCAGTGCTGAACAGAAGTTACTACAACCAAAACCATACTATTTCCTCAGAATCAAGAAAAGTTACACACAGTTATCTTGAGAGTGCCTGGACTCTTCTAAACAACAGAATGTATACAAGAACCTGCTGTGGGCCTTCTGCAAGGCTCCTTGTGAGCCTCCCACCCAAGACCAAGGATCCAATGTCAACTCTGCTTCAACTTCCTGGGGCTGAACAGACTGCTCAGCAGTTAGGAGGACTTGCTCTTCTTCCAGGGAATGCAGTTCAGCTCCCAGCACTCACACAACCATATATAACTCCAGCTTCAGGGGATCCAACACCTTCATCGGGCCTCAGCAGGTGTGGCTGGTACCAGTGTTAAGTATAAGGCAGCGCAGGAAAGGGAGGCTGCAGATCACTTCTCCTCACTGCACTCCACCATGCCCTCCAGACACAAGAAAAACTCTACTCGACAAGCTAACCATTCCTAAACTGCCTGGCAGAGAATCACACGGAGAGAACCGCTATCTGAGCGCATCCACGGTTCTCCAGCCTGAAGAAAGCTGTCATGGGGAATGAGGAGCTGGAGGCACAAGCTTCAGCATCCTTCCAGAGAAGCAGGAGGCCACCATGGTCATGCTCCAGTAAGTACTGAAAAGCTATCAAGACAGACACTTCTCCTCCATGTTTAAACACACAGACATTTTTCCCTCGCCTCGGGGTACCTACAGATGTGGTTAATATTCCAAGAAACCTTGGAGAAAATAATCTGGAATTTATGCTCTCTTGCTGTCATTGACATGAAGGTGTGAATCAAGGAAAATACCTACAACATAAACTTACGTGTAGACTAGACGACTAAGACACTAGATGGAAGGCAGCATCCCCTCCACACAATGCTTCAGCAAACACAGCCCAGGGTAGGGCCATAGGAGTCAATTGACATATCTGGCTTAAAAAGTCTATAGTTCGGTTCCTATTGGAAAAATGACCAATAAATGACCTCGGAAATTAAGAGTTCAGCTTACCTGGGCAAGGAGGATGTTTATAACTTCCTCATTTTCATTCATTTCTTCTTTGGAAACATCCTCCTTCGAAAGACTGGCTATCTCCTGTGCGATCTTGGTTTCACACTCCTGTCCAAGATGACAAGTGAACAGTCAACAAACGTCCCTCTAACTTACAGACTTAAAGAAAACCCTAGTGGAAGTCAGGTGCTGTCTAACATGATGGATGGACATCTGCTAACTGGGCTTAGAATACAATGTGGGCAGAATCAGGCATGGTGGCACACCCTTTTAACCCCAGAACTTGGGAGGCAGAAGCAGGAGGAACTCTGTGAGTCTGAGGCCAACCTGGGCTACAGAGTGAGTTCCCAGAACAGCCAGGATGATATAGAAATACCGTCTCAAAACACACAAACACAAAACCAAACAAAAAGAGTATATACTATGGATGGAGATGGCAAGGTGGCTCAGTGGTAACGACACTGGCTGTCAGGAAGGCTGACGACCTGAGCCCATCCCCTCCCCAGGACTCACATAATGGACAGCACTGACTCCTGAAAGCTGTCCTTTGTCATCCACGTGCGTGCTGTGGCATGTCCATACCCACATGCACACAAACACACAAATAATTAAAAATTTTAAAGTAGGGGGCTGGAGAGATGGCTCAGTGGTTCAGAGCACTGGCTGCTCTTCCAGAGGACCTGAGTTCAATTCCCAGCACCCACAGGGTGGCTCACAGACATCTGTAACGAGATCTGATGTCCTCTTCTGGCCTGCAGGTGTACATGCAAATAGAGCACTCAGACACATAAAATACACAAATTAATAAATCTTAATTTTTTTTTTTGGTTTTTCGATACAGGGTTTCTCTGTGTCGTCTGGAGCCTGTCCTAGATGTCACTCTGTAGACCAGGCTGGCCTCGAACTCATAGAGATCTGCCTGCCTCTGGCTCACAAGTGCTGGGACTAAAGGCATGCGCCACCACACCTGGCAAAAAAATTTTCTTTAAGTAAGAAAAGAACATAACATAGTTACCTTGGCCTGTGGCTGCACTATGAAAAAGCTCAGTTCTGATGAATATGCTCACGACTTCTGGACCATGTGTGATGCCTTGAAGGGAGCTACTAGGACTGTCAATTCTAAGTGCCTGATTTTACAATCCAGGAACCACACCACCACCACCACCCTTTGTCAGGAAACCCCCCCTTCGCTCCACTCTCTGTTGATGCCCAGCAACTACAGACCTGCTTTCTATCCTACAGTCTCTCTTTCTCCACTCAGATGAACTGACTCGGTCAGTAAGTACGCTCTCTAGCTGCATACTCGGCTTTTAGATGCTTCTGGCTACTGTGCTGATGTGAGGAGTTGCTGAGTGACGGCCAGGGCATGGGTGCACCTCAACTTACTTATCCACTCACCAGCAAGGGCTCCACTGCTTTTAGCTGTTATGAACGCTTTACACATGTTTTGTGAAGGCTTATGGGTTGTTGCTCTCTTAGAGGATAAATTTCTGGGTTACATGATAAGTAATCATGTTTCATTTTATAAGAAAGTGCCAAGATGATATCATGGTTTAAATTGATACTACTTTTTCTTATTTTTAGACATTAATCCACTGAACGATGCTACTTCTGTCTTTAAGTCATTTCTCCCTCAAAAGTGAAGTCAACATGTTAGACCTGGGTGCATAGCTACAAAATAAACAAACAAATAAAAATAAGAAAGCAGGAAGAGGGAATGGTGGGTAGGGAACAGAAGCTGACAGAATGAAGCTATCCATCCCTTTTCATACTGCCATACTGCCTCTGGTTTCAATCCAAACTTCTGTGTGTGCGTATGTGTGCACACGCAAAAATATGTGTATTCGTGTACTTGGGTGCGGTGTGTAGAGAGGCTAGAAGTCATTTGTTGGGTGTCATTCCTCAATCAGTTCTCTACCTTATTTATTTGAGCTAATGTCTCAGACTGAACCTGGAACTCACAGGTTCATCTCGAGTAGCTGGCCTTCAAGTTCAGGGAGTCTCCTGTCTCCACCTCCCCAGTGCGGGAATCACAAGCGTAAGTATTGCATGTGGCTTTTATGTGGGTACTGGGATCATAGCTTAAGTCACAGAATGTGGATTCTATGTGGGTGCTGGGATCACAGCATAAGTCACAGCATGTGGATTCTATGTGGGTGCTGGGATCACAGCATAAGTCACAGCACGTGGATTCTATGTGGGTGCCGGGATCACAGCATAAGTCACAGCACGTGGATTCTATGTGGGTGCTGGGGTCACAGCATAAGTCACAGCATCTGCCTCTATGTGGGTGCTGGGGTCATAGCATAAGTCACAGCATGTGGATTCTATGTGGGTGCTGGGATTACAGCATAAGTCACAGCATCTGCTTCTATGTGGGTGCTGGGATTATAGCATAAGTATTGCGTATGGATTCTATGTGGGTGCTGGGGTCACAGCATAAGTACTGTGTCTGGCTTTTATGTGGGTGCTGCCGACTAAATTCTAGTCCTTATTTTTGCAAAAGCAAGCACTTCACCAACAGAGCTGTCTCCACAGCCCTTATTATGAATAAAAGCAGCCATGGTTCTTTTATTCAAAATAGATGCACAACTAAGAGAAACAAAAGCCAAACCTCCACTAGCCATGCTCATAGTCAGGGACTTATCATACCAGGGCTGCTAGACAATGCCCTACGACCAACAGCTGCAATCTGCCCTGTGACACTTGGGTAGCTGGTCACTAGGACCTGAGCCCAAAGCCAGGCAGGTGACCCAGGATGACCCACGCCTGGAATCTAGCACTGGGGAGGTAGAGGCAGCAGGATCAAGTTCAAGGTCATCCCGGCTGTACAACAATTTTGAGAATATCAGAGGCCACATGAGAGCCTATTTAAAAACGAGAGGCCACAGGACACAGGAAACCAGAGACAGACCATCCAGTGAGCTGGAGAGAAGAGGCTATGTAAAGGCTCCTGCTGGACCACACGTCCTGACAGCCGAAGGGCAGGTTAAAGGCGGGTTTGAGCGCAGCACAACTTGCTCCCAACAGAGCCTGTAACCTTGAAGCAAAGGACGCAGGTGGCTGTCCTGAAATGGAACCATCGAAACCACCCACTACTCCACCCTCCAGGCTGTAGAGTGAGCCACTTAAATCTTCTTGAGGGATCTGCATGTAGACTGCGAGATCTCCCAGGGATGTGTATTTTAGCTTGGTGTGCCCAGGAAACTGAGTCCAGACCCAAGCCTCACGCACTAAACTAGGACAAAATCCAGAGAGTGACTTGTGTCTTCCTTCCGCAGCAGCAGCAGCTGCACACAGTTCTTCCCCCGCTGTGCGGAATCCTCCTGGGCCTTCATCCCTGCACTCCCATTCAAAACTCAAACTTCCCTGCAGTCTCCAAGGTCTCACACCCAGCCTGCTCCTCACCCTTAGAAAGCTGTTTACAGACACAAACCTGGCAGGAAATTTAAAAACAAAACAAAACAACAACAACAACAACAAAACACCTTAATTAAAAAAAAAAAATCCTTCTAAACTTAATGAAACACTTGATTTATACCAAGCTAAAATGTGAACAACACAGAATAAGAACATTTATGTGAATAAATTTCCCACCACGGAATTTAACATCAACAAGTATGTATGTATTACTTTTAAAAGAATATTATTTTAACGATGTAAAAATATGCTACATTTGTTTAGGTTGCATAATATTTACTTTAACTATGTAAAGGTGTTTACTTGTTTATGCTGCATTTGTTTAACTAGGTAAAGATGTGTTGCTGTTTCACCTTGCCTGCCTAAGGCACCTGATTGGTCTAATAAAGAGCTGAACAGCCAATGGCTAGGCAGTAGAGGGATAGGTGGGGCTGGTGGGCAGAGAGAATAAGTAGGGGAAATCTAGGCTCGAGAGAGAATGAGGGGGAAAGAGAGGGAGACATCCAAGGCCAGCCAGGCAGCTGCCAGCCAGCCAGACACAAAGGAAGCAGGAAAGTAGGACAGACAGAATGAAAGAAAGGTAAACAGCCCCAAGGCAAAACGCAGATGAAGAAACAGGTTAAATTCAGTTCTAAGAGCTAGTGGGGCAGCATAAGACAAGGCCAAGCACTCATAACTACTATTAGATCTCCATGTCATGACTTGGGGGCTGGCCGTCTGAGAAAGCCTGCCACACAGCAGTGTAAAGAGGACTCTCCCACACTAGCACCTTTACTAGACACAGGCTGTAAGACAGTAAGTAACTCACCTGTCTTTTAGCTTCCCTCAGTTTTCTCTTGAGGGCAGTCAGAATCCTTTGTACTTCCCACAATCTTTCTTCTTTAGATAAGTCCTTTATCCCGCCCTGCAGATCTCGATGTAAACAATTCAAAAGAAACTCCTAGAAAACAAAAGGACACATGGAATGCTGTTCAGTGTCTTATGGAAAAACAGCACATGCAGCTTCTATGATGAAGAACCAGCTCTCTGAAGAAAAATAGCAGCGACAATTATTCTTCCCACAAGGACTCCGCTGACCTACAAACCCATCCTCATTTGCTTTACCTGGGAACTAGACCCTCATTCATTTGTTCCTAGTGGTCCAATAGCAATTAATTCACATCCTTGACTCTGTTTCCTCCTTCTCATAGCAACTGAGAAGGAGAACTCAGCAGACAGAAGAAAAACAGGCATGTGATAATGTTCATGCAAACACAATGTATACAAGCTTTTTATTCAGTCCTGAATTTCTCACCAAAGTAGCCTCAGTCTCTCCACCTCCCCCTACACACACACACACACACACACACACACACACACACACACACACACACACACACTTACTTACTTACTTACTTACTTACTGGGTTTCTTTTAGACATCAAAGTAGCATTATGGGAAAACTCAGGTTTTGAGCTAAATCTTAGTTACACAATCTAGAAATTATGACACAGAGTAAATTACTAAACTCCCCCTTCCAGTATTTTAGCTGTAAAATATTATGGATAACAGCACCTTGTCTAGAAAAACTTTTTTTTTTTTTTTTTTTTTTTTTCGAGACAAGAGTTTCTCTGCTCTGGAGTCTTTCCTGGAACTCACTCTGTAGCCCAGGCTGGCCTTGAACTCACAGAGATCTGCCTGCTTCTGCCTCCCAAGTGCTGGGATTAAAGGCATTCGCCACCACCACCCGGCTGAAAAGCAAACATTTTTGAGATCCTGGCCGTGGGCTGAGTCCTTCCCATGCATTATCTCCCACATTAATTCCAGAGCTCATTCATTTTAAAACGAGAATACCAAGGCTTAAGAAAGTTGAACAATTTTCCTAAAATTGGTATGTCAGGAATGAGCAGAGGAACTTCAAACCAATTCTTACAGTTTAAAATCCTCTGGCATTTCCACCATGGTTGTTTACTCATACGGTGTGAAGGAGGGCCAGCTGAAGCTGTGTCATGAAGAACACACTCCCAGGCCAGGGCAGAGTTCAGTGGGAGGAGCGGAATGCTTGCATAAGGCCTGGGCTCCGTCCCCAGGCCTGCACAGAACTGAGTGTGTACCACAACCTGCACCAAGAGGTGGAGGAAGGCACACAGGATCCACTACTCAATAAACTAGAGCTCATCACCTCATGTCCACAGCCCCTGTGGGCCAGCGAAGAAGCAGGCAGGGAAGGGTAAAGAGAGGGCGGGGTCAGGGCGGCAGAAGGGCAGGGGCCAAGTACACACCTGTCTCCTGATCTCTTCCTTGATGCCTGCCTGGGTCTCTGGCAGTGTGGGCATTGTAGCCATGTTGGACCAACGCAGAGGTCTTGTCACTTGCTTTAGGACTACAGTGCCAAAGAGCTCTTGCACATGTGTGAAAAGCACATACAGGACACGGTTGCTGATCTGTAGAAAATAGATTCAGAGTTGCAGAAAATTGCAGAAGCCATCTTTACTCCATCTGCATCAGTCACAGGCGCATCCTTTAATCCTGAACACAGAAGAGGGAATTCTCCACAGGAGGGACAACACGGGCTTTCCTAATTCATGATCAATTTAAGAAGGTAATACGAAAGCCTGACTTAATGGATACAACACACATTACCATCCATCTGCACTCTCCAGTCACCCGTTAACCGGTTTTAACTCTCTAGAGAGCATTTCCATTGTTTTAAGACCTTTCTTAAAAGGTGAGGGTGGAGCACCTTCAGGGGTATGCACAGAGCCGGCAGCCTCTCGGGACACAGACACCAGTGTTCCAGGATGTTCCCAGACTCGGAAGCCAGGACTGCAGGATGGCTGAACAACTAAGAGAAGACAGGTTTTTCCTGCTCAAACTTTCTCTTAAAATCCTCCTGGAGCTTCTGTGGTAAAAGCATCACATTATGGCAATGCTGAGTAACAATGTAGTATCGACCAAATTCTGAAACCCAGGCTAACAAAAATTTTATCTGAGAAATTTAACAACTGTTTCCCTGGGTGGTAATGGTGTATGCCTTTAATCCCAGGAGGCAGAGGCATGCGGATCTCTGTGAGTTCCAGGACAGCCAGGGATACACAGAGAAACTGACTTGAAAACAAAAACAAACAAACAAAAACAAAAAAAAAGAAAAAGAAACAGTTTGTTTTCAAAACCACTAACTAATGAAAAAATCTTTAGTCAGAGAAAATAACCTCATAATAGTAACAATGACACACAGTCAGGACCTCACATACCAACCAAAAGAGGGGCTTCAGTTAAAGATTAGAGCCGGGCAGTGATGGCACACACCTTAAATTCCAGCACTTGGGAGACAGAGGCAGAGAGATCTCTGTGAGTTCGAGGCCAGCCTGGTCTACAGAGAGAGTTCCAGGACAGCCAGGGCTACACAGAGAAACCCTGTCTCAGAAAACAAAAACGAAGAAACAAAAACATTAGACCTATTGTCTCCTTTTTTTTGACACAGTAAAATATCGTTCACTGTAAAGGCAAACACAGTCTCTGACAGCATCCCTGAGTAGTGATGAGGGACAGGAGGCCAGGAAGACAGCTTAGTCATAAAACACCCATCATGCAGGCACCAAGGCCTGAGTGCAGCCTCCCTAATCCACATGGCGGCACACACTTGCAATCCCAGTGGGAGGCAGGGTCAGCTGCCCAGCCAGCTTAGCCTGTTTGTCAGTTGAGGCCAGGGAGAAACTGTCTAAAGGAGAAAAAAAGGGTGGATGGTTGGTGTCGAAGGGACAATACCTGAGCTTGTCCTACAACCTCCAGGTAAGTATGCATGTACCTGCATGTGCAGACACACACATGCAATTCCCACATACATACTTGAACACACACACACACACACAGGGAAACCAGAGATGCTCTGTCAGACCTGCACACACACACACACACACACACACACACACACACACACACACACACACAGGGAAACCAGAGATGCTCTGTCAGGCCTATCCATTATTCACCTCCTTGGATTCACTGTCTCACACACAGCTCAGCAGCTGACTCCTTCGCTAATTTCCCAGTGTAGTACCGAAAGGGACCCATACCTGGACGGTTGGGCTAAGCACTATGGAGATGTTCTGGATGTTCATCTTCGTTTCTAGCTCCTTTGCGATGACATGGTCCATGTGCACAATGAGCCAGGAAATCAGAAGGTGGTTACACTCTGGCAGTTCCTTGAGCAAGCGCTGAAATTCCTGCACTTTCTCCATCTCCGTGGTCCTCCCACAAGCCTCTTCAAAACGGGGCATAAGCTCTTTGGTAAGCAAATTCTCTGGAAGGTCTCGCAAATACTGCTTCAGCAAACTGGCTACAGTGTTGGGCTCATATTCTTCCAAGTTTGGAGACTCCTCTCGGTCATAGGCTGCTTTTAGCTCATCTACCTTTGATTTGATTCCTTAGAAAATGAAATTGAGAAGAGAGAGAAATCAGACATGCTTTCTTCACCACTACACACACCTGCCGCAGAGACTCTGGGCTGCCAGTAACCACCTCTGGGAGCCAGGTGTGGTGGCTCACCCCTGCAATCTCAGCACGGAGGCACGAGGACTGTGCCAGTTCCAGGCCAGTCTGGGCTCCATAGCAAGACCCTGCTCAGAACTAAGGAAGAGCCCTCCTGGGAGGAATCAGGACCGCATATGAGTCACAGAACCTCCCAACAAACACAAGCACATAAAACTCAAACTGCAAAACTTAGTATTTGCAGAAGTCATGGTATATTAAGAAAATATGCTTAATCCAGGAAAAAATTTAAATAATAATGGCAATTAGATAAAAATTCAGGGGGAAATGAAGCTATAATCCAAGCATATCCACTGTACATAGGAAGCCAACTTTCTACCTCCTCACGAGACAGACAATGTAAAACGAAGCTCTCTCACATGTAGCTTATCCCCAGGTCAGCAGGCCAGCTGCTTCTTTGTAAATAAGAGTTCTTCTGTAATGTAAAACAAAGTTTCCTAGCTTAACAGACTCACTGCAAACTGTCTCCACCATGTAACACCCATCTAACTTCCATTTTAAAGTTTGAATTCTTTAAGTATTTTCTTAATCTGAACCAAGCTAGAACAAGAAAATAGAATCAGGGCTTCTAAAATACAACCGTTTGGTTCTTCATATTGCCCTGAAAAAGTAACGTATCTATTTCAGATTTTACGTCTTCAGTCCCATTTGTATTAAGTGACTTAATTCAGTGACGGTGATCATAACAGCTTTGGGTTCTTTTAAAACTTAAAACTACAGACCAACTACACAGAGCAAGCCACAGATTAGAGCCCAGATGTTGGCTAATCCCAACACTTGAATCAATCTGATGCTCACACTGGACTTGGCATTTCCACCGAATGTGCAGGCCTTCAATGGCATTATAACAAGTCTGTTCCTTACCTAGATTGACAAAATTAAATCAGCGGCACGAACCATGAAGATAGCAGCATGTCTTATTTCGACGGTCTTTATTTTGAGATAGAAAAGAATTTCCGTTTTTCTTATTTTTATAACAATCTGAATAAAACAAGATTAAGGGCAACTTTCACCGCGACTCTTGTCAGAGCGCACCTCTCACTCTCGTGTGTTATGTTGCTGGCCATGGTTGGGGGGGGGAGAAGGTCTCACTATATTGTCGCCCAAGCTGGCCTTAAACAACTCACAGCCCTCCTGCCTCTACCTCTTGAGTACCAGGTTCATAAGCATGCTCCACCACACACACCTTTCATTTATTCCTCCCCACAGACAATTTTATAAAAATGTTTGTCTTGCCAGGCGGTGGTGGCGCACGCCTTTAATCCCAGCACTCGGGAGGCAGAGCCAGGCGGATCTCTGTGAGTTCGAGGCCAGCCTGGCCTACAGAGCGAGATCCAGGAAAGGCGCAAAGCTACACAGGAAAACCCTGTCTCGAAAAACCAAAAAAAAAAAAAAAAAAAGTTTGTCTTTTAAAAACTGGAAACTTCAAATAAGGAATTCCATTGAGAAATACAGTAGTATAAAGTACATTTTTTTCCCCCAAGACAGGGTTTCTCTGTGTAGCCTTGGCTGTCCTGGAACTCACTCTATAGACCAGGCTGGCCTTGAACTCACAGAGATCCACCTGCCTCTCCTTCTGAGTGCTGGGATTAAAGGTGTGAGCCACCACCACCTGGCATATAAAGGTATACTTTAATCTAGAAAGTATAATGAAGAAAATTATAAAATAATTTATAAAATTATTATATAATAATTTATAAAACAATAAAATACAGGAAATTATTGAAAGTGTTTCATATTAGCATTTACTTGTTTGTTTATATGTATATGGGTGTTTTGCCTCATAAGTCTATGCATCAAGTGCATGTCTGGTGCCCAGAGGCCTGAAGAGGGTGTCAGATCCCTTGAAACTGGAGTTACAGAGAGTTGTGAATTGCCATGTGGGTGCTGGGAATTGAAGCAGGGTCCTCTGGAAAGCAGCCAGTGATCCTAACAGCTGAGCTCTCTCTCCAGCCCCTTTCACATTAGTTTTTAATTGGAACTAACTTATGAGAACCAAAAATCTCCAGCAAAAAACCATTACAGGATAGGCATTCAAACGGCAAAGCCAGGGTTGAGGGGCTGTGGATGCAGCTGAGTGGCAGAGCCATGGCTTAGCGTGTGCAAGGGCCCTGGGTGGAATCCCTCGGACAGACAAGGAGGGCAGAGAGGAGACACAGCTCCACTGCTCCATCACGGAGTCAGTGTGGGAACCACTGACTGCTCTCACAAACAGGAGACAATCTATTAGGAACGATGTGATTATCCAAAAGATGCAAATATCAAAAACAGGTCAGAAATGAAAGGGTTCTTTGAAGAAACCTACAGAAAATTTTCGGAGAAACTTGCACCCCACCCTCCAAATGTCTTCATGCTTATCAAGATCATGTGGGAAACAGCTTCTATCACTGTCAAAACCTTCAAAACATTTCAATACATAACAAATGCTTAAAATCAAATTTGCAAGTCTGTGTTTAATTTTATACCGAAGCAAGAAATTATACATTTCAATACACTGTGTTTTACTTTCTATAAACAGTAGCAACGCAGAAGTTTATCTACTGGGTCATATCAATGTTATCACAAATATCAACTCTTATCTACTGAAAAGGATATGAACCAATTAAGTACAAAACTTGCTCAATCTTTCTCCTTGTTCTAAATGTGTATGACTTACACACACACACACACACACACACACACACACACACACACACACACACACGTGAAGAGAGGTGTGGTCAAAGGACTTCATAAAAATAGCCCTCTATGGGAACACAGTGACTGATGTACAGCCACCGTCCAGCTTGGGACCTGAATCCCATGTTAGCACGAAACTCATGCTGCTTTGGGGAACTTCTGAATAATTATATGTTGCTTGACTTTAGATATCCAATATGAAACACATTCTGACCACAATGGTCCACATAAACTCTATGTAGATGAACGGGTCATCAGTTTCACTGACACTCACAATAGCTGTATGTAGCTGACAAAGCATTCACATTTAGGGCCTGGCTACTTAGAAATAACAGTTCACATCTTTAGTCAGGCTAAGGAAACACATAACAAGGCTGTGTCTTCAGTCGTATCTCTTGGCTGAGAAGCTTCCTTCACACAGATCTCAGCCTCCCCGCCTAGGCTTAGAAAGAAGTCGAGACAAGGCTTGGCGCGCCATCCTGACAGGTGATGCAGCCCCTACACCTCATTCTGCCCAGCTGCTGCGAGCTGTGAATGACCTTGGAGTAATCCTAATGGAAGGAGACAGTGTGAAAACCAAACATGGCGGACGGAGTTACGGCAACTGGAAGGACCAAGGACGTGATAAGGTTTAGGATCCAAGGCAAAATGTTCCTCACAAAAAGTTAACATTCTTTCCTTACTTAACAATGAAGTTCATTTTTTAAAACCACCAAGCAAAACGTGTGTCCCCGATACCTGAAACTCTGTAGATGCCTTCACACTTCATGCCGTGCTTCTCCATGTAGTCTATGCACTCTCGGAAGACAGCGGGCAACCGGACACCATCGTACATCATGGTCCTCTCGACCGCGTCAGCCAAGGGAACACCAAAAATGGGTCTGAGACTCGGCACATCGACCTGAGGCACCTCTGGCTCCTGAATTGGCTTTTTCTTTTTCTTCTTCTCCTTCCACTGTTTAACAACGTCAGCTGCCGTCAGGTCTTTAGATTTCTTCTCTTTATGCTTTTCCTCTTTGTGCTTTTCCTCTTTATGCTTTTCTTCTTTGGGTTTTTCTTTGATTTTAAAATCCTTCTCCTTCTTTTTAGAGAAGCTGGGCTTCTTGAACACATGGATTCCCTTGGACCTCTTCATCTTGGACGGACTTTCGGCTTCATCCCCAGAGCTGTCTTCCTGGAAGGCAGCATAGCCTTCAGCTGCCAAAGAAATGCAGTAGATATAAATTACATTTCTAATGTCAACTGTCCACATGCTTCCTAAAAAGAACAAAAAGGTGCCACCTGGCAGCAGCTAGGCACCTTGCTTTTCACCTTGGGGGCCTCCAGAAAACCAGCCAAGAAACTATGGTGTGGTAGCATCTAATGACCACAAGAGGGCAACAGACAGCAGTTGTCCTTGCAAAACCAATGCTGAGAGGAAAGCAGCTTT
Organism: Peromyscus californicus insignis; assembly: GCF_007827085.1. NCBI lineage: Eukaryota > Metazoa > Chordata > Mammalia > Rodentia > Cricetidae > Peromyscus > Peromyscus californicus. The sequence goes on along the minus strand of NW_026294514.1, from coordinate 43,885,872 downwards.
GTATTTCAGTGAACGCATGCATGCAGAGTTCTGAGAAACAAGCATGAACACCCAGGAAGCACTGAGCAGAGAGCACTGATGAGAAGAATCCTACAGGACAGAGCGCATGCTGCTGCTGCTGCTGCTGCTGCTCAGCTAACCTGCCTGTTGGTCCCTTAACTGGAGGCCCTCATGAAGCACAGCACAAACCGCACAGCTTTTATGTGCTCCAATCACTCTGTCACCCTCTGCTCTCCCTCTCTCCCGTTCCTAGCCTTTCTGGAGCCTGAATGTGATTATTCCCTCACTTTGGCTGACACATTAGAAGGAATTTTTGCATTCTGACAAAGACACTACAGTTGTCTCAACACCACTTCAGAACTGCCAGTTTGCTTTGTTTTTGTTTGTTTATTTAGGATGGAATCTCACTATGTTACCTAGGCTGGCTTAAACTGGGCACAGATAATGCTCCTGCACCAGCCTCCAGAATAGTTCAACTACAGGCATGTATGTACCACTGCGCCTGACTTCTTTATAGCTCTACATAACTCTGACTGTCCTGTAACTGACTCTGTAGACCAGGCTGGCCTCCAACTCAGATAGATCCACCTGCCTCTGCCTTCAAGTGCTAGGATTAAAGGCGTGTGCCACCACACCCGGTGAACTTTTTCATAGTATTATTTTATGTGTGTGTGTCCACATCATTGTATGCTACATGTGCCTGTGGAAGCCAGAAGAGGGCATCAGGTCCCCAGGAGCTACATGGGTGGTTCTAAGGTTATGGGTGCTGGGAACCAAACGCAGGTCCTCTGGCAGAGCAGAAAGCACTCTGAACTGCTGAGCTACTCCAGCCCGACGTTATTGTTCTTTCTGAATAGCCACAGCTCCTCTTCTCAGCAGCCAACTACTTTACAAGTTACTTTACAGCAGAGTAAAAGCAATTCACAAGTTCTAACTCAAACACCGTGAACCTGGCACTACTAATCAGAATTGCAGAAATCGTAAGGGCAAGTCAGGCAGTGGTGGCACAGGCCTTTGACCACAGCACTCGGGAGGCAGAGGCAGGCTGATCTCTGGGTTGAAGGCCAGCCCGGTCTATGTAGTCGTTCCAGGACAGCCAAGGCTACTCAGGGAAACAGCATCAGTGGGAAAGTGAAAACTGGTACCACCACTCTGGAAAATTCTTTTGCATGATTTACTGAAGCTGAAAGGCACAAAGCCTGTGAGTGCACAATTCTACACCCAGGTACACACATAACAAAATGCAGCACATATAAACCAAAGCCAACAATAATGTTCACAGAAGCGCTGCACCCAGTAGCTGAAAACTAAAACTCTGTGTAGACCAGGCTGTCCTGGAACTCTCTGTGTAGACCAGGCTGGCCATGAAAGGACAGGGCATTTCAATCATATTGATTTCCAGGTCCCTGTGGTGTTTACACAGTCCAATTACCATCAAGTTGCATAGCATTCATAAATCTGTGTGTTATACTTCCCAGGCAATTAATTTTAAAACACTATGGATTTTTTTTTTTTTTTGTTGTTTTTTTTTTTGTTTTTCGAGACAGGGTTTCTCTGTGTAGCTTTGCGCCTTTCCTGGAACTCGCTCTGGAGCCCAGGCTGGCCTCGAACTCACAGAGATCCGCCTGGCTCTGCCTCCCGAGTGCTGGGATTAAAGGCGTGCGCCACCACCGCCCGGCGGATTTTTTAAAGTAATATTTAAATCACTTTATTTGCTTTTAACATACCAAACAGCCAAAATTAGGCAATTGATCCTCCCTAGGAAGAGGCACCTGGAATGGAATGCTAGGACCAATAGCTTTTTTCACAGTTCCAATATGAGTGCCCACATGACCACAAATCTTAAAGGGTAACTCTCTGGGTAAAATTGGTAAAATTCCAATTTCTACTTTTTATGCATTATTTTGAGCCACCACTTTTAAAATATAGACTGGAAAACTTTCACCATTTCTGAAAATTTGGTGTTTTTATTTGTGACACTAAGAAAAATGGAGACCCTGAAACACAAAGAACAGAAATGGCAAATAGGAGTGTCTACTTAGACTATTTCCAGAAGATAACGGGAGCAGGTGACTAGGGCAGAAGCGTATCTAAAATACCAAGCTCAATGTGTTGGCATGTGTCTGTTCCTTCAAGAGGCTGAGGCAAAATGTCATTATTACAAAAGCATAAAGAAAACCTGTAGGGAGCTGGTTCTGATGACGTGAACTGTGGGAAAGCTGGCAGGCGGACCAACTCAGCTGCTGGCCAGGCCTAGCTCCAGGGCTTCGAGTTGGCCCACCCTAACGTCCTCCCCATCTAGGAGCTGCTGGAGCCAGTGAAGGCCGACCGACCCTTTGGGTCCACAGCTGCAGGATCCTCATGACTCAGGGCAACAGCAGGATAGCTGAGTCTCCATGAGGGTCCAGTATTGATGCCATAGCAGAAGCCGGAGGCGTTGAACTTGCCTGATGACTAACTGCAATGAACATTCACAAGTAAAGCTGTTTGGGCAAAAGGGTATACTGTGTGATACACCACAACTTCCAACAACACTACAATGAACAAATGAGAATGTGGTGGAGGAGCAGAACGGTACATCACAGAACACTGTGGTTGACAGGGGAGCAGGTCATTGCCCAGAGGGGTCCACAAGATGTTTTGGTTTTTTTTTTTAAAGATATATTTATTTATTACTATACAGTGTTCTGCCTGCATGTATGCCTGCAGGCCAGAAGAGGGCACCAGATCTCATCATAGATGGTTGTGAGCCACCATGTGGTTGCTGGAAATTGAACTCAGGTCCTCTGGAAGAGCAGTCAGTGCCCTTAACCTCTGAGCCATCTCTTCAGCCCCTTACTTCATTTTTTTTTTATTTACTTTTGAGGGGAGGCTACAAGGGTGGAGGGTGGACATGGAAGGCCTGGGAAAAAAGTAGGATTGGGATGCATGATGTGAAATTCCCAAAGATTCAATAAAAACTGTTACAATTTTTTTTTTTTTTTTTGGTTTTTTTTTTTTTTTTTTTTTTGGTTTTTCAAGACAGGGTTTCTCTGTGTAGCTTTGCGCCTTTCCTGGAACTCATTTTGGAGACCAGGCTGGGCTTGAACTCACAGAGATCCACCTGCCTGTGCCTCCCGAGTGCTGGGATTAAAGGCGTGCGCCACCACCGCCCAGCTACAGATTTTTTAAATAAATAAACAAAATGAAAACCTGTACTTACTCCTTTTTTCCTTTTTCTTAAATTTTCCTTTTTTCTTCCCATGATCTTTCTCATCATCAGACACTATTTCAGGAGGCTCATGGAGGATGTCATGAGGAGGCGAGGGCTCACCCGTCCGGTACAATCCAGGAAATTTTGTAGGGCTGATCTCCTCAGAGCTGGGGGTCCGGGTCAGCCCGCTGCCATGCTCCACCCTGCGGTGTTCACTAGGGCTGCTGGTGGGGGGCAGGAAGCACTCGGTCATGCTGATGCCCTGACAAGAAAGGGAAGCGGTCTTCTCCGTTACCTATCCATCACCTGCATGGGAGAAAGAAAAGCATCAGCACACACTGCCCAAGAATCAGAACATCACAGACACCAAGAACCCTGGTCTTCCATCACAAGGTACATCCCAGGTTCTCGGAGCTCAGACACAGCAGATGAAAACCAGAGTCTCAGGAGAGACACAGGTACCTGTAATCCAAGCAGTCAGAAGCCGAGCTACAAGTCTAAGGCCAGCTTGAGCAACATAGCAAGTTTCAGGCTATCTTGGGCTATAGAGTAAGACCCTGTCTCAGACAGAACAGTAATAATAATACAATAATGAGTTCCCTTTAAAAAAAAAAACTCATCTCTGGGTGTAGTGGTGCATTCCTGTAAGCCCAGCACTCAGGAGATGAGACAGGCGGATCTGTTTGAGGCCAGCCTGGTCTATATAGTTAGTTCCAGGACAGCCAGGGTTCTGTAGAGAGACCCTATCTTTAAAAAAATAATTTTTTTTTTGGTTTTTCGAGACAGGGTTTCTCTGTGCAGCTTTGCGCCTTTCCTGGGACTCACTTGGTAGCCCAGGCTGGCCTCGAACTCACAGAGATCCGCCTGGCTCTGCCTCCCGAGTGCTGGGATTAAAGGCGTGCGCCACCACCGCCCGGCGAAAAAAAAAAATTAATAATTTTTAAAAAGAACTCATCAATGTAAAGGGCTTCATTTTAATTGTTATTCAACATAAGACCTTTATTTTTAAACTCCACTCTATCCAAGCAACCATCAATAACAAATTACAAAAGTCATATAACTATACAAGAACAGTTCATATATGTCATGTCATTATAATTTACAATGGCTGAAATAATGTTTAATGACTCACATTAACAGCAGTTCACTAACTATAATTGTATGTTGTTTGCAGTTCTTATGTCGAGTGTGGTGATACTTTATTTGTGCACCCCAGTAAAGTTTATTTAGAGATCAGAGGACAGAACCAGCCACTATATTAAACGTAGAGGTTAGGCAGTGGTAGCACACACCTTTAATCCTAGCATTCGGGAGGCAGAGACCCATCCAGATCTCTGTGAGTTCAAGGCCCCACTGGGAACAGTGCCAGACATGGTGGCACACACCTTTAATCCCATCACTAACCATAGAGATTTGGAGGTCTGTATAGACAGTCAGGAAGTGATGTAGCTGGGCGGAAAAAGGACGTAAGATGGCAGAACACAGAAAGGTATATAGGCATGGGTATACAGGAAGTAGCTCTCTCGGCTGAGGATTTCCTAGTGGTAAGAACGAGGCTGGCTTCTTTCTGCTTCTCTGATCTCAGTTTTCACCCCACTATCTGGCTGGGGATTTTTATTAATAAGACCGTTTAGTAAGACGAATTGCTGGTCTATTCTGTATGGCAGGTACACTGAAAGAAACAACAGCTCATTTAATCAACCCCCCACAGGAAGTGTTTTCACTACGAGAGACAAGCATAAGAAATGTTCAAGTTGGCTGCTTCTCCTTTTCTAGACGGAGTACACACAAAGTACTTTGTTCAAATGCTGTGATGCACACCTGTCACCCTAATCCTCAGAAGTCAGAGCCAAGGAGATTCCAAGGTTAAGGCCAGGCTGGGCTACAGAGAAGCAAGTTCAAGGCCAACTCGGGCTGTACAGTGACACACTGCTCTTAAAAACAAACAACAACAAAGTCCTTTGATTGATTGATTGATTGATTGATTGATTTTTTAAGACAGAGTCTCACCATGTAGCCCTGGCTGGCCTGGAACTTGTTATGTAGACCAGGCTGGCCTTGAACTCACAGAGTTCCTGCCTCTGCCTCCTGAGTGCTGGAATTAAAGGCATGTCCAACCATGCCTGGCTTGGTTTTCTTTCATTTACTGGTATTTCTTTCTCATGTAGTCCATGCTGGCCTCAAATTCTTTATGTAGCCAAGGATAACCCTGAACTTCTAGCCCTCCTGCCTCTACCTCCCCAGTGCTGGGATTACAGGCATGGGTCACCAGTCCTGGCTCTTGGTAATTTTTATGGTATGTAAATTAGATCTTAATAAAGCTTTAAAAAAAAAGCATCAGTAGTCCTTCCCTGGGTAAGTCAGTAGTCTCTTCCCTAGTAAGCCACTCCATCCACTACCTACAGGCCCTGGCAACTTGAATATACCTATTTGAATTATATTCCTGTATCTATCTGCCTTGCTTACTTAGTACAACCCAAAGCACCCAAATAGTCAAATGTCTACTTAATAAACTATTATCTGATAAAACAAAGAAGCCACAAACCTTGCCCTTAGCTTTCAATTCCAGTTCAGAAAGAAAAAGAAAAAAGGGGGGGGTGCTTTACAGGAGTTCCTCAGGCTTTGGGGATTCATATAATTAGTACAGTTAGCCTACGGGGAAATTAGTGGCTATTTACAATGAGAAAAACTAAGGCTCAGAGAGCATAGGTAACTTCCCTAAATCACACAGCTAGATAAAGATAAAAGACGCATTCCTTCCACCACACCTCCCTCATATACACTTACAAAAGCCAGTAGGAGAAGAAAAGACACAAACAGGAGTCTATGGGACTTAGGAGAAGCTGGGGACACTGGTCCAAACACAGCAGCTCCTGAAGCACAAGATGGGGAGGGGGTAGTGACCTGTAACTCCCAAACTCAAGAGGCCAGGGCTGTCGGCCAGCAAGCTCCAGGTAACCAATCAATGCAAGAGCTGTGAGCACAGCCGAAGGGCAGGAAGACCTGCAGACAATGCCAGCTTTTCTTTTTTAAGATTTATTTATTTGATGTATACCTGTGTGAGAAAAGTGTCTATGCATGTGCATGAAATGCATGTAATCCCCATGGAGGCCAGAAGAGTCCATCAGATCCCCTGGAACTGGAGTTACAGGCAACTATGAATTACCCAATGTGCTTGCTGGAAACCAAACCTGGGTTGTCTGCAAGAGCATCAAGTGCTCCTAACCACTGAGCCCTCCAGTCCCATACAATGCCAGATTTTGACATTCAATCCCCTGTGCTCCTGAAGTATTTGAAAATTATACCTACATTTACATATAATCCTGGCTTACTGTTATTTTTACTAAGTTTCCATACTAAATTGACAAAAAATAAGAGTTTTGTTCATAAAACCACAGCTGCCTTGTAAAGCTATCCCAAAGAATAATTAATTTACACTATGGACTAAGTATGTCTCCCCCAAACCCCTCCATAGAAATGTCACCTCCAAAGTGACAGCATTAATTAGGAGCTGCAATGCTTTGGAAGGGCCTATGTCATTAGGGCCCTCACCAACGGCAATCTGAATCTTCAAGGACTGAGGAGCTCAGGCTCACTGTTGGCTGCAGACCCCAGCAAGCAGACTCGAGACACTGACTCGGAAGGCAGAACGGGCTCTCAGACTGCCCGGCCTCCCCAGCAATGAGCAGCGCCAGTGCTGGCCTGTTAGCACTATGACAAGACATCTTGACTCAGATGCAGCTGGAAAGAGCTGCAGTCACAAGCAGACACAAACGACTGTGGGGGTTAGATACGGAAGAAGAACAACGTGCTTCATCAGAAGAGAGCCGCAGAAAACCGGAACTCCACAGCTGAGTAGAAGAGAAAGAATTCAAATGGTCTCTATGCAGTAAATTTAAGTATAAATATCCAAAGGCAAGATAATAAATAACAGACCCCAGGAATTCCTATTTCTAATGCAAAAGGAAATCTGGTATTTTTCTTAATTTGAATAGAATGTATACATATTCCTCCTAGTAAGACAATTAAAAATTCCAGACAGCAGATTTTTCAAAAAGAAAAGAAAATGGAAAGAAGACAGGCCGGTTAAGAACCTAAAGACAGATGAGACCTGGGGTGACTTTCTCAAGCTTTTGTCCCTTCTTCCATCCTCCCCCCTTTTCTCCTCTTCTCCCCATGGTGGGCACCGCCCCGTGTGTGTGTGTGTGTGTGTGTGTGTGTGTGTGTGTGTGTGTTAGCCAAAGAAAGAAGTCTTACAGAATTTACACGCTTTAGCTGGGAAGAGAGACTCTCCATTGGTAAGATGCTGTCAGAAGACCTGCCCCTAGGCAAGTCTGCACGCACTGTCTTAATTAGTGACTGACAGGAGAGGGCCCATCCCACCGTGGGTGGTTCCACCCTGGACAGGTGGTCCTGGGTCCCATAAGAAAGCAAGAGGAGCAAGCTATGGGGAGCAAGCCAGTAAGCAGTGTTCCTCCATGGCCTCTGCGTCAGCTCCTGCTTTCAGGTTCCTGTCTTAAATTCCTGCCCTGACTTCCTTCAGTGATGGACTATTACCTGGAAGTGTAAACTGAAATCAACCCATTCCTCCCCAAGCTGCTTTGGTCATGGTGTTTTACATCAGCAACAGAGACTCTAAGACCACATTATAACAAATTCTTAAGGTATTCTTTACAGAAGAAGCTTACTGTGTCTCGGGGTTGCAAGGGATTTGGTTGTGTTCTTTCAGGCCTGCTGTGAGACGGTACATCATGTTAAGATGTACAGGGTAAAGACATTCACTCACACCATGGCCAGAAATCAGGAGAGAGGCAGGAGTGGCTGTGTAGGTCCTACTACCTACCCCTTGGGACAACCCAACTTCTCACTAAACACCATCTCTTAAAGGCTTTAACTCCTCCCAAATAATGCCAACCTAGGGACCAAACCTTTAGGAAATGGGTTTCTGAGGAACCCTCAAAAATCTAAATTATAGCATAATCCAAACCAAAAACATATTGAGTTGTACAGTTCACAAACGAAAGTATACCAGTGGTCAATAAAGTCAAGGAAAAAAGCTCTATATAACTAACCATCCAAGAAATGCAAATTAAAATATCTTAAGCTATTATAGTCATCATCTAGAATGGCTAACATTTTAAAGGAATGACAATTTCTAATTCTGATGTGGATTTGGAGCACCCAGAAGTCTAAATACTGATGGAGTGTGGGAATGTAAAGTTTTTTTGTTGTTGTTGTTTGTTTTTTGGTGCCTGTCCTGGAACTCACTCTGTAGACCAGGCTGGCCTCAAACTCACAGAGATCTGCCTGCCTCTGCCTGAATGCTGGGATTAAACGTGTGTGCCACCATCGCCCGGCCGGGACTGTAAAGTTTAACCACTTTGGATAGCTGCCAGTATCTGGGTCAACATACCTTCCCATATGACCCAACAATTCTACTTATGAATAATATCCACCCAAGGGAATTAGAAACAAAAGACAAAATGATCAGAGTAGATAATGTTAAGAGTCAAAACTAGCCTTCAATCCCAGCACTCGGAAAGCAGAGGGGGGCGGGGGGGGGGGGGGGGGTTTGCTCTGAGTTCCAGGACAGTCAAGGCTACACAGAGAAACCTTGTCTTCAAAAAAAAAAACCAACAGTCAAAACTAGAAACATTACAAGAAACTTTGAACGCTGACATCCTAACTAACAGATTCTGGTCTGATCTCTGAGGGGTCAGTCAGAACCAGACACTGAAAACAGCATTATGCTTTGAGGTAGTGTGAAACACATTGTCTTGAGCACAATCCTGAAGACATTTCGCTGCAGTTATGCAAATTTTCCAAAATCTGAAAGAAAAAAAAAAAAACCTTCTGTCCTAAGCATTTCAGATAAATGACACCCTACATATTTCATTATTACTTCTCAATCTTTTCGCTAAAGCCAAGTGTAGGATCAACCTGTATTTAGGTGAGGTTCTAAAACAAGCTGTCATCCAGGTACTGAGAATTTAGAAGATATGGGGACTGTGTAAACAGGTGCATGAGAGAACATTCTGCTCTGACAGGCATATGGACTAGAGTACGCAACTGCTAAAAGTTATCAAATGTTGTATTTCATTGAATATAAACTGTAAAGAAGAAATAAAAAGACCATAAGTATTTGAGGAGTTATTAAAAAGATGGCCTTACCCTTCCAAAGGTCTGTATTCTACTCCACACACACTTAGGACAGGTATGTCTAATTCCAGGGAGTCCCGTGACAGAACAAGCTCTCTCCAGAGAGAACTGAATTTACGATTATCAGATAAATGTTTAAGAACGCTTCTCAAAAAAAACCCAAAAAACAAAAAACCAAGCCACAAGCTACACATTACCTTTCAAGTAGTCTCTCTGCTCTTGTACCAGTTAATCAGCATGAAAGACAAGAATGCCCAGTTATGCAAAGACAGAGAGAACAAGGTAAATACAGAACAAAGAAATTACGATTACAAATTTAAATCTCATGTAATGAGCTTTCAAAAACAATCCTACTGGTTCACTAAACATTGTTCAAACATAAAGCTTATTCTAGAAAACCTGTTAACACCTGGCTGTGGTGGTGCATGCCTTTGCCTTTAATCCCAGCACTCAGGAGGCAGAGGCAGGCGGATCTCTGTGTTTGAGGCCAGCCTGGTCTACAGAGTCAATTTCAGGACAGCCAGGGCTACACAGAGAAACCCTGTGTGTGTGTGGGGGGGGGGATCAACAGTTTGCTCAGCCAATTACAAGTTAACTGATTCAATTTTTCATAAAAGCCTGTTATTAGTAAGTGTTACCCTTAAATACACTAGAAGCAGCTTTTCTCTTTAAAGGTTTCCTTTTCTAAATGAATGATTAGGTGTGTTTGTGAGAGTGAGAGAGAGGTCTAGGAGAGGAAAAGGGGGGGAGGGTCAGAAGCATCAGACCCCCTAGAGCCAGAGTTACTTACAGGCAACTATGAGGCCCCTGACAGAGGAGTTGGGAACCAAGCTCAGGTCCTCTACAGGTGCAGCACATATTCTTAACCACTAAGTCATCTCTCCTGCTCACTTTTTCTCATTTTCATGGTTCTTAAAAATAATCTATGGGGCTGGAGAGGTGGCTCAGAGGTTAAGAGCACTGACTGTTCTTCCAGAGGTCCTGAGTTCAATTCCCAGCAACCACGTGATGGCTCATAAAAATCTAAAATGAAATCTGATGCCCTCTTTTGGCCTGCAGGTAAATATACAGACAGAACACTGTATACATATATAATAAATACAATAAATCTATAAATTAGAAGTCTCTAACCTATCTACCAGGGATCTAAATATTGGTTTACCAAGGCCTTGTATATTAAACATTAACTAATATGACTCTAATGTTTCAGAGTATTATTGGGGCACCTTTTGTGTGGGTTTGGTTGTTGCTTTTCTGGATCTTGTTCTGTGGCCCACCCTGGCCTGGAGCACGGGTTGATCTTCATTCCTGCCAATCAACCTGCCAAAGCCTTGGGTCACCCTTCTCAGGAATGTCTATTTTCAAATAAAGAAAGGAGACTGTCCCAGAATAAGACAGGCTAAATGGTAAAGCCGTTAAAGTGTTTCTAACAACACGCACACACATGCACCCCAACAAAGCATTTCATGAAACTTCTGATAGGAAAGTTTCCTGTGGGCAGGGGAGCTGTGGAAGCAGCTAAAACACAAAAAACCAGGTCCAACTTGCTAACAGCACTGCAGCTTAAGGACATTAGAGTAGTATCTTAAAATCTCTGGTCAGTTCCAAAAGTCATTCCAGAATACGGGTAAACGGAGCTGTTTTCAAGCAGGACCTCAAGAACCTGCTTCCCACATGCTTCCCAAGAAGCCCACAAAACCCAGGCCACAGACTGAGCAGGAGGAGACTGTTGAGTCCAGCTAGAGAACCCCCAGGGGAGGCGGTGGGAAAGCAAGCCTGAGCCCACCTAGTCCACAGACACATGAGAACCAGGGACTTGGCATACGTGTGCTGACATGCGAAAGAACCCTGGGGCTGCAGGTAACCGTGTTAAGAACAGAGCAAATAAAGCAGGTGAAGTGAGCCGGGCGGTGGTGGCGCACGCCTTTAATCCCAGCACTAGGGAGGCAGAGGCAGGCGGATCTCTGCGAGTTCAAGGCCAGCCTGGGCTACAGAGTGAGTTTCAGGAAAGGTGCAAAGCTACACAGAGAAACCCTGTCTCAAAAAACCTAAAAAAAAAAAAAAGCAGGTCAAGTGAGACACAACCATCACTCAGGGCAAGAAAGAAACCAAACTGCAGCCACTGCCTGCCTGTGTAAAATAGCTGTCCAGTCATGACAACGAGTACTGACTTAACCAAACATGGGGATCTGCCACAGTAGGGGACCGGACTGGAGCAAAGGTAAAGAGACAGGAATCTCCACCTGACAATGTCCACCAGGGATCTTTAAAACCAGCGTCTCAAGAAATAGCAGTTTAAGAGATGACCATGGGAGTGCATACCTGTAATTCCCAGCCCTGGGGGAGGGGAGGGCATCAAAGCAGCTTTGGCTATGTACACAGCAAGACCTTGTCTCAACAACAACAACAAAAAAGAAAAAGAAAGAGAGAGAGAGAGAGAAAGAAAGAAAGAGAGAGAGAAAAAAAAGAGCAACTTAAGTATACTGAGATGGAAAACAATTACAGAAGAAATAGCTCAAAGAAAAATCCTACAATTGGGAGGTTCAAGATTAAGGCAGAGGGGCTGGAGAGGAACGTATACTTTCCTCCTCATTAACAGCAACTAATAACGGACTAACGGGCAGAGAGAACTGTTCTCAGTGTAAAGTTAACCTAAGAAGCTACAATCTACAGAACACATGTCCCATGGCCTATGTGGAAGTTTAAATGCTGAGGGTCCGGATATTAGATGTTGAAAACTCAACAAGAGAAACCAACAGCACCTGACAGAGGTTAAGAGCACTGACTGCTCTTCCAGCAACCACATGGTGGCTCACAACCATCTGTAATGGGATCTGGTGCCCTCTTCTGACCTGTAGTTATAAATGCTGTATACAAAATAAATAAATAAATAATAATTAAAAAAAAAAAAAAAAAAAAAAAAAGACTGAGGCAGAAACAGTGTTGATTCCATGTTCTGGTCCCCAAGATGTCCCAGGCTGTCCTTGCTGGAAGTCATGTAACTGCCATGTAGGCTGTACTCATGCTAGATTTATTGTGCAAAAGGATATAAACAAAGCAGCAAAGGTGAAGGTGAACTGGGTGACTGCCTGAGGAAACGGCCCAAGCTTCCCAAGAGACTGCAGCCATGGACGGCTCTGGCCAGAGGCTCTTCTTCCTTCAAGGGGGGCCACACAACACGAGCCTGTCCACAGCTTCCCATCTGGCCTGAGGGTGGTCTGAGGTCTGCTGCAGGAGCTCCTGCACAAGCACACATGACTTCCTAGCTATTCTTCCTAATGACTTGATTCAACTTAAAAACATAACAAATAAAATCCATGTTTCACAGAAGAAAAAAATCATAAATCTTTTAAAATAGGTGAAACGTGCTCTAGAATATAAACACTTTGTTAACCTTGAAGTGGGTCAGAAATAATCCTGCAGACTGAGCAGCATCGAAGAGTCTCCCATGATCACATGTGTAAAGCATATGACAACACATTTACAGGGGAATAATTCCTTATGAACATCCCTACAGACCAATTATTATCTAAATGAACTGCTATACAGTTAATCCTCTCAAATCTGTTAACGTCATTTAGGTGGTACTTAACAGATACTTTACCCATTTAGTTTTTTCCTTATAAATCGTTAGCCTTAATCTCTTGCTTAGCTTTTTTCTCTACCCCCAGGTGCTTATCCAAACAAATAAACTTTTAATTAGAGTCCCCACATGTGACTCACAGAAATTCCCTGAGCTACATGATTGTTTCCCACACAGCTTCCTAGCATCCTGAGGCAGAGTAAAATAACACGCCTAAAGCAAGCCACACAGGTAGAAATCATCCCAACAAACATGACACTCTAAAATTACAACAGGTACCAACGTATACTTTCCTCCTCATTAACAGCAACTAATAATGGACTAACGGGCAGAGAGAACTGTTCTCAGTGTAAAATTAACCTAAGAAGCTACAATCTACAGAACACATGTCCCGTGTGGCCTATGTGGAAGTTTAAATGCTGAGGGTCCGGATATTAGATGTTGAAAACTCAACAAAAGAAACCAACAGCACCTGACACCTGCAGCTACCGCCTGCAGAAGGGAGCAAACGCAGCCCTGCATACTGCAGCCTAAAGAAGGGAGCAAGTGCAGCACCCCACACTGCAGCCTGCAGAAGGGAGCAAATGCAGCCCTGCATACTGCAGCCTGCAGAAGGGAGCAAGTGCACCCCTGCATACTGCAGCCTACAGAAGGGAGCAAGTGCACCCCTGTATACTGCAGCCTACAGAAGGGAGCAAACGCAGCACCACATACATACTGCAGCCTGCAGAAGGGAGCAAGTGCAGCCCTGTATACTGCAGCCTGCAGAAGGGAGCAAGTGCAGTCCTGCATACTGCAGCCTACAGAAGGGAGCAAACGCAGTCCTGCATACTGCAGCCTGCAGAAGGGAGCAAACGCAGTCCTGTATACTGCAGCCTGCAGAAGGGAGCAAACGCAGCACTGCAAACTGCTGCCAAGACCAAAGAGTACTCAGGAAAAACCCGCACTGGGTTCCGCCTGCAAACAAAATCAAAGTGCCATCACTAGCTCGGTACAGAAGACAAAAAGGCCTCCTTTGGAGAAAACGGGGTGTGTGCACACGTATATATGTATGTGTAATAAGCAAGGGGCTGAAGACATGGCTCAGCAGTTAAGACTTACTGCTCTTCCAGGAGAACTCAGTTTGGTCCCCAGCACCCGCCCCAGGCGGCTCACGCACCTGTTACTCCAGCTCAAGGGATCTGAAGCCTCTGGCCTCCTTGGGGACCTGCATCCACATGTACATACCTAATGCAAACACACCCACACATAATTTAAAATAGTAAAAATAGGCCAGACAGTGATGTCGCACACCTTTAATCCCAGCACTCAGGAGGCAGAGGCAGGTGGATCTCTGAGTTTGAGGCCAGCCTGGGCTACAGAGTGAGTTCCAGGACAGCCCAGGGCCACACAAGGCTACCCTGTCTGGGAAAAACCTAAAAGAAAATAGTAATAATAATGTTTTTAAAATGTAATAATTATCATTACCAGGAACTAAACAGTGAAGCTTTTTTATTTTTGTTTTTGGAGACAGGGTTTCTCTGTGTAGTTTTGGTGCCTGTCCTGGAACTCACTCTGTAGACCAGGCCGGCCTTGAACTCACAGGGATCTGCCTGGCTCTGCCTCCCGAGTGCTGGGATAAAGGCGTGTGCCACCGCTGCCCGGCACAGTGAAGCATTTTTGAAGAAATATCATACCCTTCTAGGGGAGACCTCTTACTGACACAAAGTCATGATCTCATATATTCTCAAGTAAACTTGAAATTTACATTTCACGAGGAGAGGACTAAAACACTTTCATAAAAATAAAATTCACATTACTGGTTAGACTAGAACTGGATAAAATTATCATCTCCCTATGGTTTCCCAATAGTGCACCAAAGTACCCCCAAGGATACCCGCAAAGATCTGAGGCAGCTATGGGCATCTCAAGTCTGCGGGAAACAGTGATCACAGTATCTGTTGGGTACTGCACAAACCTCTTGTAAAAGCAGTTCCTTTTCAACAACAGGCTGTCCACATGCCTCTTAACGACTCTGCAAATACTCGTTTTCTGGGGCAGTGTGACAAAAACAAAAAATAATACTCTGTAAAAATTAACACAGAACCGGAAATGAGAGACAGTCTGACCTCACAGATTAAAGCTGTAGTCACACACACACACACACACACACAAGCCACTAGAAATTTTAGCTATTAAGAATGAAATGAAATGTTTTTTCAACTTAAGTATATTACTTTTCAAGCGGCTACTAAGGTGCTGAGACCCTGTTATAGTCACAGGATCTGATTCTAAGGATCCTGTCGACATCTGAGTCTGAGGGTATCCAAGTGCTTTCTATAAAGTGATATATTATTGGCATATAATATATGCACATCTTCCCATGTAATATAAAGCAGATTCTTACATTTTCACCACTCATGACTCCCTTCTCAAGACATTTTTATATAATTCCAGGTATATAGGTATATTACTGATAAT
Organism: Peromyscus californicus insignis; assembly: GCF_007827085.1. Lineage (NCBI taxonomy): Eukaryota > Metazoa > Chordata > Mammalia > Rodentia > Cricetidae > Peromyscus > Peromyscus californicus. The sequence continues at coordinate 43,870,477 of NW_026294514.1, read as the reverse complement.
CATAAAGGAATTCCTTTTAAAAGGGTGAATGTGCTTGTCCACAAACCTGATGCCCTGACCCACACAGTGGAAGGAGAAAACTGACTCCCACAGGTTGTCATAGGCTGGCTCTGAGACACCAACCCTCTCACACACAACAACTCATTTTCAAGCTTTTTTGGGGTGTATACGCAATTTTACCACATATTAAAGACAAAAGCAATTCTGCACACTAACAAGATGGATGTGCTTGTTTATTTTTGCATAAAGAATCAAATCTTGGGGCTGGAGCAACGGCTCAGTTTGTTAAAACATTGGCTGCTCTTCCAGAGGACCCAGGTTCAATTCCCAGCATCCACATAGCAGTTCACAACTGTCTGTAACTCTAGATCCAGGGGATCTGACACCTTCACAACAATGCATATAAAAATAAAGTTAAATAAATTATTTAAAAAAAGAATCAAATCTTGAATAAACATTTGATATTTATGAAACTCAAGTCAGTAACTCCGCAACTGTGTGTGGAGGGTACATGTATGTGTCATGCAGGTACACACGCACATATGTGCACATCGGTTAGAAGACAGTCACTCTCCACCTTAGTTTCTGAAACAGAATCAATCACTGAACCTGAACTGGCCAGTGAGTAAACTCCAGCAGTCCACCTGTCTGTTGCCCCAGCATGAGAGCAGTGGCCTGAGCCACCATGCCCTCCCTGCCCCAGCACGGGGTACAGGCACATGCCACCATGCCCACTTTTACAGGGAAGCCAGGGATCTGAACTTGGGTCATCATGTTTACACAGGAAGCATTCCATCATCTGAGCTCTCTTCTCAAGACTCTCAAGTACTGTTGTTTTCAAAAAATTACTATTGTATATGTGTATGTGTGATGCATGTGTGAGTGCAGGCACACACATGCCACAGCACGTGTGTGGAGGTCAGTGAACAATTTGGGGGGACTGGTTCTCTTCTTCCAAAGTGGGTTCTTGCTGTGGAATAATCCTTCTGTACACTGTGTGAATATATGTCGATATGACTGGTTTAATAAACAAGCTGACTGGCCAATAGTTGAACAGGATAAAGTTAGGTGGGAAAGTCAAACTGAGAATGATGGGAAGAAGGGCGGAGCCAGGAGTCACCAGCCAGATGGAGGAGTCAGACACACAAAATGGGAGAGAGGTATAAAAGGCACAAGCCTCGGGGTAGCACACAGATTAATAAAAATGGGTTAAGTTGTAAGAGCTAGTTAGTAACAAGCCTGAGGTATTGGCTGGGCATTTATAATTGATATAAGTCTCCATGTTGGTTATTTGGGAGCAGGTGGTCAGGACAGGAAAACTCCACCTACAGGTTCCAGGGATAGAACTCTGGTTGAAGTCTTGAATGGTAGCACTTTTACCCATCTCACCAGGCCCAATTTTTAAAATCAAACATTCTGAAACAATAAAATCCAAGGATGTACTGCTTTGATATTTACATGTTGAAAAATGATGGTAGGAAACCATTAAAAGTCTTCATTTCCAGTAATGAAATCATTAAGTCTCTCTAAGAGCAGAAACTGGGCATATACAATAAAAAAACACTGCAGTTCATAACACACAGTAGTCCCAAATCTGAGCAGAGGTGTTTTAAGAGGCATTCACTAACACTGCATGGTGTGACAGCGGGTAAGGTGCAAGGTGAACACCTTCGTTGTTCAGAACCCAGGCTACAGTGAAGTCACAATTCAACATGAACAAGCGCTAGCAGAAACACTTAGGGTCCTTACCCACTGATTCTGAGTGAAAGTTGGGGTGTCTTACGTTCAGAAGCCTCTTCCTGCTGCAGGTTTTCTAACTCAACAGCCAGTTCCACAGCCCAGTTTAAGGAGCTCTGCTGTAAATGTGACTCACAATACCTAATGCACACAAACAGTTATATTCTCAAAGACTTACTTTACTTGTACTCATGTCTTCATGAGTATGTCTGTTTGTAGGTTTGTGCACATGTGAGCGCAAGTGCCCTCAGAGTCTAGGAGAGGGTATCAGGTCCCCTGGAGCTGGCATTACAGGCAGCTGTGAGCTGTCTGATGGCAGGTGATGGTAATGGAACCCAGGTCCTTCTGGAAGAGCAATAAACACTCCTAACTGCTGAGTCATTTCTCCAGCCCCATTATAATGTTTTGTTTGGGGAATAATGACAAGAAACATCTGCTCACGTTCTACTAACACAATGTTTTACACCCAGTGGGCTGAATCCACAAATGTGAGACTTGTAAACAGAGGGGTCAACTGCATATTTGGCTGAAGGCACCCATCACAGAGTATGGGAGGCAAGTGGATCTCTGTGAGTTCAAGTCCAGCCTGGTCTACAAAGTGAGCTCCAGGACGGCCAAGGGTATCCAGAAAGACCCTGTGTCAAAAAAGAGAGAGAGAAAGGAAAGAAGGAAGAAAGGAGGGAGGGATCTGTCTATACAGACAGACTATACAGAAAGACTGTGTCACTTAAAGAAAAAGAGAGTTAAAAACAAAAGCCTAATGGAAAACATTAGGACTCTGCCTCACCAAAAGGTAACAGCAATAAAAAGATAGAAATTGTTTTTAAATTAATGAAATAGAAATTCTGAAGTTCGAGGCGCTGGAGATGGAGAGAAGGCTCAGCAGGTAAGTTAAGAGCACCTGCTATTCCTGCAGAGGACTCAAGCTCAATTCCCAGCACCCACGTGGATTCAACATTTTTTAGTCTACATAAATTCTGAAGTTGAAAGGATAGTAATACAAAGAAAAGTTCATTAGAGCCAACAATTGATCTAGGCACAGACTAAGGAACCAGTGAATGTAGATCAACTCAGACAGCTAGGGCAGTCTCCTGATCAGAAAGAAAAAAGAATGAAAATATAACAGCCCAGCCAGGCAGTGCTGGCACACACCTTTAATCCCAGCACTCAGGAGGCAGAGGCAGGCGAGGCAGATCTCTGTGAGCTCAAGGCCAGCTTGGTCTACAGAGTGAGATCAAGGACAGCCCAGATGGTTTCACAAAGAAACCGTCTCAAAAAATAAGGGAACAGAGCCCAAGTGGTATGTGAAAGAGCATCATGAATTTTTGCCAAAACACAAGTTACAGACATCCTAAAAGAAGAGAGGAACAGAAAGAATATTTAAGAAACAATGGCTCACACACTTCCCAACTTAATGAACACACTCAGCTCCAAACAGGATAAACCTGCATAGATCCACATCAAGACACAGCCTCAGTAGTTAAAGGACAGGCACAGTCTTCGAATCAATGACAGGAATTACTCAAACAATGACAGCTGACCACATCAGATCCCATGGAGACCAGAATGCAGAGTAACAAAGAATTGAAAGGAAAAACTTTCTCATTGGACATGTGACACACTCCTGTATCCCAGCACCCAGGAGGCTAACACAGGAGGACCACAAACTTGAGGTCAGTCTGGACAACACAGACAAACCCTTTCCAATAAATAAGTAAAGTTTTTTAAAGAGATAGCAAGAGGTGGGTGGTGGCACATGCCTTTAGTCCCAGCACTCAGCACTCAGGAGGCAGCGGCAGGTCTCTGTGAGTTGGAGGCCAGCCTGGTCTACAGAGTGAATTCCAGGGCAGCCAGGGCTACACAGAGAAACGCTGTCTTGAAAAGAAGAAAAAAAAGAGGGGGTGGGGGACGGACAAGAAGTACATACAAACAGTAACCAGCAGTGTCAGAAACTAAACCACCTCTTGAATTTATGTAATAAGTGGATAACGGGTAACTCCATTGAAGAAGCATGACAATTATAAATGTTTATGCATCTAAAGATACAAAACAAAAACTAACAAATCTGAAAGAACTACTTCAACAATTGGAGACTTCAATACTCCCACCTAAGTAATAATCCAACTAGAGAGATCAACCAGAACACAGACCACTTAAAAACCTATCACCCTCCAGACATCTAACAGAACATTCTGCCCAGCAATAGTCTACCACAAATTATGGGAAACATTCTCCAGGACAGGTCACAAAGCAAGTGTCAATAAACTTCACAAGAATGAAATCATGTGAAGTATGTTTTCTAACCACAATCAAATAAAACTAGCTGTCAGTAACAGACAAAACACTGAGCATGTAGAAACTTAAAACTTACATAGAAATCAAGCCATGCAATCATCAAACTAAGAATGCCACTGAACACCCAGAGCTGACATCATACTTAATGATGAAGGACTCAAGTTCTCCTCCCAAGATCACAAACAAGACCAGGAGGTTTGCTCCTGCAACGTCATTCAACTCTGCACTAGAAATTCTTGCCTGGAATTAGGAGAGAAAAAGCCTGAATAAATAAGAATTATAAATAAAGGAAGTAGCAAAATCCCCTCTATTTGCAGAAGGGCAGGACCTGACAGAAAACTCCAATGAATAGAGCAATGAAGTTCAAAACCTTAGGAAGACAGAAACCAGTTGTATATTCATACACGTTAGTAATGTACAGACATTTAACAATGAACATCACAAAAAATGAAAAGGAACAATTTCATTTGCAATAACATACAAAAGAGTAAATAGGAGTAAATTTAATCAAGGAAGTAAAAGGCTTGTACAATGCTAACTATAAAACACTGCTGGAAGAAATTATACACAGCTTATGAAAAGAAGTCTCTGTTAATAAACACAGATTTTTTTTAACTCTATGTGGGTTTATCCAGAAAGAATTTCATTGTAAAATGTCATGGCCTTTTTTGCAGATATTTCACTTTCATATGAATCTGCAAGGGGCCCATGGTAGCAACAACAACCAAAAATTGAAGAGAGAGAGAAAAAAAAAAAGGAACTAAGTTGAAGAACTCATTATTTCCTGATTTTTTCAAAAATGTACTATAAAGCTGGAATAATCAAAACAGCATGTGGACTAGAAGACACACTTAAGAACACTGACTGTTCTTCAAAGAACCGAGGCTCAGTTCCCAGTACCCCAGGGCAGCTCAATAACCATCGTATCTGTAACTCCAGTTCCAGAGGATCCAACGCCCTCTCTGGCCTCCAAGGGCACCAAGCACATATATGGTGCACAAACACACGAGCAGGCAAAGCACCCACACGTAAAATAAAAATATCTCAGTCTTTAAAAAAAGTACAGGTTACCATGTAGGGGGTACACAGGCTGACTGATGACTCAAGCTGACAGTCTAGGCATAAACCCATGCATCTGTGGTCAAACGGTTCCAATAAGGATGTCATAGCTATCCAATCAGAACAAAAAAGGAACACGGCCAATTGAATTACTACATGCCATAAAGAGACCCCTATCTCACACTGTAAATTATATGACTCCAACTCAGATACAGGAACTAAAACAATACAATTATAAGAATAAATATTCAAAGGTATTACATCAAAAGTGTAACAAATAACAACACAGGTAACTTATAAACCAAAATATTTGTGACTCAGAAGACTCAAAGTGAAGACAACCAGAGAATGAGAGAATGTTTGTAAATCATATAGTTTATAAGGGTCTTGTATCCAAAATATACAAAGAACTCTTACCATTCAACAAGAAACAGACAATCTATCAGACAAGAGATTTGAACAGCTGTTTCTCCAAAGATAAACAAATGACCATCAAACACATGAAGAAAAGATATTCAAAAGCATTAGCCACGGGGAAAATGTAACTCAAGTCCACAAGGGAAAGAAAGGAAACAGCAAGTGTTGGCCGCGATGAGAGGCACTGGAGGCCTGGGCTGTAAACAATGGTGCAGCCCCTGGAGGACTGGTTTGCAGTTTCCTAAGACCCTAGCGTAGTTACCATGCGATCTGGCTCCTGACTGCACTTCTTATATCAAATGTAATTTTTCCCAATTCTCCAGACACCAGCTGGATGCTCTGTAATTCAATTTAATTCTGACAGTATCGTCAAGAGTTAGTGTCAGACTCCATAATTCTAAGTGCTCAGTCCCACATGCAGCGCTCACTTGGGATGTCAATCACAAGCCCTATACCACCTCCTGTATATCTGACCAAGCAGCTATACAACCAACTGTGTTCTCACAACTTCCATCTCAGGTGCACTTATGTTATGCTAGAGGTCAGAGAACAAGTTCATCCTCTCTTCAACCCTGTGGGCTTCAGAAATCAAAGTCAGGTCATCATCAGTCCTGGCCAGAGGCACCCTTACCCGATGACCAATCTCACCAGTCCAGGTTTAGTATTTTGTAAGAATATTTTTATACATCTTGGGAAAATACTTAACTCACATTTACCAATTTGTGGTAGTAGATGTCATAAATTAACAAGCAGCCAATGAAGTCCCTACAAGGTTGAGAAAGAAAGGCCCCAAGTGCAGAAGCCTCTGCCCTATGAAACTGGGATGCAGACCTCCCCTAGTACAAGGACGTATTCAGCAACCCAGAATCTCTCCGAACCCCACTGCTGAGGGTTTTTGTTTGTTTGTTTGTTTTAAGATTTTAATTATGTGTATCTCTGGGGGGGAAAGGGGTTTGCGCACATGAGTGCAGTACCCAATGATTCCAGAAGAGGGCATCAGATCCTCAGAGCTAGAGATACAGGAGGATGTGAGAGCTGTTTGGTTTGAACACTGGGAATTGAACGAGGGTCTTTTACAGGTGCAGTATGTGTTCTTAATTGCTGAGCACTCTCTCTCCAGCTGTTGAAGGGCTTTTATGGAGGTCTCATTTCAAAGGTATGATCATCGGCCATTGGTAACCAAACACCATTTTTTGCAGCTTTCCCCTCTCACCCTACTCCCAACTAGGACAAAAAAAGTCCAACAGTAAATCATGCAGTTGGTTCATCTGGCAAACAGCTCCCAGCCTGAAGTTATGCCTGCTCCCTACCCTCCTTCTAAGCAAATCATTACTTCATTCACAGAAACTGAGCATGACTGAAAGAGTTAAGCATGGGTAAAGGTAAGACCCCCTCCCCCAGTGGGTTTCTGGAACAAAAACAGTTCCAAAGCCTCCATCTACTGTATTTTACTATGCACACCTACAAGTTTAATGAGATTAGTAACAGTAACAAGTACGACAAGACACTCTATCAGTAGAGCCAGAAACCGAGAGGGCTACTGTGGCCGTTTGAGTGAGAAATGTCCCCACGCATTTGAACACTTGTCCCGGTTGGTGTCCTAAGTACATCACTGGGCTGGGCTTTCAGAGTTTACGGCCTGACCCCCGCTTCAGCTCACTCTCTTTGCTTCTTGTATGTGGCTGGAAATGTGATCTCTCAGCTTCCTGTTCCGACCATCATTCATGTCACTTGCGGCCACACCTCTCTGCCATGATGAACTCTTACCCCTCTGGAACTGTAAGTCAGAAACTCTTTGTCCCAGAAGTTGCTTTTGGTCATGGTATTTTATCACAGCAATGAAAGGTAACTAACGTAACCACAAATGAGTACTGGGATGCTCAAGCTGTCTATCTGGGGCTTTATTCAGAAATGTTTCAAAGTGTTGGCACCGGCTACCATATCCCTAGATCCTTGTATGAGGTGAAGGCAGTAATGGACGATCACCTGAGTACATTGACATTAAATTTCCGAAACGGGCAATCAACAGGCACAGAAGTAGATGAATGGGTAAGCAGAACAGTGAGTGACTGCAGACAGGTGGCAGGCTTTGGAGGAAGGAGGGGGTAGTAATGACAACGTTCTAAAACTTAATCGTGTTATCATGGTCACACTAAAAAACACTGAACCGTAACTTTTTAAAAAGCTAAATTTGAGTTGGGAAGATGGCTTGTTCCCTAAGCTCCTTGCTGTGAAAAGATGAGAACCTGATTTCAGTCCCCCAGAACCACTAAGGCTGGGTGCGGCACAAGCTCTAAGCACCCCAGTCCCAGTGCTGGGGAGGCAGGAGGACCTCTGCAGTTTGCCATTCATCCATCTGTATCAACCATCTGTATCAGGTTCACAGAGAGTCCCTGCCTCAAAACGTAAGGTGGAGAGCCACTGAGGGAGACATCCAAACTCAACCTCTGGCCTCCAAGGGCATGCGCGCACGCACGCGCGCGCGCACACACACACACACACACACACACACACACACACACACACACACACACACACACAGGAAGGTTATTTTATTACACAGGAATTAAGTTTCAGAAAAGGCATTATTTTCTAAAGTAGGTTCCGGTCTTCAGCATGTTGAAATCCCTGCCTTGGCCTTCACCACCTCCTGCGGCCCACTCCAGTCAGTGCTGGGGGCCATGTCAATCTGCTTTCTCTCTCTCTGACCTCTCCCCTCAAGGAAGTTTCTTCTTCACTTATCCTACCAAACTGCCACAAATTTAACCCAACACACTCCTAAGAATCTTTATCAAATTCAATGACTTTCTATTTATCAAACTCGAAAGATTCTGATCATGCTTATTCTGACCAACTACTCAGAGCATTTATTATTTTTTAATTATGTACCCAGGTGTGGTGGCACATACCTCTAATCCCAGCACTCAGGAGGCAGAGGCAGGGGATTCTCTTTGAGTTCAAGACCAGCTGGGTCTACACAGTGAGGTCCAGGACAGCCAAGACTACACAGAAAGACCCTGTCTCAAAATAAGAAAAAAAGGTGTAGGTTAGTTTGGATGCCCCTGGAGGCCAGAGGTGTTGGTTCCCTCCGGAGCTGCGGTTACAGGCAGTTATGAACCACTCAATATGGCTGCTGGGAACCGACCTCGGGGCCTCTGGAACAGCAGCGAGAGTTCTCAACTGCTGAGCTGTCTCTCTAGCCCCCTACTCAAGAGAATTTCAAGTAACGCTTTCATCTTTTTGTTGGTGCTGATGTTTATTTTGTATTTTGAGATAGGTCTTGCTATCTGGTCTCAAACTTCCTGCAGAGTCTCCCTGGTGCTGGGATTATAGGTACCAACCCCACACCTGACAGGGCTTTCTTCTTATTTTCTTTTCTGGAATTAGCTGTGAAGATAGTAGCCTTCACAACCACCCTCTCAGCTGGACACAGTGATTCACACTGTGAAGCCCAGCACTGAGACAGCTGAGGCAGAAGGAACACTCCTTCTGAGGTCAAGGCCAGCCTGGACTACAGAATGAAACCATAGCTCAAAAAAACTTGAAAAAAAAAAAGGACCCTCTTTTGGCTTCTATGACATTTCATTATGGATGCCTCGACATCACCAAACTTTCTTTGTTTTTGGTTTTTCAAAACAGGGTTTCTCTGTAGACCAGGCTGGCCTTGAACTCAAAGATCTGCCTGCCTCTGCCTCCCAAACGCTGGGATTAAAGGTATATGCCAGCACCACCTGGCCAATCAAACATTTTTGAATGTCACTTTCCAACACATCCTCCTCTGTCTGGATTTTAATGGTCTCTGGGGTCTATTTTTAGAACTGATTGCTGTCGGCAAACTCTTCCCGTGGGTGGTCTCTAAACAAAGCTTCAGCTACCACTTACAGTATACTGCGAGGAGACTGATGAGAAGGCTCACACCTAAAAAGACAATACAGTGTGCTGACCGCTCATCAACACACACACACACACACACACACACACACACACACACACACACACACACACACACACACGGAAAAACTCTGAAGCAGATGATTCTCCCTGCAAATAACACCCACTCAATAAGCCAGAAGCCAACATTCAGTTCCTTTTCACACTTACTCCCCTTCCGGAATTCTCTGTCTCGGATATCTTATCATTGTTTCTCAAGGACCCAGGATGAAATCAAAGTCATTGTATCCAATTATTTCACCCTCAATTTCCAATACCAATCTTTGCTAAATCCTATTCAGTGTATTCTCCTAACTTTTTCTGCTTTCGGTAATCTGAGACTGCATTAGTTTTAGACCCTATTTCTCACCTCAATTATTGACAATAACAAAGACTTTCTAAAGCCTTCCTGTACTCAATTCTATAGAGCCTCCATACTCTGAAATCTACACTCTACCATTCTAGAGTGATCTTTCTAAAATGAAAACAGTAAGTTTAAACCCACACATTGTATTATTACCTATAGTGAGGGCGCTAAAATCCTTAGCATGGCAGACAGTTTTTGAAGGTTCATCAGTACAGCCTCATCTTCTGCTCCCTCATCCACAACCGACGCGACAGCTACAGAACCAACTCACCTGTCTGAAATGTTCCAAAGAAGTGCTCATGCTTCCTACTTGTCTCTTTCCAGCCCCTTCAGCCTAAAGTTCCTTTTCTAATTAATTTTGCTGGATCCCTAAGGACATAACATTCATAACAGGATTAAACACTGGTTGGACCGGCAGAGGTTGGCCAGTCTGCCTGTCTCTCCCACCCCCATCCCCTTCCCTTCTCGGTTCTGTTGCAATGACTCCTATTTGCTTGCAGGACAGAGCTGAAATTGCTGATGGTATACAGACGACCTCCCCAGTTCCATGTCTCACCACCACCAGACCCAGGTACCCAGCTATACTTGAGGTAGGTAGGGGTGTGTGTGTGTGTGTGTGTGTGTGTGTGTGTGTGTGTGTGTGTGTGTGTCCCCTCGAAGATGCTACCATGTAGCTAGTTTTACGTGGTTTTGCATACACTCTCCCCCATCGAACTGCTCATCAGTTCTGTGGCTGTCCAGTCGCTTTCACAATGTTAGATATCTTCCCCTGGGCATTCTCAACCCATGTTTTCATCACTGTTTACCCATGGCTCTTTTCTAACTACTGCCCTCTTCCATAGCTTCTCCCTTAAGAAATGGAGAATTACCTCTTGTATACATTCACAGAACCCCCATATTTTCTACAAAGCCCTCTTAGAAACATGTTGTAGTTTGTGGGCTGACTGCTGTAACACAGTGGTTGAGTGCTTTCCTAATGTGTCCAAGACCCTGGGTTCACTCCCTAGCATGTATCTGTGTGTATGTGTGTATAAAACAAAGTATTTTATGTATACTTATGTATTACTTGTTGACAATTCAAGAGATACACCTGACCATCTGAAAGCAGGTGGTCTTATCCATTTTCAAGTTCTCTAAACACAGTAATTTTTGTATTCTAAATAATCTGCATTTTCCCCATGTTCTGTCTTACACATACCAGCATATATTCTATCAGGGTTTTCTTTTTGAAAGAAAAGAATAGCTAGACATGGAAGCACATGCCTTTAATCCCAGCACTCAGAAGCCAGAAGCAGGAAGAGCTCTGTGAATTCTAAGACAGCCTGGTCTTAGGAAGGTTCCGGGACAACCAGAGTTACACAGTGAGATCCTGAACCTCTCCCCAGTAAAGAAAAAAACAACAGAACACACTTTGGGACCATGTTCTGAACTAATCTCTTCTTGCCAAGCAATGGACTGTGCAAATTAACTGCACAAAATAAAGTTAACATTTGCTTTAAATTTTTATTATTTTTAGTCCTGGGAAGGTGTGCAATTACCTGTGGAGACCAGAGTTGTTGGACTTCCTTGGGAACTGGACTTACAGGCAGTTGGAAATGGCCTGATGTGGGTACTGGGAACCAAACCCTGGTCCCAATGCACACTTTTTAAAATACCACTTCTTTCTAAATTATGAAAAAAATAGTTTCTGTAAATTTGACTATGAGAAGCCACCTTTTGTAAAGACATCAAATTCAGTTACCTTACCTTGTGTCTAGATACTTTGTTTAAAAAATTATTTAACAGTAGCTACCATTAAACCAACCTATCTCTCTTGGATCTCTGAGACACTGAAAAGTGGGAACCACTGTACTGACTCCCAATCCCTATTTAAAGCCAACACCACTGAGAAAGTGATGTGACCTTTTCCATTCACGGTCTTGTTTCTTCCTTTACACGTGCTGGCAACCTGAACACCAAGCCAAATGTGGGCCTATTCCTTATCATCACTTCAATATTTTGTGAATAACTCCCAAGTATGATGGAAGGCTACCCAAAGCACCACAGCGTTGGCCCACACCCATTCCATGAAAACCACTGAGGCTGGGCAGTGCAGCACCTCAATGCCCACATGGTAGCCCTTCTGTCACGAGCACAGACCTCCCACGGAAACGTCAGTGATCTTCAAGAACCATACTCAACCTTAGGGTACGAATGCTGCCCTCTCCGGAAGAACGCTCGATAAATACTCTCCAAACTTGAACCAGCACTACTACTTCAGAAGACTGGGAAGTGGAAAATTTTGTCAAACCTGTTTCCCAACGACATATATAAAAGACGAAAAAGAAAGCTGGCCTCGATCAAGAACACCGTGGCCCAAAAACACTTGAAAATGCGTTGAGCATGGAGTTCTGAACTCCAGATCTGGCCGTCCATGGCCACTGAAACTGAAGCAAGGACCTCTGCAACCAGGAGCGCCCCCTGCCCCAACACCAGCCCCGGGCAACAGCAGGAGCTGCTCGCCGACTCCACCCCGCAAGCACGGGGACAGGTGGGCATGCCAGGTGCGACGCACACACCGGAAGGCTGAGGAAGGCCAGTCCCCCGGCGCAGCTCCGGCCAGGTGTGGCCGGCAGAGATGCCCCGCGGCCTGGAAGCTCCGAGAAACCGCTGGGTTCCCAGCTCGCCCCTGGCTCCAAGAGCAGCAACAGGACACACCCGGGAGCACCCAGGGAGGCCTGTCGGGCAGGCGGCGTGACCCACCCCCAAAGAGCAAGCTTGCGGGGAGGGGGGCCGGGGGCGGGGGGGAAGGGTGAAGCCTGCCCGGAGAACCTAAGGAGCGGCAGCCACGCCCCCCACCCCCAACTCCAATTCCGAGCCCAGGATCCCAAGCCCAGCATGCTGCCTGACAGGCGCGGGCGCGAGGCCCGGCGCGCGAGCCGTGGGCACCGCGCCGCCGCAGCGCGGCGACCCCCGCAAAGCGACCGCTCCCCGCCACTGACCAGTGCCTGCCGCCCAGCGACCGTCGGCTCCGCTGCAGCAGCCGCCGCCGCCTCCTCGCCCTCACGCAGCCGCCACGACCGCCGCCTCCTGCGCTGGCCCCCTGGCCGGCCGCGGGAGCCCCATTCCCACCCCGCCCAGCCTCCGCCTGTTTACAATGATTGGGACAGAACAGGACGGGCCGGCCCAGCGCGCACGCGCACTCCCTCCTCCCGCCGCAGCCGGCTTCCCGGGTCCTCGGATTCTTGACTCTGACGGCTAAGACCGTCCTGGGCTAACGCCCCGTGCCCTCGCGCGGGGCACGCCGGGAGTGGTAGTTCTAGGAACCCCGACACCCCGCTGCCTGAGGCCCGTGCCTCGGACATAAACTACAACACCCAGGAAGCACCACGCCTCCCGGGGCTGGAACTCGCTGGGGAGACAGGGAACCCGCGAGAGGACGTGCCAAACGCTAAGGCTCCGCAGGCGCCTGCGCATTGTCCTGGGGACCGAGTGGAACCTGTACCTACCGGAGCGAATCCCAGCGAAAACACAGTTTGGAAGCCCTGCAGTGGTCTGCAGGAAAGAAAGCGCTTTCCTCCTCAAGCTCTAGCCTGGTGCCCTCAGCTACCTAAAATGACTTTTTTTTTTTTCCGCGTCTGCGTACTTTGGTGGTTCCAACCAGTTCAACCAGCCTGGGCTGCCGGCTCACCCCGCCTCTGGGCGGAGCACCTTGCTGGCCTTCTCTGGGTGGGGAATCTTCGTTTGGAGAACGCAACCGAGGGATTGGAGAAAGGAAGCCTGTGGGGCCTGTGCGGGGCAGTCCGCAGGATCCCTGAAGTATGTGTTGGTTGGCGGCGGCGGCGGTACCGCTGTCTCCCACCCTCAGCACTTAGCAATCAACGCCCGAGCTAAAGCCGCACAGCTTCTTGTTCGGCTCGCAAATAGAATCAGCTGAGTGTCCTCCAGAAGACCCTCACGAAGGCTGGAAAGAGTATTCGCTGGTGCATACCGAACCGTGAAAAGCAGCCGTCTTTTGAAGTCTTCTGGTTTTATGATATTGGCAGAAAGAAGGGAAATAGGATTTCTAGTGGATGATTCTTCACGATCCCTTCCGTTCCCAAGAGCCACATTCTAGAACTTCATTACCTATTAAAGTTGATCCCTGTGCTCCTTCGTGTACAGTGCTCCCAAGCCATCTTTTCTCTATCCCTTGTACAAAACAGTCGCCCTCAGTGAAACACTGAGGTTCCAGAGGAACCTTCCAAGAGCCCCTGTAGCAGTGAAATAGCCTCCATGAAGAGATGGCCTTGTGAAAGTACGCTAATTAAAATATTCCTTTCCGCCGGCAGTGCTGATTGGGCCAGGGGATAGGCACTGACCTGGGGCAGGGCTTTGTGGAGCCCTCTCTGGAAGGTGATACATGAATGCAGAGGAGTGGAGCGAGGAAGAGGCGTTTTTACTGAGTAATTACTGGTGGTCATAGTTACTGTAAGATCACGTGGCCTGTCATCATTCACCATGGAAGTGAATGAGGCCGAAAGCAGAGAGGTGAAGGACACAGAAAAGCAAGAGCTGTCCGTGAAGACAGACGCCCTTCCAAGCCGTAGTTTGTGCAGATCCTTAAGTGCTGTGTTTATGTGAGCCAATGCATGAATAATCTATACACACCGTTTATGTGTGTTAATGGAGGTACAAATATAGAACATATTTATTGGCTGTATTTCGGCATTTTTTTCCTCCCACTTAAGTGGCCCCACATAACCATTTCCTCCAGTAACTTTTAGAAATAGGCATCATGACCAAACCAGAACCAACGAACCCACAAAGACAGACTGAGACTTCAACTAAACTGAAGCTTTCTCTCTTTTCTGGTACGATGAAGTAAGTATTTGAGGTCTGCAAATGTAGGAACCATTTTGACTCCTCCCAGGGAAAAGCTAAACAGATGAGAATTCAGAGCGAGAACCCAGTTTAATGTCAAACAAAAAATACAGTGTGTTCTAGGACATACGTTAGGTGGGTTTGTTTGCAGCCCGTTATAAAAAGACTGGTTTTGCTACGTTTTCAGTGCTAGAGGTGGAAGCCAGGGCCTTACACTCACTAGGCAAACATCACACCTCTGAGGTCCAGCGCAGAGACTGGGGTTTTCTAGTGCAAACATTCTTCAGCTATGATGCAAACCTTTTGCCTGTGCAACATCCATCTGAACCGACTGGCATCACAGCCGAGGGACTGAGGATGAAGGGAGTCAAGGTGAACACTAAGCGCATAGTGCTTGCTGCTCTACACCAGTGGTTCTCAACCTTCCTAATGCTGCGACCCTCTAATACAGTTCCTCATGCTGTGGGGACCCCCAACCCTAAAATTACTTCTGTTGCTGCTTCATAACTCTAATTTTGCTACTGTTGTGAATCTAATGTAAAGATCTGTGTTTTCCGGTGGTCTTAGGTGACCCCTGTCTACGAGGAAAAAGTAGTTAGTCCTGATCCAGAAGTCTCATAACCTCCATCAGCATCCATGATCTGTGGCTAATGTACGATCACTTTAAGATCAAACTTCATCTCCCTCCCAGGTACTGACACTTTACCTACCAATTGATTTAGTCACATGAAATATGTAGGAAGTCTCCCTTCTCTCATCCAGCCCCTCCACCTCCTCATACTCATGGCATGTACATGCAAACAAACGTTTTATCTCCCCTAAGACACTTATTTTAATAATTTGGATCAAACACTATTCATTATTTACAGGATCAAGGCTATGAATGTTGTGTGTGTGTGTGTGTTGGGAAAGAAGAGAGACTCCAGCCGGGCGGTGGTGGCACACGCCTTTAATCCCAGCACTCGGGAGGCAGAGCCAGGCGGATCTCTGTGAGTTCGAGGCCAGCCTGGGCTACCAAGTGAGTTCCAGGAGAGGCGCAAAGCTACACAGAGAAACCCTGTCTCGAAAAACCAAAAAAAAAAAAAAAAAAAAGAAGAGAGACTCCAAGGTTGACACTCCGCCCTGCCCATCTGTCAGACTACACCACTAAGGGGTGGGGGGGGAGCCCTGCTGGGAAATTTATTTTTCTAATACTTTGTTTTTGTTCCTTAGTTTTGCCCTTTGTATTTTCCCATCTCCCCTTTTACTATATTTTAGTAATATTTTGACTTTATTTTAATTTTCTAGTCTCTTACATTTGCCTAACTTTGTTTATTCCTGTTTTGCTTTATTGCACAACCAGATTTCATTTTTTTTCTTTTCTTTTTTTTTTTTTTTTTTTGGTTTTTCGAGACAGGGTTTCTCTGTGTAGCTTTGGAGCCTTTTCCTGGAACTCACTTGGTAGCCCAGGCTGGCCTCGAACTCACAGGGATCCTCCTGGCTCTGCCTCCCGAGTGCTGGGATTAAAGGCGTGCACCACCACCGCCCGGCCGAGATTTCTTTTTACCTCCTGCTCTTCTTTGTCCTTTATAACATTTTCCTCCATTCTTTGTAGTTCTTTCATTTAATCTTGTTTTTCTTTTATACTTTACCTACCACATTCTTTACACCAATTACTATTATTAATTTATCCTATGTAATATTTAACTTCATAGCTTCTCTATATTATTGTTGCCATAGGCTGTGTCATTGTGCTACGGCAATTAGCACTAATCAGAGTATATTACTATATCTGTGTGTTGGTTTTGTAGTCGGTACAGTGATTTCTTTTTTTGTTTTTTTGGGGGTTTTTTTTGTTTTTTTTGTTTGTTTGTTTGTTTGTTTGTTTGTTTGGTTTTTTTTTTTGGTTTTTTTTTTTTTTTTTTTTTTTTTTTTTTTGGTTTTTCGAGACAGGGTTTCTCTGTGTAGCTTTGCGCCTTTCCTGGAACTCACTTGGTAGTCCAGGCTGGCCTCGAACTCACAGAGATCCGCCTGGCTCTGCCTCCCGAGTGCTGGGATTAAAGGCGTGCGCCACCACCGCCCGGCTGTTTGTTTGTTTTTTTGAGACAGGGTTTCTCTGTGTAGTTTTGGTGCCTGTCCTGGATCTCGCTCTGTAGACCATGCTGGCCTCGAACTCACAGAGATCCGCCTGGCTCTCCCTCCTGACTGTTGGGATTAAAAGCATGCGCCTGGCCGGTACAGTGATTTCTACTAGCTGATCTGTAATGGAAAAGCTGTGCACTGAGATCTCCAAACAAAACTGAGAGATAGTCACACCAAAAGATATGCAAATCACTGCACAGCAACACACACAAAATCAAGACAATATGGCTCCTCCAAAGAGCATGATTCTTCAATTACTAAATCCAAAAAAACTAAAATGATTGAAATGCTAGACAAAGAATTCAAAAATCTACTTGGAAAAATTACCAATGACTCAAAGAGGATCAAGTCAGTAAATGAACGAAGTAAGAAAATCAGTGCAGGATCTGGAGAAGAAACTTGGCTGTTTTGATGAGAAAATCAATGACAGATGAAACTCAACATGGAAACTGAACTTTTTAAGGAAAAAAGTGAACAGATGTATTGAGAATGAAATTCACAGTAAATCTGGGGCTGGAGAAAGAGCTCAGAAGTTAAGAGCACTTGCTGCTTTCAAAGGAGGAGGTGAGTTTGGGTTCAGTAGCACCCACAACAAGCAGCTCAAGCTTTGTAGACCAGGCTGGCCTCGAACTCAGAGATCCTCTTGCTTCTGCCTCCCGAGTGCTAGGATTGAAGCCATGCACCACCATGCCCAGCTTCATTCCATTTATCTTGCAGTTGAATAAAATTTACCTCCTCATCAAACATGAGACACATTTATGCATTGCTTTGTCATGGTGGCTATTAAACCTTGGACCGACGGGCGGTGGTGGCGCACGCCTTTAATCCCAGCACTCGGGAGGCAGAGCCAGGTGGATCTCTGTGAGTTCGAGGCCAGCCTGGTCTCCAAAGCGAGTACCAGGAAAGGCGCAAAGCTACACAGAGAAACCCTGTCTCGAAAAACCAAAAAAAAAAAAAAAAAAAAAAAAAAAAACCTTGGACCTATGCATACTAGAGAAGTGGTACCACGTGTAGCGCCACTGCTGAACTACACCAGTCCTGTTCCTGGTATCTAGTGGTTTCTGGGGACTTGTGTGCACTAATAAGCTTCTCACTTTATAATCTGTAGAACCTGGTAGCATACAGAAATAAGCTGTGTCCTCCAGACCACAAGGCCTCTAGCACACTTGGCTTGGGACTTCCTTGTCACAGAACCTTCTAGAAAATTGACTCTGCTGCCATCTTGTAACCCATGTCCTTTCTGACTCCCAATTGCTCAGAGTATAAACGTGAACAGGTAAGGAGCCCCAGGTAGGCAAAAAAGGGAAATCCTAAGGAGGTTAAATAAGGATGCTGGCTCATACATGTAAAATGCTTGCCACTTAAAATGCCCACTACAACCAAGGTGTAAAAATAAGAAGGAGGAAGTAAAATAAAGGTGTCACACATATGTAAGAAGTCAGAGGAGCTAGGAAGTGGCTCCGTCCTTTAAGTGTTTGTCCTGACAGCATGAAGATCTGTGGTACCCACGGAAAAAAGCCAGATGCCGAAGTCTGCACACGCAATTCCAGTGTTAGGGACAGGAGGGTCTCTGGAGCTTGCTGGCTAGCAGATCTAACCAAATCAGGTTTAGTGAAAGACCCCATCTCAAAAAATACAGTGGAAGGCCAACAAGATGGCTCAGGGGTAAAGGGGCTTGCTACCAAGCCTGATGATCTGAGTTCAATCCCCAGAACCCACATGGTGGAAGGAGAGAATCAAATCCAAAAGGTGACCTCTGACTTCCAAAAGTGTGCTATTGATCACATTCACACACACACACACACACACACACACACACACACACACACACCCCACATATATACATGCACACATATAGACACACACACAATAATTAAATGTAAAAAAAAATAATAATAAAGTAGAAAGCTACTGAAGCTTCAACCCCTGGCCTCCACACTCAAGTACACACACAAATACATGTGCACACACATGAACATTTAGACACACATAAATACACACACACACACACGAACATATAGACACACATAAAACATAGAATATGTCCTATATATCCCTTTTTAGGAAGTTCTTAAAAATACATGTTTTAGTGTAATGTGTGGTGTGGGGCAGCTGAGAGAAAATACATGTGATACTGAAAGGAACTGATGTGACCCACAAGTCTACTGGAGAGAAGTCACGTTGTCTGCCTGGTTGTCGAGCACAAGAAAGGCACCTGGAATCCAGGAAACACAGACAGTTATACAGGACTGTGGTGGCACACGCCTTAAATTCCAACACTAGTTAACCATGGAGGTCTGGAGGTTTGTACAGACAGACAGGAAGTGACAGAGCTGGGCAGGAAGAGGAAGTGATGTAGCTGAACGGAGAGAGCAAATCAGATGGCAGAACAGCAAGGCATATGTGCGTGGGTAGACAGGAAGTTGCGGCATTTGGAAGCTGTGGAGTTGGTGAGGTAAGGTTGGCTGGTGGCTCTCCCTATTTCCCTGATCTCTCTAAGGCTTTCACCCCTATATCTGGCTCCCTGTTTTTTATTTAATAAGACCATTTAGAAATTCATCTACACGAGATAGTCATGGTTCACACGTGAAATGATCTAGAGCACTGGCTGACACCCTTTAATACAGTTCCTCATGTGTGGTGACCCCCAACCATACAATTATTTTGTTACTACTTTGTAATTTTGCTGCTGTTATGAAACATAATGTAAATATCTGATATGCAGGATATATGATGTGTGACCCCAAAGGGGTTGCAGCCCACAAGTTGAGAAGCGCTGACTTTGAATATAACATGATTAACAATAGATTATATATTAGAAAAGAGAATCTCAACAGGGTTTTTTTTAATTTTTAAAATTTATTTCATTCATACTTTTAGCATTCCTTTTTATTGATAATGAAATGCTGATAATAATCGTGTAAGAAAGATAATAGAAGAAGAAATAGACAGGAGAGCCAGAACTACATAGAGAAATCCTGTCTCAAAAAAACAAGAAAGAAAGAAAGAAAGAAAGAAAGAAAGAAAGAAAGAAAGAGAAAGGAAGGAAGGAAAGAAAGAAAAAGGAAGGAAGGAAGAAAGAAAGAAAAGAAATAGAATGTAGAGTTTGTGAGGAGATTGAGTAGGTAAAGGCACCTGGCTCCAAGCCTTACAAACTTGAGCGCCTGGGACCTACATGGTGGAAAAGAGAATTACTGTAAGTTGTCCTGTGACCTCCACACTAACACCATGGTGTGAACACACACAGACACACACACTAGAAAAAATGTTAAAAAAAGAAAGAAAGAAAGAAAGAAAGAAAAGAAGCCAAATCTAAGCATAGTTTTAAAGAGAACTGGTTGCTCTTCCAGAGGTCCTGAGTTCAATTCCCAGCAACCACATGGTGGCTCACAACCATCTGTAATGACATCTGGTACCTTCTTCTGGCCTGCAGGTGTACATGCAAGCAAGCAGAACACTGTATACATAATAAATAAATCTTTAAAACAATTTTTTTAATTTTTTTTTTTTTTTTAGTTTTTCGAGACAGGGTTTCTCTGTGTAGCTTTGCGCCTTTCCTGGAACTCACTTGGTAGCCCAGGCTAGCCTCAAACTGACAGAGATCTGCCTGGCTCTGCCTCCCGAGTGCTGGCATTAAAGGCGTGTGCCACCACCGCCCGGCTTTAATTTTATATAAAATTTTTTAAATTATAATAATGTGTACACCATTGAGTTTTCAACTTTAAAAATCATAATATATGGCTGGGAATGCCTTTAATCCCAGTACCTAAGGGGCAGAGGCAGGTGGATCTCTGTGAATTCAAGGTTGCCCTGGTCTACATAGAAAGTTCCAGGCCAGCCAGAGCTAAAGAGTGAGACCCTGTGTTTAAAAAAAAAAAAAAGAAAAGAAAAGTCATCGTATACACACTGGGGTCTAGAGAGCTGAAGAAGAACTTACAGCCTGCAGAGCCAAGAAATAGAGTTCAAGTTGATGAATCATAAGCTGGAAGTCTGGAATCGGAGTGTTATTTCAGACCACAAAGAAAGAGCTGAAAATAACTTTGCTAAAGAGGAAAAGGGCAGTTGTGTGAGCTAAACCATCTTTTAGAGCAAGAAGTTATAATGTCTACCCCATTTAAAAATGACAATATGGTGTTAGATTCATAAGTTGACTGTCAAGAAAGAAGCCGCCGAGACGCCTTATCTTTCCGGAGGGTTTCGTGGGGAGAAGGATTTGGGAGATAGTGTTTCATCAAAAATTCTGCTCTACTTCTATTTTAAAAATAATTTATGGGGGGTTACATGGGAGGGTTTGGAGGATGGAAACGGAAAGGGAAATGATGCAAATGTAGTATAATCTCAAAAATTATCTAAAAATATTTACATGTATAATATTGCTAATTTTCTTTAAAGGAGAAAAGGTTAGCTTGAAATGTATTTGTGCCAGGCTGTGGTAGTGCACACCTTTAATCCCAAGATTTGGGATGCAGAGGCAGGTAGATCTCTGAGTTCGAGGTCAGCCTGGTCTACAATGAGTTACAGGACAGCCGGAGCTACCTAGTGAGACCTGAGAACAAACAGAAAAGTATTGGTGAGTAGCGGCACTTAATATGATACCTTTTCCCCCTTTCCATGAAGATCATCTCTACAGGTTTGCTTCTGGGAACTTCTTTCTTGGCAATACATAGAAAAGAACCCAATTGGATGGGTTGACATTCTACACATTTGAAGTTTTTCTTTGATTCCTTACAAGTACAAGAAATAAAAGGGAAGAGGAAGAGAGCTGGTTGACTCACTTATTTGGGGTACACAGAGCCTCATATTATAGTCCCCTGCTGGCCTATGGAGCCTAGATTGGCCCAGAATCTCTGGCAGTCCTCCCATGAGCGGAAATTCCCAAGTGCATTGGGATGGCAGGCATGAACCACCATGCCCAGCAGAGGAATGGGACTTAACATGACTTAAAATGACTTTGAAGGTTTGATGGGCTTGAGAACGGCATGGAAGCCTTTTTAAAGTGATGGAATTTGGGGATTCCCCACAGCAGCTCACATTCTCCTTTCCCAGAGATTAGAGGTTGCTGTCAAGTGATGCGAGGCTACACCCCAGGGCAGGGCGGTTATCGGCAAAGGGGCTTTCAGAAGGCAGATGCAGACAAGTCGCAGCCAGTGCTGGTCTCAGCACTGTCTTCCTCTGCCTCCTGCTGTACACTGGGTCCCTGGACCTAGCCCTAAACCACCCACTTGTGCAGCATTCTAATTATGAAGATACAGTATGCATTTGGAAGATCAAGACAGACCCACATGTACAGGCATAAAAACTGTAGCATATTAAGGAAAACTGCAAGTCACAGTAAAGTAAATTCAACAGAAATCCACTTACACTTTCCATATTTGGTGGGGGGAATGAGACAGGATCTTGCTCCATAGGCCCAGGTCAGCTTCCAATGCACAACCGTTCCCAAGCCATGGATGCTCAGGCAGTATAGGTGTGTGCCACCACACCCAGATCCATATTTATGTTTTGTAAAACTGTACTTGTGTGTATGTAGTTTAAAAATAGACTCTCGGCCGGGCGGTGGTGGCGCACGCCTTTAATCCCAGCACTCGGGAGGCAGAGCCAGGCGGATCTCTGTGAGTTCGAGGCCAGCCTGGACTACAGAGTGAGTTCCAGGAAAGGCGCAAAGCTACACAGAGAAACCCTGTCTCGAAAAACCAAAAAAAAAAAAAAAAAAAAAAAAATAGACTCTCATCTTTCCAATACATAAAATGAGCCCCTCCCAAATGCATTGTGTATGCACGTCTTTGGCTGAGGACCAAACCTAAGGCCTTATTCCTGTCTGTCAGGGAATCATCTACCCAGCCTCTCTTTTTAAATTTTTTTTTAAAAAAATCTCTCTAGAATTTCAGGAGTACGTCCTGATGTTCATGAGTGTGAGTCTTCAAAGGGCGCGCTCCTCCCCTCCACTCACTGTCCACCAATCAAGTTAAGGCCCCCCACTCATTGTCCCTGCTTAGCAATACTGGGGGCTTGGGGCATGTCTCCCTATTTGCCTCTTGTTGTTCTGGAGTCCCCCTTGTAGACTGCTGGGGGACTGAAAAGGCAGGGCCGTTCCTCCTTCCTATGTCATACCTTCCGAGGTAGCCTGGGGTAGGGGAGGAAAGAGGACACAATCATGGAAGGGAGCTAAATTGCCAGCTCAGATCATCTCAACTTCAAAAGGTGGATCCCAAAGCAGAAGCTGTTCCCTGGGAGAGAGCCCTCAGGGGATTCCCTGTCTTTGTCTAAGTGGATGCCCCTCAGATCCTTATGGCCTGCTCCATCCATCCAGTCGTTGCGTGTCGTGTGTGTGTGTGTGTGTGTGTGTGTGTGTGTGTGTGTGTGTGTGTGTGTGTGTGTGTGTCCCTGTCAGCTCCTCAGTGGGTACTCCTTGCTGTCTGCCTCCCCTAAGTGCTTCCTGCTACCTTACAGAGCAGTGCTTGCATTCCCCACAGGATCCCATTACTTCGTGAAGCTGCACTTCCTTCTAATTTTAGGAAAAGCACAGAAATCTGAGGCCCTGAGGACTGAGGAGGGGAACAGTCTCAGGACTGAACAGAGCAGAGCAAGGCATAGGATTTGTGAACCCTGGAAGGCACGTAGGGGAAGAGACCATGGCGAGGCTTTCATATATTCTTGAATCTGTATGATTAGTATTAATTCATTTTTTTCCTTCTTGCACCATATGAAACAGGGGCCGTTATAGTTCGCTCTGGAATGTTCCCTGAAGGCAGGGGGGTTGGAGGCTTAGTCTCCAGCCTGTGGCTCTACAGGGAGATGGTAGAACTATTAGGAAGAGGGGCCTGGCAGAGGGAAGTCAGGTCTTGGGCTGTGCCCTTGAAATATTGGAATTCCTGCCCCTTCCTCTCTTACTTCCGGGACATGAAGACAGGCTTCCTAACCACAAACTCTCACCTGGATGCACTGTTGCCAGAGCAGTGTGGTGGGACTAAACACCACGGACGGCCCTCTTAAAGTGTCTTCTCAAAAGCTGATTACGGGGTCTTTTGTCACGTGACGGGACCAACACAGAATCTCAGTTGGCTACAATGAGCCGCCGTAGAGTCTTGCACAAAGTTTTGCATGCTTTTTTTTTCTCCTTCTCTCTGAGAACAAGGTCGGGCTCTGAAGTAAAGCCTGGACACAAAATACAAAATGAGCTGTCAAGAACCAGGAGTGCTTCAAACGTGAGGTGGCCTTTCCGCCCTGCATAATCAGCTTAGAGGCACTCTGGTTTCTAACCACTTCAAACAAACAGTGATGTGCCCAAAGCAACTTAACCCTGCTGGCTGTAAAATTCTGCAGACTCAGCGGTTGCTAGAACCAGGTGAGAACCAACAACATTCCATTGAAAGCAGAATCAGGGGTTGGGGATTTAGCTCAGTGGTAGAGTGCTTGCCTAGCAAGCACAAGGCCCTGGGTTCGGTCCTCAGCTCTGACAAAAAAAAAAAAAAAAAAAAAAGAGAAAGCAGAATCAAGTGACCTGAGAATGAGTGTCCCACATAGCAGATGCCTTTGCAAGTCAAGTCCATTTTTTATAAATTGGGATTATATTTGAATTAAAAAGAAAAAAATATCAGGGCAGGAGAGATGGCTCAACAGTTAAGAGCCCTGGCTAATTTTCCAGAGGACCAGGGTTTGATCCCAGGACCTACATGAGAAGGCCAGGCAAGTATCATCATAGGCTCCAAATAACTCAGTTAAGAATTAGGCCTCGATCCCTACTTCTTGAAACTGAGCAGGCCCTTTCTGAGGAAGCCACGAACAAAGGACAATCACTCTTTAATGCACCCGCTCCCACAACAGTTCAAGGTATACTAGGCCTGAGCCAGCCCCCCACAACCTCACAGCAGCTCAAGGTAATAACAAAATAAGGACAAAGCCTGGGATTTGTCCAGGCCTGTGTGAGAGGCCAGCTCCTACATTCTCAAGGTTCTTATGAGGAGGAGAGAGGGATAAGAAAATATTAGATAGAAAGATAGCAAAGAGAAGAAAGACAGAAACACAGGAGAGCTTCGGGAGGACCTGGGTCAATACCCTATAGCCCTTTCCATTTATTCAAAGGGGCTTTTTTATAACAATGCCCAGGGGCAGGGCAAAAGACCTCCCCCTTGCTAGATCAAAGTACAGCCAAGCCCCCTTCAAACACCTGGTAACCAGGCCCACGGTCAAATCATCCCCTTATGCAGTCTTATTGGTTAAGCAAGCTCAGATTCTTGGACCCTGAGTAAGTTCTCACTAGGAAACCTCTGTGGCTCTCTACAGGCCTGCCAAAAAATGGAAAAGCTATAGCATTAGCCAGGCCTTGTTAGCCTTAGCCAATTAGGAATGTACTAACATAATTGCCACTCCCCTAAGCCAATCTTAGATAAAATGACCTAACTGTCCTAGGAACTCCCCTTAGCTGTGCTTAAAAGGAGCCTGCATGTCCCTGTCAATGTGGTCACCATTTTGGTTTTTCTGTTTTTTTGTTTGTTTTGTTTTGTTTTGTTTTTCAAGACAAGGTTTCTCTGCAGCTTTGGGCCTTTCCTGGAACTCACTCTGTAGCCCAGGGTGGCCTCGAACTCACAGAGATCCGCCTGGCTCTGCCTCCCGAGTGCTGGGATTAAAGGTGTGCGCCACCACCGCCCGGCCAATAAACACTCTTGTTGATTGCATAAGTGGATGGTGGTCTTTTGTGGGACTTCTCCAGGACCCTAACACTACACAGCAGTTCATAACACTTTGTAACTCCAGTTCTAAGGGCTCCTATATCCTCTTCTGGCCTGCTTTGGTACCAGGCACATAGGTAGTGTGCACATAAACATGTAGGCAAAACACCTCTACATTAAAAAACTAAAAAAAAATAAAAATAAAAAAGGCTGGGTGGTAGTGACACATACCTTTTATCTCAGCTCTTGAGAAGCAGAGGCAGGTAGATCTCTGTGACCTTGAGGCCAGCCTGGTCTACAGAGTGAGTTCCAGGACAGCTGGGGCTACACAGAGAAACCCTGTTTAGAAAAACAAAAAGCAAGCAAATGAAAAGTAACAACCAGCCAGGCATGATGGTGCACACCTTTAGTCCCAGCACTCGTGAGTCACAGATCGTGAGCTCTTTGAGCTACAGTCCAGCCAAGGCTGTACACTGTCTCAAAACAATCAAACCAAACCAAATAAAAACACTTCGAACAGTGAGTCCAGGGCATTACAAGATAATCAGCTTTTTACACTTGGAGGCTGTTGTAATAATTAATTTGGGAGGTCATTAGACTGGAGTTCTGTATTCCTATGTAAACAAACCAAGACCCAACTCAGGGTTAATGGTTGTATTCCAGGGTACTGTGTAACCCTCAACTAATGCCTAACTGAAGACAAGTTTAACCTCTCAGATTAACCTAATTATTTAACCACTAATTAACCTCTCCCTAGAGACTTTCCAGCAAAGGTTTTCTTTACCGTGCTCTGTAGGCATCTATAAAAGGCCCTCTCCAGAACTCTTTGGTGCCCTTCCCAACCACCACTGTCCTTTGGTGCTGCATGATTCATGAATCACTGCTTTAAAAGGCTAAATTGTTTCCAACAGCTAGTATGTCTGGCTTAGTTACTTTACTGCTGCTGTGATAAAATATTCTGACAAAAACAATAGTTCAAGTGCAGGCCATCAGGTAGATGAAGTCAAGGCAAGCAGCCAGTCACATGGTGTCCAGAGTCAGGAGACAGCGTGAAGAATGCTAGTACTCAACTCAATTTCTCCCTTTTTTTTTTTTTTGGTTTTTCGAGACAGGGTTTCTCTGTGTAGCTTTGCGCCTTTCCTGGGACTCACTTGGTAGCCCAGGCTGGCCTCGAACTCACAGAGATCCGCCTGGCTCTGCCTCCCGAGTGCTGGGATTAAAGGCGTGCGCCACCACTGCCCGGCTCAATTTCTCCCTTTTAAACAATCCAGGATCCCAGCCCGGGGGATGGTTCCACCTCCAATGGGCAGGTCTTCCCACCTTGATTAACCTAATTGTATGTGAGGGGGGGTATGCAGTAAAGAAACTGTCAAAATGACCATTCCATTATTGGGGGGGGGGGGGGGGGCGGGGGGCGGGGATTTTCATTGTGGGTAAGAGAGAGATCATCCAGAGGCATCTGGAAGTGTCCAGAGCAGAGAGCAAGAGAAACAGACTGGATATGGCCAGGTCTATTTTCGAGAGAGGTTAAAGAGTAGGAGAGAAGAGTGGAGCTAGGAAGATGTCGAGAATAGCAGGAGGGAGAATAGTGCAATGGTTAGGGACCAAGAGACTATAGCATGAGAGAGAATGGTAACAATAGCAAGAGATAGCAGGGACGGGGATGGGTGGGGGCGAACGGACCTTGCTGTTGTACAGAGAACAAACAGCTCTCCGGAGGAGGGAGACCTGGGGAGGTGGAGGGACCAGGATGCTAGTGCCCATGCTCTGAGATGTAGAACACTTGTCAGTAGGGACTGAAGGAGCCTGGAGGCCCGCATGGGCTTCCGTAGGCAGCCACAGGTGTGTGTCAATGGAGAACCATGTCTTTCGGTCAGAGCAAGGGAAGTCAGTCTTTTTGAGGGACAGGAGCCCGTTTCCCAAGTTCCTGAGGAATTCTGGCTTTTATCTAACTGCCAGAAATCCTTCTATAGTTCAGCTTGAGCTCATTTCTAGACATAGAGACTGCCCGAGTGTGGCTGGATGTTTTTGTTGGGACTGTTGACTCCCCAATAATGACACGGAGACATTATTCATTATGAAAGCTTGGCCAATAGCTTAGGCTTGTTTCTAACTAGCTCTTAGAACTTAAATTAACTTATATCTTTTAATCTACGTTCTTTTACATGGCTCAGGCTCCTTTACTTTGTAATGTCCATGCGGCTTGCTCTGCGTCCTGGCGCCTCCTCCCTTCTTCCCAGCATTCTCTCCGCCCAGCTGTTGGCTATTCAGCTTTTTATTAAATCAATCTGAGTGACACATCTCCACGGTGTACAAAAAGATTATTCCACAACTCCCAAGACCTAACATTCCAGGCTTTTGTGGATGATAAGGCATGCTGTAGCACTTCTTCCAGGCTGGGTCATCATGGGCCTAGAGAGGCTGGACTATCAGTCAGACCAGGAGGGGAACAACAGGAGATTTGAGAAATTTCATCAGAAGCATCTAGTTCGCTGACTGAACCTGGAGAGATAGGGAGCAATCACATTGGCCGGACTGATGAATTAATATCAGCTTTCAGCAAATCCAGGGCTCATCGGTTTTGCAGGATCACAGGAGCTAGAGAGATACAGGCTGTTTGGGGACAGTTTCCCTCCAAAATGCCCCAGTTGATTTCTGGATGGTGCCTGTCAGCTGAGTGGGAATCTGCTGTAGCAGATATAGACTAGGACAGAAGGTATTAGCATGATCACCTCTGTAATCTGCCCTGAAATCCTCACTGTAGAAAAAGCAGTTAAGGAGTGTCTGCAAACAGCTGCAGGAGACTCACGCCTTTGAGCCACAGCCAAAGAAAGCCTGCGAAGTCATCAACAGAAGCATGAGCATTCATCTGTAACAGGACAGCAGTTCCTCAGCCGGAAAGAGAACAAAGAGGAAGAAGAACTTGAGGATCCAGAAGATGGTTCTGGGATAAAAGCAGGAATACTCTTTCCTTTATCCAAAGGTCTAGATAGATATGATTGGGCACAGGTATTTTTAGCACAATGAGAAGCACTTTCAAATCTATATTTAGAAAGCAACCAAAGGACCGCGTAGTGATGGTGACGCACACCTTTGATCCCAGCACTTGGGAGGCAGAGGCAGGAGGATCTCTGTGAGTTCGAGGCCAGCCTGGGCTACAGAGTGAGTTCCAGGGCTACACAAAGAAACCCTATCTCAAAGGAAGAAAAAAAAAAAAAAGCAACCAAAGGAAATTTTAACTTTTGAGCCTGGGACTATGATAATAGGAGCAAGTGCTTTACCAGGCTAGATTATTAACGTATCAGAACTCCGTTGATTAATGTTAAACCTTGAACTTTGAAGACTCATGTATCATCTTTAAGTCTTTTTTTCCCCCCATACCTTAAATCACTTCCTCAGATCCTCACAACTTACATAAACTTTAAACTCTTTTTATCTGGAAACATCTGATCATGTACCATGAGACACAGGTGTTTGGTTACTGAGAGCCCCCATGGAAAAACAAGCTTTTGAAATAAAGGGAGAGTAAAACGGTCAATTTTTAGCTAAGAACAAGAGCATGGGAGCTTGAGTTTGTCTCTCACTGAAACCTGTTTTGTGAGTCTTAAAATGGAGCCTGGTAGCAAGGCAAACCTCTCTGTGAGTCTGCCTCTCTCTGTGAGTCTGTGTGTGTGTGTGTGTGTGTGTGTGTGTGTGAGCCCGCCTCTCTCAGCAGGTGACCTCAGCTCTAGGAAAAGTAAGACCTGATTTGACATGTGAGACCAATTCAGGATGGCAGGTAAATGTGTCTTGGTTTTGAAGACTTTTCATTTAAGAAACTCCGTTAATTTAAGCTTTTTGTTTGTTTTTAAAATCTGTGTCATCAGCAAGCAACATGTACATTGTTTGGACCCAAAGTTCCTATAAACCCAGACTGTTTTAAAGGTAAAAGCAGACTTTCTAGCTGTGAGTCTTCTGTAGGCAAGAGGCCATCATCTCCCAGGTAATTCTAGATCTTTTCAGACTGGCAATCGAGATCAACCATTACAATTCAAAATGGGATTTTGAATGATCCTAACACAAAGAAATGATAAATGTTTGGGGTGATCACATTTAGTCTAATTTTATTATACAGTGAGTGTATACATAATGAAATGTTAGGCTGTACCCTGTGTATACAATTATGTATCAACTAAAAATAATTAGGCTGAGGCAAGAAAAATAACTCAGTGGTAGAATGCTTGTCTAGCATGTGTGAGTCCTGTGTTCAGTTCCCAGCACTGCAACCAATCAATTAACCAATAAGTCAATCTGTGGTAGCTTGAATGTAATTGGTGCCCATGGCACTATTAGAAAGTGTGGCCTCGTTGGAGTAGGTATGGCCTTGTTGGAGGAAGTGTGTCACTGTGGAGGTGGGCTTTGAGATCTCATATATGGACAAGTCAAGCCCAGTGTTTCAGACCACTTCCTTTGGCCCTTGGATCAAGATGCAGGACTCTCAGCTACTTCTCTAACACTATGTCTGCCTGAATATCACCATATCCTGTCATGATGATAATGGACTAAACCTCTGAAAATGTAAGCCATCTAATTAAATGTTTTTCCTTTACAAGAGTTGCTGTGGTTGTTATTAAGTGGTGGTTTTTATCATGCGAGCAAAGCCACGAGGCACAACGAAACCCACTATAAGAGTTTATTAAGGGGCCGGGTGGTGGTGGCACATGCCTTTAAGCTCAGCACTTGGGAGGCAGAGGCAGGTGGATCTCTGTGAGTTCGAGGCCAGCCTGGTCTCCAAAGCGAGTTCCAGGAAAGGCGCAAAGCTACACAGAGAAACCCTGTCTCGAAAAACCAAAAAAAAAGAGTTTATTAAGGGAAGGGAATAGAAGGGGTGTGCATAGGCCTATGGAATGACCGTGCAGGAAGAGAGGGGAGAGGAATAGGTGGAACCCACTTTTATAGCCCCCCCCACCTCTGTCCCTGCCATGCACATGTGCATATGTACTTACATAGCTACACCACACATGCACATAGATCAAATGATCACACTGCTGCAAATTACGTGACCATGCACTACACAGATTACATAGGACTGGTTACTGGACAGCGCAGGCGAGGTCATGTAGCTGGGGAGTGGCTAGGAATTCTAACAGTGGTCATGGTGTCCCTTCACAGCAATAGAAACCCTAACTAAGACAAAAGTTGGTAACAGGGACTGGGGTATTGCTGTGATAGGCCGGACCATGCTTTTGTTTGAAGGAATGTGGACCTTGGGACTGTGGATTGGAAAAGCAGTTGAAAGCTTTAAGTGATGCTTAACGGACCACACAAGTAGGAATAGGGAAGACGGTGGTGCTGAAGGTGATTTGAGCTGTGGGGGCTTGCCTCGAGAGATTTCAGAGGAGAAAAATAGTAATATGTGGCCTAGAGATCTTCTTGTGATAGTTTGGTGAAGACTGTGGCTGCTTTTTGCCCTTGTCCAAAGAGTCTGCTTCAAGCTAAAGTAGAGAGTTTTGAATTAATTCCATTGGAAAAGGAAATCTCAAAACAGCCTAGTACAGACACTGCTGTGTGGTTATTAGTGGTAACTCTAATGAAGATTTATAATGAAAAGGAGCAAGCTGAGCAGGGTAAATAATAAAATGTAAAATTTGAGGAGAAAAGGAGCACCAGGAAGTGGAATGGAGCTAAATCCTGTGTTCAAGGAGATAAGGGGATTAAGAAATGGAATAAAGGGAGTGGTGATCTCAAGGCAAGATCCCACCCAGCCAAGTTTCTAATTTGTGAAAAGGAACTAAAGAAAAACTTAAGCCAGGTGTGGTAGTACATGCCTTTATCCCAGCACTCTGGAGGCAGAGGCAGGTGGATCTCTGAGTTTGAGGCCAGCCTGGTCTACAGAGTAAGTTCCAGGACAGCCAAGCTTAGGCAGTGAAGGAAACCATGAAAAACAGAAAGCTGGTGAAGATGTAACTGAACAAGGGGACCATGTTCCAGCCCCAGCAAGCCGCAGAACTTGGCAGCTTTGGCCACATGGTTCTGGCTTTAGAGTCAAGGATAGAAGAAAGGGGTTATGGAAATTGCCTCTGTGAAGAAGGAAAACCTCTGAGACCAGGCATGTGTCAGGGGTGTCCCTGCATGGAGGCCCAGAGAGGCCATTGTGTGAAGCTGTGAAGTTGAAGCTTGGATTGCCTTGGAGACCCCAAGATGTTGGAGATGCCAGAACCAAGGGATACCAGCTGAAGAGAGCTGGTAATGGGGAGTAGAACCAGCTCAAGATAAAGAAGTGTGTTGCAATCAACAAACCTGAATAAAATAGGAGATTTGAAGACCATTTTGTCATCAGACATGGAGAGGCACAGTTTGGAGTTTGCCCAGCTAATTTTTGGTCTTGCTTTGATTCAGTATTTCCTCACTATTCTCCCTTCTCTATGTTTTGGAATGGTAATGTGTATCCTGTGCCATTATATGTTAGAAGTATGTGACCTGTTTTTTATTTTACAGGGGATTACAGTTAAGAAATTGCATGAATCTCAGAAGAGACTTTAAAACATTGTTGAGACTGTAATAGACTATGGGGACTTTTGAAGTTGGACTAAATGCATTTTGCATCATGATATTGTTATAAGCTTATGGGAGGCAAGGAATGGAATATGGTAGTTTGAATGTAATTGGTCCCCAAAAGCTCATAGGGAATGGCACTATTAGGAAGTGTGGCTTTGTTGGAGTAGGTATTACCTTGTCAGAGGAAGTGTGTCACTGCGGAGGTGGGCTTTGAGGTCTCATATATGCTCAAGCCATACCCGGTGTCTCAGACCACTTCCTGTTGCCTGCAAGTCAAGATGTAGGGCTCTCAGCTACTTCTCCAGCACCATGTCTGCCTGCATGCCACCATGTTGCACCATGATGATAATGGACTAAACCTCTGAAACTGTAAGTCAGCCAATTAAATGTTTTTCCTTTTTAAGAGTTGCTGTGCTTACTGCCAAGCTGGATAGCCTGATTTCCATCCCTGGTACCCAAATGCTGGATGAAGAGAACTGACTCTTGTCAGTTATGCTTTAACCACATGCAATAAATAAACAAACATAATATAAAAACAAACAGGGCTAGAGAGGTGGCTCTGTGGTTGGGCTGTAAGTGGAAACTCAGAACTGTCTCAGGTCAATACAATAAAATAGTAACAACAACAACAACAACAAAAAAGAGTTGCTGTGGTCATGGTGTCTCTTCACAGCAACAGAAACCCTAACTAAGACACAATCAATCAATATTTTTTAAAGTAGAGGTAATTACCTCACATACACAGAAAGAAGACTGTATGAAGACATAGAGAAGATTGTAACCCATAAGCCATGGAGAGAGGCTTCAGAGCCCTGTTGACATAATAGCTTACATTTATTATCTCCAGAATAGTGAGAAAATTAACTCATATTGTTTGTTTGTTTAATCCTGTTTTTTTTTTTTTTGAGACAGGTTTTCTCTGTGTAGGCAAGGCTAACCTATAACTTGCTCTGTAGACCAGGCTGGCCTTGAACTCAGGTATCCACCTGCCTCTTCCTCCCAAATGCTGGGATTAAAGGGATGCACCACCACTGCCCGGCAACTCATATTGTTTAAACAACAAAAAAGTTTAACATACTGAACATTAATTAGACCAGGGTATAGCAGTGTTCATGGCTATCCAAGCGCTTGGGAGGCTAACTAGGAAGATTGCTAGTTTGAAGCTTGTCTGGCTACACTGTGAGTTCAAGGCTGGTCTAGGCTACACAAGTGACCCCATCTAAACAAACAAACAAAAAACTAATGACTCTCCAAATAAAACAAACAAAACAACAAAAAGCCAACAGGAACAACAAATTTGGGAAGAAAATTAGTGAGACTTTGGATGGCGTTTGGTATCCACACTCAGGTTGACACCCAGCAAGCATCTTTCCCACAGAGCCCTCTCCCCAGCCATGCAAAGCAGATTCTTTATTTAAGTGTTTATACCAGTTCTTGCCTGATAACTTGTCTTAGGGTTTCTATTTTTTTTTTTTCAGTTTTTTTTGAGACAGGGTTTCTCCGTGTAGTTTTGGTGCCTGTCCTGGATCTTGCTCTATAGACCAGGCTGGCCTCGAACTCACAGAGATCCCTCTGGCTCTGCCTCCCGGGAGTGCTGGAATTAAAGGTGTGCACTTTTATTGTTTTGATAAAAGACCATGACCAAAGCTACTTGGGCAGGAACGGGTTTATTTCAGCTTACAACTCTCAGGTAACAGTTGATCACTGAGGGAAATCTAGGCAGGTCCTCATCAAGTAGGGCAGGAACCTGGAGGCAGGAACTAAAGCAGAGGCCATGGAGGAATGGTGCTTACTGGCTTGCTGTTTATTGATACATACTCAGTCTGCCATCTTGTAGTATCCAGAATCGCCAGCCCAGGGGTGGCCCTGCCCACGGGCCAGTCTGGTAAGGCATTTTCTCAATTGAGGTTACCTTTTCCCAAATGACTCCATCCTATGCCAAGTGGATATTACAAACTAGCCAGTGCATAATTGTTACTCCCATGCCTTGGGCTCATTCTTCCCGGCATAACACTTTCAATTCTCCTGCCTCAGCTTCCTGAGCAGATGAGGTTACAAACCTGTAACCAGCACACCAGGGTTCAGGAGATCCTTTACGACAAACAGCAAGTGTACATATATGCTGCTCAGAGTTCTTGGGTCAAGTGAATGAATTAAGTGAACGAAGGGAGGGGCTGGGAGGATGAACCCCTGACTTACCTATAGCTGGTCAAGTAGAGGCAGAGGTAAAGCCACCTGTGGCTGTGGCCGGCATCTGAACCTGAGGCTGTCTTGGAGATTGTAAGTTCTGATACCACCTCCAGGTAGACCCTGTCAGAAACCGGTGGGACCAGAAGACAGCCGGCCACAGCCCATGACTGCAGAATTGATTGCTCACTTGCTTGGAGTGGGTAGGAAACTCCCACACAGCAGGTGTCCGCAGGGCAGCGAGGTGGTGTTTGCAGTTCAAGGGCAGAGGGACACAGCCTCGCTCTAGTCTCCGCTCTGACTCCTCTAAGTCTTCTGGGAAGAACACACCTGACTCATGGTAGAGTACTTTCTTCTTTGTGCTCATTATAGAAACAGAATTTTCTAGAGAAAGATAGAGAAGGAACAACTTCACAATTTATGACTATTTTCAGTGTGCTTTTAACAAATTAGAAGGTTTACTATTTTAAATTCTCATTTCAGAATATTCTAGACATATTCAAAAGTTGCCAGAACAGTATCTGGAACCTCCCTGGAGCCTTTCAGAGCAAGGTCCCAACTTCAGGTCATTTCCTAAGTGAATAAATCAGGCTGATTTCAAGCAGTGTGATTTTAATACACTCAGAAAGCATAGATTTAAAAGGTAGGGACCGGGAAAATCTCCCTCCTTCACAGTAATGACTATAAACGGTTCCTGACCAGTTCCTTTAACAGGGTACCCATGGATGCCACCAAAAAAAAAAAAAAAAATACAAGTTTCTCCTGAGAAATCATCTGACTTCATCTGACTAGAGACACAGCCCTCTGCCCGGTGTTCATCAGGAACAGTGTCTTTGGTGGGAGCCATCACCTGGATGACTCACCAGGCACAAATAAGTCAGTTGGTAGGTGGAGGTGGGCTGGCTCCAGAACCACCTAGTGACGGGTGTCACTCCAGACCAGTTTTTAAAGCACCCAGTTTTCAGAGCTCTTATCTTGACCTCGAACAGACTGCAAGAACAGTAGAGACCTGCTGTGGAACAATCTTTGTGCACTGGAAATACGTATTACTCTCATTGGTTAATAAAGAGCTGACTGGCCTATCGCTGGGCAGGAGAGATTGGGTGGGAGAGCCAGGCTAGGAGAATTCTGGGAAGAAGAAGGGTGGAGTCAGAAGAGGTGGAGTTGTAAGAGCTAGTTAGTAACAAGCCTGAGCTATGGGCCGAGCATTTGTAATTAATATGAGCATCAACGTGCTTATTTGGGAGCTGCTGGAGGGACAGAAACATCTGCCACCGGGGACCTTATCCCAGAGCCAAATGAGTGAAGCAGAGAAGGTCAAGCCGGTGTCACAGACTAGTTCAAAGCCTTGCTCTCCTGCACTGGGCCCTCTGACCGCTGTCTCCGCTGCACTTCCCAGCACTGTGCGCACACTGGAGCATGTGTGCTGTGTCAGAGGCATCGTCATGACCATAATTGAGGCCACATGCTGCTTCTGCGCTCCCGTGTGCCCTGAGAGAAGGAGCCCTTGTGCCGTTTGATGGGACAGCCAAGAGTCTGTTTTCCAGGCCAGGCTGGCCAGAGAAAATTCTTTCCAAGATTGAAGACGGTTTCAAATCAAAGCCATCCAACAAGACGTTGCTAAGGTCCATCAGGCAAGTCTGTACCTCATGTACTCAGCACGCATTTGAGGAGCAGTGCAGAGTGTGTGGCTCCTTTACACCATTATTTCACACAACCCTGGGTGAGATGCCTCTTCAGAGTGGAGCTGACAGAATGGCCATTTTTCTCTTGTCATTGTCCTGTTCCTATCTCTGGGGAAACCAGGGTTTTGTGCATTCTTGGCAAATGCTGCAATTCTGGGCCACTTCTCAGCTTTGGAAGGCCATAGCACTGTATGTGTTGAACTTGGTACCAGTTTTGATCCAGTCATTTAGAGCAGGCATTTCAGACACAGGGAGTGTCTGCATATATGAGGACCAGAAGCAGCTTAGATCTCCAGGGTGTGAGGCAGACCTCAGAAAAGGGGCCGTGGAGGTGAAAGCAAGAGGCAGCAACAGAGGGCTGTATGGGCTCTGCTAAGCTTGTATCCTCTGAGAAGGAAATGGGATGTGAGGGGTGTGTGTGTGTGTGTGTGTGTGTGTGTGTGTGTGTGTGTGTGTGTGGTAGTTTGAAAGAAAATGGCCCCCAAAGGGAGTGGCACTATTAGGAGGTGTGGCTTGGAGTGGGTGTGGTCTTGTTGGAGGAAGTGTGTCACTGTGGGAGTGGGCTTTGAGGTCTCAAATATGCTTAAGCCATGTCCACTGAGACAGACCACTTCCTGTTGCCTTCAGATCAAGATGTAGGACTCTCAGTTACCTCTCCAGCACCATGTCTGCCTGCATGTCATCATGCTCCCAGCCGCCATGCTCCTTGCCATGATCCATGATAATAATGAACCAAACCTCTAAAACTACAAGCCACCACCTCAATTAAATGTTTTCCTTTGTAAGAGTTGCCATGTTTTCTCTTTATAGTAATAGAAACCCTAATTAAGACAGTGTGTATCGCCGGGCAGTGGTGGCACATGCCTTAAATCCCAGCACTCGGGAGGCAGAGCCAGGCAGATCTCTGTGAGTTCGAGGCCAGCCTGGGCTACCAAGTGAGTTCCAGGAGAGGCGCAAAGCTACACAGAGAAACCCTGTCTCGAAAAAAAACCAAAAAAAAAAAAAAAAAAAAGACAGTGTGTATCATGTATCTATCATCAATCTATTATCTATCATCTATCATCTAGCTATCATCTATGTGTGTATGTATGTATGTATCTATCATCTATCTATCTTGCTGTCCTAATTTGATTTCTCTTTTTTTGGAGGGGGGGTTTCTGAGACAGGGTTTCTCTGTGTTGCTCTGACTGTTCTGGAACTCACTTTGTAGATCAAGCCGGTCTCAAAATCACAGAGATCTGCCTGCTTCTGCCTCCCAAGTGCTGGGATTAAAGGTGTGCGCCACCACTGCCTGGCTCCTAGTTTGATTTCTACTGATGCGATACACCACTCTGACCTACAGTGACTAGGATAGGAAAGGGTATATTCAGCTTATGATTTAAGGTCATAGTCCATCTTTGAGGGAACAAGAACTTGGAGGCAGGAACCATGGAGGAACACTGCTTTCTGGCTCACTCACAAGTTTGTGTTTAACTCGCTGTCTGATAGAGCCCAGGACCACCTGCCTAGGGATGGTGCTGTCCACATAGGCTCCTGCATCGACAAACAATCAAGACAATCTGGCCAATCCAACCGAGGCAATTTCTTAAGGAAGTGTTTCTTCTCAGATGAATCTAGACTGTGTCAACTTGACAGGTAATGCTAAATAGGGCAGATGCCCAGGCTGACTGTAAACTGCTGGGCTCAAAAGATTTTCCTGGAATTGGGGAGTTGGCTCAGTAGGTAAGGGGCTTTCATGGGGACCTGAGTTCAGATCCCCAGCACCCATATAAAAGCCGGGCAAGGTTGCACATACCTGTAACTCGAGATCTGGAGCGTGGAGACAGGAGCAAGGTTTACCAGGTAGGCAGTCCAGTCAATCGGTGAATGGCTGTTTCGGAAAAGAAGGTAGGAAAGTCATAGAGAAAGTCATCAACAACTACCTCTGACCAACAAAAGGTGTACAAATGCACAGGTCAACATACTGAGATGTGTACACACACACACACACACACACACACACACACACACACACACACACAGAGTGAATCAATGTAAAATTCCTCAGAACAGAAACAGAGGTTAGGCTTCCTGTTTGATTCACTTGTGTTGATGGATTGTGTGTGGATACAGGTCAGAGGACAACTTTCAAAAGCCACTTCCAGCCTTCATGTGGGACCTAAGGCTTGAGCTGAGGCTGCAGACTCAGTAGCAAGTCCCTTTACCTGCTGCACCAGCCGGTGGCCCCACCTTGCTATTGACAGAGCCTTTAAGGGAGGCTGGTTGACCAGTTAGCCTCAGGGATTTGTCTGCTTCCACTTCATCATCCACTTGGGATGATGAGGGGCCATCATACACACTTTTTATGAGAGTGCTGAGGATCAAACTTGGGTCCCCATGCTTTAGGGAGGTGAGTATTTTACTGACTCAGCTTCCGTGACAATTAAATACGTTATGGAAAAGTTACTCTTGGCTCCTAGTAGAAGCCACTAAGTGCCTGTGGCTAAGGGAACCAGACCAAAGGGTGAGTCTGTCCAGGTTCCTGGAAGGCAGCCTGGCCTGGGAAGAGCACCTCACCCCCTCCAACTCTCTGATGTCTGTTGCGGGTGATAGGTACATTTCAGTATGATGGCATCTGACTGGACCTTACTGTGTGGATAAGTGTTCAGAGGCTTGGGTACCTTGCAAGGGACCTGTAACACTGAGGCAATCTCAGAAGAATGCTCACAATATACCACTTCGGATCCAATTCATAACCATATTGTTAGAGTTGCTCAGATACAAAATGTCCAGAGTGTATTTTATCTCTTAGGGTTTGGACTGTAAACATTAACTGAAATTTCTCAAGAACCCTCAGGACTGTGGTAAGGAAGTCCCTGTGCATGCAGGCACAGGCATGCACACTGGGGACTGAGGAGAATTCTGGAATCAAGGCGGGTCTGCACGCCTCAGCGAAAGAGCCAGGTGGAAGGGCCCCACCCTGTGTGGGACTGGGCAATGTCCACAGTTTCTCACACTCTGTTCAGCTTTTCTTGCCTTCACAGATGTGACTTGCGCAGCTTCTCAGCCCCACCCTCCCCCAGCCCTATGTCATTAGAATGGTGTAGCCAAGTTCCCAGCAGACAGGCTGCTTACTGAGAGAATATCCTTGACCTTCCCTTGTCTGAACCCAGCCTTGAAACCAGCCCAGGCTCCGGTGCTTGCCTCCAGCACCTCCCCTCCATGGCCCTGTGACTTTCTTAGCTCCTTTGTGCCGGTGAGAGACCTTTTCTCAAAAAGAAAGCTAGATGGCATCGGAAGGTGCCTTTTGGCCAACACACACACACACACACACACACACACACACACACACACACACACACACACACGAGAGGAAACAAAAGAAGAGTAGGTGTCATCACCAGTAGGTGTCTTAGTTAGGGTCACTGTTGCTATGACAAAACACCACAGCCGAAAGCAAATGGGGAGAAAAGGGTTTATCTGGCTTACACTTCCACATCACTGTTCATCACTGGAGGAAGTCAGGACAGGAACTCAAACAGGGCAGGATCCCAGAGGCAGGAGCTGATGCAGAGGCCATGGAGGGGTGCTGCTTACTGGCTTGCTTCCCATGGCTTGCTCAGCCTGCTTTCTTTTTTTTTTTTTTTTTTTTTTTTTTTTTTTTTGGTTTTTCGAGACAGGGTTTCTCTGTGTAGCTTTGCGCCTTTCCTGGAACTCACTTGGTAGCCCAGGCTGGCCTCAAACTCACAGAGATCCGCCTGGCTCTGCCTCCCGAGTGCTGGGATTAAAGACGTGCGCCACCACCACCCGGCAGCCTGCTTTCTTATAGAACTCAGGGCCACCAGCCCAGGGATGGCCCCACCCACCCTGGGCTGGGCCCTCCCCCATTGGTCACTAATTGAGAAAATGTCCTACAGGCTTGCCTAAGCCCCGTCTTAGGAAAGCATTTTCTCAATTGAGGTTCACAATTCTCAGATGGCTCTAGTTTGGGTCAGGCTGACATTCAACTAGGCAGCACAGGTGTGGACCAATACATGCAGGGCATGCCCTACCTGACTTGGGGATGATGGGAGAGGTGTCCTCCCCTGGATGCGGTTGTTGTGAATGGGCTCTGAGATCAGGAGGGGTGCCCTACTTCATTCAGTTCATGGGCTGTTGGAATGTGCGCCTGCCCTGCGGCTGCTGTCTATGCCTCCTCCCCTGCAGAAGGGCCTGCACAGAGGGCCTGGCTGCTTACTGCTCCAGCAGCAAGTTCTGCATTTGAAAACAACTGACATTATGGGCGGTATTTTGTTTGTTTGTTTGTTTTTCAGTCCATCTCTGTAACTCATTAGCATCAGAAGAATCAAATACTGAATAAGAAACCAT
This sequence comes from Peromyscus californicus insignis, assembly GCF_007827085.1. Classification (NCBI taxonomy): domain Eukaryota; kingdom Metazoa; phylum Chordata; class Mammalia; order Rodentia; family Cricetidae; genus Peromyscus; species Peromyscus californicus. The sequence continues at coordinate 43,830,284 of NW_026294514.1, read as the reverse complement.
TTCTCCCTTTCTCTCATGTTCATGGATGTTTTGCTTTTTCTTCGGAAATCAAAGACAGCAAGAGCAGGAGAGAGGCTGGTCAGGACATGGCTTTTTGGAGACCAGTATGCTGGGAAGACCCCTCACTGGTCCCTTTGCACGGCCCAGGAGGGCGGCTGCTCTGTTGTTTAATTTCATCTGAATCGCTGAATATCTGTGTTTCTTGGACTTCAGTCTTCCTAATCGGTGGGAGACCGTGCCCTTTAAGGAGGCACACCAGTTTTCTTGTTGTTGTTGTTGTTACTGTTTTGGAGCCTTAGAGCACGCACATGCCTGGCCCCCTGCCGTGGCTGCAGGAATAGAGCCAGGATGTGTACTGCAGCCTGGAGGAGCTTCATGCTCTTGTGCAAAATGATCCCTGGGAGGAAATCTGGAAACTCTATTCAAAACAGCTCACAAAATGAGTTACAAACTCTTGCAAGAAGGTCTGCTCTAATAGATGGAACTGTTACCCCAACAGGAGCACACTGAGGGCTTCCTCTCCAGGTAGGGGGCCCTGTCCCTGTCAAATGACTGAATTCTTTGTATAACCACAGTGACAAGGACATTCTGAGTCATGAATGGCATGGAGGCCCCATATCAGGACTGGGGGATGGGGACGTAGGAAGCCTGAGGAACGCAGTGGTTTGTGGTTTCGTATATTACAGCCATCATTAGCAGATGCAAGCCCAGGCTAGTGTTTTAGGTAATTAAAAACACATTCTTCTTGAAAACCATTCTTTTTTTTAAAGTTACTATTAATGTGTGTGTGCATGCGTGTATGAGTGCCTGCAGAGGCCAGAAGAATGTGTCAGATTTCCTGGAGCTGGAGGAACGAACAGTTGTTATGGGTGCTGGGAACCAAACTCAGGTCCCCCGCAAAAACAGCAAGTTTTCTTAACCACTGAGCTCTCTACAGCCCTTGAAGATCAATCTTATCGAGTTGTGAAATGATGGTTTGGGATTTCTCCTTTATGTTTTTTATTGGTTGGGAAAAGCTTTAAGGATGTTTGGACATAATTTAAAGGAATATTATGAACTGAATTTACACTCTTGAACTCGCCCATGAGGAGAAAGAAGAATCCATGGTAGGAAAAGTTACAGACTACAGAATTGTCTGTCTTAAAGATGGAAGATCCTATTGGAAATTATTTTTGTTGTTTTGTTTTGTGAGTCAGGGTTTCTCTATGTAGCCCTGGTTGTCTTAGAACTCACTCTGTAGACCAGGCTGGCCTCAAACTCGCAGAGATCTGATTGATTCTGCCTCCTGAGAGCTGGGATTCAAGGTGTGTGCACCACCACCTGTCTTGGAAACGATTTTTGAGAAATGAATCTAAATTATCTATCTAAACTATGTGTTCAGGCCGAGGAGGCTGTTATGATATTGCACACAGGGGACCCCCCAGCTGGCCGGACCAGGGAGTGCCATGTGTGATGGAAAACACGCTGGGCTAATGTATCGGTGGGTGGTGGGTGGCGGCACGTCATTCACAACCCAGGTGCTGCATCTGAAAGGAAATGAATTTATTATAATAGAGAGATGAAGAGAAAGATAAGGAAAGAGGGAAAGGCAGAAAGAAGAGAGAGGAAGAGAGGGAAGGGGGGTCGAGGGCGCACTCCTCGTGGGAATGGAGAGAAAGAGAGTGGGAGAGAGAGAGGAAAGGGAAGGGGTTTTTCCGTCAGGACTAAGGGCGGTGCCATGGGGCGGGAATCCAAGGGGCGGGTCAGAATATTAACAGAGCTGACCGAGCAGCAGAGTGCTTACCCAGCACCGAGGTCAGGCCCCAGCATAGCAAACACAAGACAAAACAACAACCCAAGCGCATTGTTGTAGAATTAGTTTAAGTTGTGCTACATTTGTTTATGCTGTGGAACATTTGTTTAATGATGCAAAGATGTATTGCGTTCTTTTATATTGCGTTTGTTTAACTCTGTGAAGCTGTGTTACTTTGCCTGTCTAAAACACCTGATGGTCTGATAAGGAGCTGAATGGCCAATAGCGAGGCAGGAGAAAGGATAGGTGGGACTGGCATGCAGAAAGAATAAAGAGGAGGAGAAATCTGGGGAAGAGAGAGAGAGGAGCAAGAAAAGGAGAAGAGGAGGATGCCAGGGGCCAGCCACCCAGTTACACAGCCAGCCACGGAGTAAGAAGTAAAGAAAGGTATGTAAAATAGAGAAAGATAAAAGCCCAGAGGCAAAAGATAGACAGAATAATTTAAGAAAAGCCAGCAAGAAACAAGCCAAGCTAAGACTGGGCATTCATAAGTCATAATAAGACTCCATGTATTTATTTGGGTGCTGGGTGGTGGGCCCCCCAAAGAGTAAAAAGTAAATAAAAAAATAGATAAATAAATGGAACTATAGTACCTGGTTATGAAGGCAGCATTGTTTGTTGTTTGTTTAGTTACAGTGGTGGCTGAGGGAACCCAGGTCCTTGCCCTTAGCAAATGAGGCAAGCCCCATGCCACTGAAACACACCGCCAGCCGGAAGGAAGTAGTATTGTATTAGACTGTGGCTGTCTCGTCACGTGTGTGTGCGTGCACATGCGTGCTCTCCAGTTCCAGGAGACCCAAGGCCCTCTTCTGGCCTTCCCAGGCTCCTGAATGCATGTGGTGAGTGTAAACTCATGCAGGCACATAAATAACAAATAAACCCTGTAAGAGTTAGTTTCCATTGGGCAAGGTAATGCACCAAGGTAATCACAGCTCAAAATCCAAAGGAGCAAAGGCCTGAGATGAGGTTCCTCCTTCCGACTCTATGCTTGACCCTCAGCAACTCCTTCCTTCCCTGGAGGCTGCCACATGGCCTTCTGGGATAGCACAGTTAGCTTTAGACATCCACAAGGCTTTGGTTACAGGGTCCTTCTCAGACACCAACGCCCACGGGTGTTCAATACCACTTCCATCTTATTTGTTACATTTCACACATCTTGATCTATTTCTGGACTCACATATACCACAAGGTGTCTTGACCCCAGGAGCACTCAGCCATGACAAGCCTGCATGGTCAGTATCACACAGAGGCCACTGACAGCTTGTAATAAGAAGGAAGTTACTCTTGAGTGTCTGCTCCATGTCAGGGTTAATGACATTACCCTATTTTCAGTCCTTGACATTGCTAATATATGTATGTTTACAGTGAAATTTTTAATGAGTGAGTTTTAATAGGCTAGATTGCCTGCAAAATATTCCATATTAAAAAAATTAATGCTGACAAAACATAATCAAACCATATATATATATATATATATATATATATATATATATATATATCTAAGATGATAAATAATTAAGAAAGTTTCTGGACGAGGAAGGCTCAATTAGTAAAGTGCTTGACACACAAGCTGGAGGGCCTGAGTTCACTCTCGAGCACCCATGTAAATAACCCAGGCATGGCAGTAAGTTTGTAACCCCAGGGCCAGAGATGAGGAGATAGAGGATCATGGAGCTTGTTGGCCATCCAGCCTAGCTGAATGAGCCAGCTTCAGGTTCAGTGAGAAACCCTGTCTCAAAAAATAAGGTGGAGAGCAATAGAGAGAAACACCTCATGTTGACTTCTGGCCCCATAGGCAGGCATGTATAGAGGGAGAGGGGGAGGTGTAGTTGGAAGTTTTCCTGTGTCCCAGTTGACGGCAGTCGGGACAAATCTCTCCCACTCACATCCCCCAAGTAAGCACACAAAGGCTTATATTAATTATAACCTCTTGGCCATTAGCTCAGGCTTATTATTAACTAGCTCTTACACTTAAACTCAGCCCATTTCTGCTAATCTATATGTCACCACATGTTCCGTGTACCATTACATGCTGTTCCCTGGACGGCGGGCTGGTGTCTCCTGACTCAGCCTTCCTCTTACCAGAATTCTCCTTGTCTGTTTATCCTGCCTATACTTCCTGCCTGGCTACTGGCCAATCAGCGTTTTATTAAACCAGTGTACAAAAGCATTATCCCACAGCAGGGAGGGGACAGGGAAGAGAACCTACCATCTCAAACAATACTGTAAACGTGGTGGAGAGTCCAAGGCTGGGGCAGTCACAGGCCCCTGGGGTTGGCCCATTACTAGTATTTTGCTAAGTGGACATGTGGTGAAACTGCCTTCTAAATACTCACACTTACACCCATAGAACAGTGCTGCTCTCTGTCTTGGCTAAAAGCTTCTTATTGCATCAGGCGGTGGTTAATATGGGGATTACAACTGGTCAGAGTGCTGAGACCATGACAGTGGAGTGCTCTGTTCTAAATGAGACATCTCTATCTGCTGTGGGATGGCCCTTCCCTACGCTGTGAATATGTGTTACTCTCATTGGTTAATAATAAAGCTGACCGGCCTATAGCAAGGCACGATGAAGTTAGGCGGGACAATCAAACTGAGGATTCTGAGGAAGAAGGGTGGAGTCGGGAGAGACGTGAGCCAGCTGCCCAAGAAGCAAGATGCCAGAAGACTGGTAAAGCCACGGCCACGTGGCAATACATAGATGAATAGAAATGGGTTATTTTGAAAGTAAGAGCGAGTTAATAATAAACCTGAGCTACTGGTCAAGCGTTTTGTAATTAATATAAGCTTTTGCGTGTTTATTTGGGACCAGGAGGTCGGGACAGAAAAACTTCACCTCCGTTTACATCTATCACTTCCCCCAACCCACTAAAAAGCAGCACTCAGAAGACAACCAACCGCTCACCAGGACTATGGCTCCGGCCCTATGTGGGGTTCTGGGATGGGTGAGGTGGGGCTTGCAGGACCAGACCACAGGCCCCCGAGGGGTCCGCGGTGGAGTTGGAACTTTTCTGAAAGCAGTGCTGTAGGTAGGTGTATAAGATCTGCCATTCAGTCAGGAACCTTGAAAAGTGTGTGTCTTCGTTCGCGAGACACTGGGGTGCTGTGGAGAGGCTTAAGGCAGCATTAAAGGAGACAAGGTTTCCGAATTAGTGTCCTTTGCGACGCTCTAACACCATACTTGGGGCTGGGTATTTTTTACAAGACCGATAGCTTTAAGTGACATGGTGACAGCATCCTGGAGAGGCCCTCCTAGCCTCATCACAACGGGAGTCGGTTGGTTGTGCGCAAAAAGGACCATGGCATGGAGCCCGACCCCCCATCCCCACCCTCACCCCTCCTGCTTCGTAATAACCCGTTCTGGGGTGCTAGTTCAGTCTGATGAGAACTGTAACCCCTGAGAGCAAACACTAATCCACTCTCAAGGGAGTGTCTCCCACAGGCTCCCCGTGCTGCGCAGGGAAACGGTAGAACCTTCTGGACACAGCCTGGCTGGCAGGCACAGGTTTGTAGGGGCGGGGCCTGGGCCTTTAGCTTCCTCGCTGGAAGGGATGAAAGCCTCACCTCACCTTCCTGCAGCCCCTGCTCTCCCTGCCAGGGTGGACTGGACGGCTCTCTGAAGCAGGAGCCGAAGTACTTCCTCTCTTCAATGGTTTCTTACGCATTCTGTCACACGGACAAGAAAAGGAAGCCTGCAGCCTAAGGACCTCCCGTGGGCTCCACTGCTTCAGGGTCCCACCACCTCCCAACCCTATCACACTGGGGACCAAACTTCCAAAACAAACACCTGTTGGGGAGGGACACACTTACGTCCTGCCCTCTTGGGCCCCAGTCTAGAAGAACAGATAGAAGTATCGAGGCTACCTTTCGGGGGTATCTCTGGTATTAAAGAATTAAAGCAGGCTATTGGGTCATCGGAAGGGGGGCTTGTAACACGAATTGCTAAACGGTCTTATTAATAAAAAACCCAGGGACTGGAGAGATGGCTCAGAGGTTAAGAGCACTGACTGCTCTTCCAGAGGTCCTGAGTTCAATTTCCAGCAACCACATGGTGGCTCACAACCACCTGTAACGAGATCTGGTGCCTTCTTCTGGCCTTCAGTCATACATGCTGTATACATAATAAATAAATAAATCTTAAAAAATAGATATATATTTAAAAAAAAAACCCAGAGCCAGAAAGAGACAGATATTGGGGTGAAAGCTGAGAGATCAGAGGGATAGAACAAGGCAGCCACAAGTTCTTACTAGGATTTCCATTAGGAAATCCTCACCCCAGGAGAGAGCTACTTCCTGTATACCCACACCTATATACCTTTCTGTGCCCTGCCATCTTACTTCCTCTCTCCGCTCAGCTATATCATTTCTTCTTTCCACCAAGCTACATACATCACTTCCTGTCTGTCTGTCCAGACCTCCAAACCTCTACGGTTAGTGCTAGGATTAAAGGCGTGTGCTACCATTGCCTGACTTCTATATTTAATATAGTGGCTGGCGTTTTCCTCTGATCCCCAGGCAAGCTTTATTTGTTAGAGCACCAATAAAAATATCACCACAGAGTGGATGTTCAGAAATGTGGTCAAAGAGGACCTCTCTAACAGGTAGCATTTGAGACCTCAGACCAAGGGACCACAGTCTCTATGAAAACCTGACCCAGTAGAGGGAATAAGGTCTGCAGGACCTGGGGGATATCAGAGCAGGACTGAAAGCAGAAGGGTGTGAGTCAGGGAGCCGGGGACATGTGTCACCCTGTAAAGCTAGGGCTGCAACACATCCTATCTCATTGTTTTCTGCCCCATTTCTGCCAATGCCAGCTAGGAGCCTCCATGGCCCATCTTGGGATCCTCTAGGCTGGGCTGCTATGTCCAGGTGGGGACTTCCCTGAGAAAGGGCAATGTAGCTCTGGGAAACGCCTCCCTACAAGCCCCAGGTCAGTGTCATAGACAGAATACATGGGCACGTTGAGATGGGAGCCATGGGAATGAGGTCTTTCCAGCTCCTCGCTCTCCCTTCCTTCCAGCAGACTACAGAGAGCAAGAAAAAACGTCTAAAAATGCGCTGGAGAGATGGCCCAGCAGTTAAGAGCACTGGCTGCTCTTCCAGAGGACCCGGGTTCAATTCCCAGCACCCAGATGGCAGCTCACAACTGTCTGTAATTCCAGTTCCAGGGGATCTGACACCTTTACACCAATGCACATAAAATAAAGTTTAAAAAAAATTTAAAAAAAAAGAAAGAAAAACATCTGAAAAACAAAGGCTGGGTGTCTACCATCCAGCAGCATGAAGATTTTCTGACTTACCGGAGCCTCGGGAGCAGGCACCACCTCTACAGGTGTGTCAGAGTGGAGAGGCATTCTGCCAGACAGATAGTTCAGTGGTGACTGGGACTAACCTCAGTGGCTCCCTGAAATCCAGTAAGGGAATTTTTGTTTCCCTGGCCAGCAGATAGGGGCCTCGGCTTTCCCGGGATCTAGTCTGAGAACTCTCCCAGTCCCCAGCCTGGCACAGAAGGAGGAGGAGGTTCTTCTGTGTGCTTCTGCACTGACCCGTCTCCTTTTCAAAGCAGAAGCGCGGGGCTGTGCGGGATGGTACATGCCGGGGGGCTGAGTGACTCGGGGAGGCTGAGGCCAGAGCGTCACTGGAGCTCAAGAGTTAAGACCAGCCTAGACAATAAAGTCCGACTTCCTCAAAAGATGATACTGTAAAAGCCTGTGTCACAGATCTAATTGGCTTTTATTTGAGATCTATCAATGTCCTCTACAAAACAGAAAGAGAGCTCCCATCAGAACAATGGATTTTGTAAATCAAAAATAAGGAAATGGCATTAAAAACAAAAAGAAAAACCTCACTGATTATAATCCAGGTGTAGCTAGTTATTTTTTTTGGTAAGCATTAAAACAGATGGGCTTTCTTATGCTCAGGTAGACTGGAGACTGCTTTTTCAAGAAAAACTGGTCTGTTGGGGACCTACCAGTTTCCTTAAAGTTCGATCCTGGGGCTTGGGGCGTGAGAGACTCTTTTGCTCTGCTTGCTGGTGCCGAGGCTTAGGCCAAAACAAAGGCCTCCTGTACTTTTTCACCAACATTGGGCAAAATGAATTTACTTTTTTTTTTTATTTTTTGAAGCAGGGTTTGTCTGTGTAACAGTCCTGGCACTAGCTCTGTAGACCAGGCTGGTCTCGAACTCACAGACATTCACCTGCCTCTGCCTCCCGAGTGCTGGGATTAAAGGTGTGCGCCACTTTCCCCCCACTGGTTTTTTTTTTTTTTTTAAAGTTCTCAACACAAAGAAACAATGTCTGGGATGACAGACGAGTGTGTGTGTGTGTGTGTGTGTGTGTGTGTGTGTGTGTGTGTGTGTGATCATTACACATTGTATACAAGTCTTGGAAGGTCACATTGTGTCCCACAAATATGTATAATTACTGTGTACCAATGTAAAAATACACATAATTTTTGAAATAGAAAAATCTCTCCACATTGTCCCATCTATCATGGAGCTTGCTATGTAGACTATGCTGGCTTCGAACTCAAGGAGAGCAGAGGTCCTCCTGCCTCAGCAGTGCTGGATTGAAGGTGTGCACCACCATGCCTGGCTTAGAAAGATACTTTCTAAAGGCTGCTGGATGGGGCAGGCGTGCCTGGCACTGCCCTGCCACCCAGATGCCCGAGTTCCGGCATGGCCTCCAACTCTACCTCAGCTCTAACATCTGCACCACATCGGCCACTGGAGCCGCTTTCCTAACAAATCTGTCTTTCCTTGAACCTCTACCCCACCAGGACCTCAGCCCATCTTCTCTCATCAGTATGACATCTCACACCAGTTGATTTTACTATGTGTGGTGGTTTGAACGAGAGTGGCCTCCATAGGCTCACATATCCGAATATTTGGTTCCCAGTCAGTGGACTGTTCAGGAAGGATTAGGAGGTGTGGCCTTGTTGGAGGAGGTGTGTCACTCGGGTGGGCTTTAAGGTTTTGAAAGGCCACTCCAGGCCGAGTCTTCATCACTCTGCCTACTGCTGTTGCGAGGTAAGTCCAGCAGAGGCCGCCACTTGGACACTCCTAAAGCCAAACAGAAAGTAGTGTCCGCCTGCAGCTGCACAGGAGATTTGCCCAAAATACGTAGCCCTGAGTCTTACAGTTCTCAGTCCTTTATGCACAAAACCCATATTCTGGTTGGCACATTTCAGTTAGTAAGAATCGGAACTATAGAAGAAAAAATGCAAGGTTCGTAGAGGTAGGGACTTTTCACTTGGGGATTTTCAAGCCACATCCCGGACTGTTGACTTAACTTTGCTCCTGTTTCAGCAGGCAATGCTGCCTATGAGCTGGACTTCAAGGTCTGAATGGTGTTTCTACCATGGCGTCAGGTGTGCTAAGGTCTGGGGGCCTGTTGTTACACTTGCCTGCGGATCAACTCTCAGCTACTGCTCCAGCACATCTGCCTACTACAGCCACATCCTCCCCATCATGACCCCGGACTAACCTCTGAACTGTGAGCAAGCCCTTGGGTGAGTGCTTTCTTAGAAGGCTGCCTTGGTCATGGCGTCTTCACAGCAATAGAATGGTGCGACACTGTGACAGCACAGCTTATTGCCTCTTTCCCTGGTCTAACAGTCACACTGGCCTGTGTGCGTTGTTGTGGGACAGCTAGGAAGGAAACTTCCTACACCTCCTCTTTTCTACCCATCAGGACTGTTCAGTACCACACTGCGGTACAGCTATGCGGTTCGGCACCGCAGTTCGGCACTGCGGTTCAGCACTGCGGTTCGGCACTGCGGTATGCCATCAGCACCTACTACTGCATTCATGGCTGAACTGGGGCACCTGGGGCACATGGCCTGAGGTCAGATCTGTGTGCTAAGATCACTCTTGGAAAGCAGCTGGTGCCATGACAACGCAGGCAGAGTGCAGAAGCATTTGCTACAGTCATGTGAGCTGGTCCAGCAACTCCGTGGGGACAGCCAGCAAAAAGGGATGCTAACATCACTAGACAGAATGCCATATTCAGCATTCTCTGCTGAAATTAATAAAAAACCATGACTCATGTTCATTTCTATTTTTTATTAAAATACTTTTTTGATTACAGAGACAACCAACAAGAATATATACAATATTGTAGGTCATGTCAAATGCAATAAACATAGACTCTTGGGAATGAATAAAAGAATTTAAAGTCTGGAAAGACCATTTCTAAGTACAAACCCTCCAACTGTGCCCAATTCTAAGCTTCATTTTCCAGAGAAGTTTTAGGGTTTTTTTTTTCTCGATTTTGATGCTTTTTTGATTTACAAATACTGTTCAAATATGCTAATGACAATCTTATTTTCTGAAACTTCAGAAGTTATACTTTGGCTAGGTGATAGTGGCACACACCTTTAATCCCAGCACTTTGGAGGCAGAGGCAGGTGGATCCCTGTGAGTTTGAGGCCAGCCTGGTCTACAGAGGGTGTTCTAAGACAGCCAAGGCTCCCAAAGATACCCTGTCTTGAAAAACAAACAAACAAACAACCAGCCACACTTTGGTGTGAAGCGCCTTTCATAGCATCCTGTGTAAACAAACACTACATTTTACATCTATCACTGCTTTTGTACCATAATAGGAATAAAGTTACAGTCATAATTACACGTTATGGGGAAATCACAAGAGAAAAACCTGCCTGTGAGCCCATGTCTTGCTACAGAAAGGTGTATATATGTATGGATTTAATAATACCCTCTGACTCACATTCTAGTGTCTTGTTTCTTGTTTTACTCAGACGAAACCCAGGGCTGCACACATGATGAGTAAGAGCTCCACCACTGGGCTTCAACCTCAGCCCTTAAAAATCTAGTGTTTTTTGATCTGGCTGTAATAAAGACAACATCATTTTCTATTGAAAAAGAAACTACTACAAAATCTTCATTACGGAGTTGACTATGCTCGAACGGTACAGAATGTATACAGTGAGCGAGGCTACGCTTCTTAAATGTTCAACTTCAGTTTAGAAAAAAACATTACTCAGAACGTTGATACAGAACTAGAAAGGAGTTCTTTGCTTTTTGGAGACAGTGTCTTGCTGTGTACCCCAGGCTGGCCTTGACCTCCTGATCTCCTTGTTCAGCTCTCAAGTGGTGGGACCACAAGTGTGCACACAAACCCTGGCTCTAAAAAGAAAAGCTGTCAGCTGAATGCTGCTTCTCCTCAAGGCCTTAGCAAACCAGGAGAAATACACAAAATATGAACATAAAATTTACCTCTGGGGATCATTTCCTGTGGGGAAAATAGGGCAATAAAACAGTTAAAGCAATTGGTTTAAGAAATTCTCCACAAAGAAATGTATGGGGTAAAAAAGACATACACCATTTTAAAATCTGATAATGAAAAGCTTAAGAAAGGTCACGACACATTTTAACAATGTTTGTGGCCATCATAAGACAACATGAGGGAGGCCAGCCCGGTCTACAGAGCAAGTTCCAGGTCAGCCAGGGCTGCACAGAGACCCTGCCTCAAAACAAAACAACAGCAAAAACAAACCAACAAAAAAGAAAACTTGAGGCACACTGGAAGAATGCCTGAAACCATCAAAGCATTCTTCCAGTCGCAGGCATGAAATTTCCCAACAATTAGCAAGCTGAAATGGAGCGGCCAGCTGCAGTCCTTCAGAGCTCCCTCCTGATTGCAAGCAAACCCACGACCATGTCAGAGCTAAGAAAGGAGCTGAAATGTTTCCAAGACACTTTGAAACAGAGGCACTGTGTGTACAAGTAAGAGAGGACACCTTGATGTCTAACAATCAAATCTACCCACGTTCTAAGTCAGCTTCTCAGAAGGCTGGAGTACTTGGAGTGTTCTTCAGTTATTGGAAAGAGTACAGATTTTACAGTTATAGCCATAAAACCACAAATGACCTTGTAACTAACTCCTATTCAAACAAGAATGCAAAATGTGTTAAAGAGCATTTTCTAATTTAGGTACTAAAATATGTAGACATATAAAGAGTATTCCTAAAAAGTTACTTTTAATTCAAATACGCACTAGAGAAAATAGCAATTTTATTAAATTGAGTCTGTGTATTATAAATATTTGTTTTAGATTCATGATTGAAGGTGAGGATTTTATTTCTATGAAGGGCATGTAGTATTTCAGCTTGTCTCTATGGAAACATTACATAAGAAGCTAACTAGGTAATTCTGTAGTATGCTAGGAGTGAACATATTAAACAGATTTCCCCCTCCACTTTCAGAAATATAGCTTCCCAAAATATGATGCTTACTTAATAAGAATATCAGATTCAGATATCCAGAAACAAATGTGATACTACAAAGTAACAAAACTAGTGACTATAAATGGTTTTAAAGTGGATCCCACTAAGAGTTCCCGACATTCCTGCCCTGCTCTGGAAATTCCTCTTCACCCTCTGCAGTCTCACGTGCTGGAGAGGCTGGCTGTTCTGCTGGGGTGGGGCCTGACCCTTCTCCTGGTGCACCTCACTTTCACCTGGAAAGGGACAGCTGCTGTGCACCTGGAAAGGGACAGCTGCTTCCTGGTGCCTGAGGTGGCATCACGCGATCTACAGTCCCGCTCTTCACTTGGCTGCTCCCGCACCCAGATCCTCACAGTGCTTTTAGTGGAGTTTCAACGCTGTGCTGCAATTCTTGGTAGGTACTCACCTGCCTATATCCCCACATCAGCACTATGGATGGGAGTGGAAGGTTAGGTCTAAATCGCTGTCAGCCTGAGTGCTACAGGACAGATTTCACCATGCGAGAGGTTTAAAATGCCTTTAAATGTTTACTTAGTGTGTGTGTGTGTGTGTGTGTGTGTGTGTGTGTGTGTGTGTGTGTGTACATACGCCTCTGTGCATACCTGCATGCATGTCACTGTGCAGGTATGGAGGTCAGAGGACAACTTGTGGGAGCTGGTTCTCTCCTTCCACTGTACAGGCTCTGGGGACTGGGGAACAAGCTCAGGTACCAGGTGTGGCAGCAAGCACCTTTACCCACTGAGGCAGCTCACCTGCCCTAGGTACAAGTTTTCTGTTGTAAAATACAGTAAATATTTACTTTCTAAGACCAATGTAAAATGGTTAGAAATTAAGCTTCTACAGTGGCTTGAATGTGAGTTCGAATTCTGTACTGCACTACTGACTCTCTTTATATGAAACAGATAAGCAATCCAAGGCACGGTTAGGAAAGGTGTGAGCATAGAGACCTGGTGTCCTAGGACTTCCTGTTAACAGTCTTCTCTATCACTTTCCAAACAAAAGCACCAGTCTTTCTTCAGACCTTCAGATCTCCCAGGACTCCTCTGTACCCTGATTCTCATATGACTGAAGTTCTACTGTATCCAACAGAAGAGACATACACAAATAGGCAGCAAACATACAAAGTACAGTTCTAATAATATAATTTAACATGGTCCTAGCACGCCTGACTCGTGACTTCTGCACACTTCATGACTTATGAGTAATTGTCATGTCCTCCTGTTAACTAAACTGCTTTGGTTTGCATTTCTTTTCCTTCTTTAAAACATGCAGTTCATACACTTGACCGTTTTGCTGCCATAGTCGATACACTCGGGACCGATGCACTCACAGCAGGCGTTATGAAACCAGCGGTATTTGGACGCTCCCATGGACTCACAGGATATTTTACACTGGTGTATGGACATGCAGTCATCAAAATAAACCACCGTGCACATGTGCTCTGAAAAACAAAAGAAATGCAGATTTCAGCATGAACAAGAAGAGTTCTGGCACTCAGTTAAGTAACGCGAGCAGTTATTTTCTTAGTTCTCTTATTGCCGATCAGCAAATGACAAAAATGAGAAAAAAAAAAAAGACCTTCATGCCGGGCGGTGGTGGCGCACGCCTTTAGTCCCAGCACTCGGGAGGCAGAGGCAGGCGGATCTCTGTGAGTTCGAGGCCAGCCTGGTTTATAGAGCATGATCCAGGACAGGCACCAAAACTACACAGAGAAACCCTGTCCTTGGGGAAAAAAAAAAAAAAAGGGAGTTCAAATGATAGTGTCTGCACATACTTCATCTAATGCTTTAAGACACAGCTGCAAGCCACGTGTGGTGCATACAGCCGTAGTCCCAGAGGGAGGACTGATGCAAGTTCAAGACCAGCCTGGTCTACATCTCAGACCTTTTCTCAAAAAACTAAAAGAAAAGCCACAGCAATTGTATTTTCACAAATGCCCTATTCTTCTGCTATAAACTGCATTGAAAACATTACTTTATCATAGTTATAAGCTCTTTATACTCCACAATTACGACACGATCTATTCTTACTAGTAAATGTTCTTTGCTATGATTCTCAGATGGTAATCAACAATTATACCTGGAATCGAGATGTTTGTAATACCAATTTGTCCGTAACACTTTAACTGATGGCAGCAAGAAGTAAAACCCGTCCTGTAGAAGCCCAACCTGGTCTACCCAGAATCCATAGCGGAAGGGACGGAACTGACTCCTCAACATTGTCCTATGACCTCCACAAGTGCCACGGTGTGTGTGCCAACACTCAGAAGCACATACGAATACAACAACAAAATAAAAATTAATTCGTTGATGATGTTGGCATCATTTGCAAACACCTAACTTATGAGGACCTTTGACAGTCACATGACAGCAAGCACAAATGCCATGTAATAAAGAACAGTTAAAGTCTGATTCAAATAAATAGCAGAACTAGGAAGTCATTCATCTTCCAACACAGTCTCCATGCTGATGTGTCTCCTCATCTACCATCTATTTAAGACTACACAAATCCAAACTTCAAAGCTGCTCCAGGAGATAACCTACTGTAGTCTGTCAGAGGGCAGGCCACAGAGTGGAACAGGTACCTTTGTCACTGGGATAAGGGGCGTGAACATTGTTGCTGGGAACAGACACATTTTGGTGGTGAGGCTGGTTCACAGTTTCTAAAAAGGAAACTAGATTTTCATGGTGTGAGAGTTCTTCTGCCACAGGGAAGGAGACGATGTTCCAGTTCAGCTGGGTGTCTCCCTCGGTGAGCGCTCTGAACAGGGAAGGGATGGGCTCGTGCAGCTCCTCCACTGTGCTCTTTGAAGTGGGAGGTGTGTCGCTGTAATTCCGAGGGTTACACATGCCTGGGAAGACAGGAAGAATCAAAGTTTACTTTCCTCACCGATTACAACATTTCGGGGGTTGCTAACTCCATGGAATGAAGGCTCTGTATGTTAACACTGTGATTTCTAGCATTACAAGTGCATGTTTTTCAGCCTTTTGTCCCCTGAAAGAACAAAAAGTATGAGAACCACCCACCAAACAAACCAAGGTTCCAAACTACCTCCACTCACAGGACTCCGGGAGTGTGATTCCAGGGCTTTGGATGCACAAATACACAGTGGGCCAGGAATACACACAATACGTGTGTGTGTGTGTGTGTGTGTGTGTGTGTGTGTGTGTGTGTGTGTGTGTGTGTGTAAGACATGGAAGGCAATGTGAAGACATGGAATGTCAACTTTCACTGATTCAACCAACAGTGTGAGCATGAAAGCGGGGTGCCAAGGCTCGGGATACAGCCCAGTTGCTAGAACGCTACGCGGGCCCTCAATTGCTCACCTGCAATCCCAGGCTGGTGGCATATCCACAGCCAGGAAGCAGAATGAACAGAAGTGGGACTGGGCTATCACACCTCAGGCTCGCCCCAGTGTCCCACGTCTTCAGCAGCGCCACCTCCTAAGGTCCCCAAGGCACCACCAGCTGGGACCAAGTATTCAGACACATGAGCAGTGGGACATTTCACATCAAACCACAACACCAAGGATGACTTGAGCTTCCAATGCTCCACCGCTGTCCCTTGTGTGCTGAGATTACAGGTGTGGGTGACAACAGCTGGTCTGTGAGGTGCTGGGGATCAAGCCTAGGGCCTTGTGTATACCAGGGGGGCACTCCCTGTACATCATACTTTAAAAGCACAATTATGATTCATTTTTTTTTTGTTTAATATCTGTTAGGTCTAATATGGAGTTTCATGCCTCTCTCGAGTAAAAGTTTAAAAAGTTAAGCCAGAATTTATAACTTCTCAAATTTCATAAATTCAGAGAGGAGAAAAGTATCTCTCTAGTTTTTTACATTTTCTTAAAGAATTTGGCAAGAGCTGAGTAGAATAATGTGTATTTCTCTCATACAATGTAAGAAATCTGAACTTAACAATTAGACTGTACTGCAGAGTCAGAGATTAAAAGATCAAGTGTGAACACTTTAATCTAAGTGAGGAAACAGACCCAGATAAAGAAAACGTCTTGTCTACTGTTACATACCCCAGGGCCAGAGCCACAGCCATGGCTTACTCTGCCTTCCTGCTCACCGTTCTGACAAGCACAGACTCAGGCAGCCCCAGTGCAGCGGGCAGCGGGTACCCGTGGACTGGGGACAGTGCACAAGGCTCTGCCAGAGTCTCTGAGTGGAGCTAGAAACCAGACACGAAAAGGCCATGGCTGACTTCAGAAGTCAGACTCCACACGCCAGTGCTTACTATCAGAAAGCTCATCACAAAGAACTCAGTTTGTGTATTTAACCAACTCCGGACAAAAAAATTTAAATAATATTGCATTAAAACCAGGACGTGGAGGGTCTGCTTAGGTAAGACAGAGTACAGGAACTGCCTCTTGGAAACACTACAAAGGAACAGAGCTGGGGTGATAAAGGACCGATTTTACTTTGAAAAGAAAAAGAAAACCAGCAGTGTCCACAAAGGTGACAGGACAATGAGAAGGCACAGACAGAACTGAGGGGGACAGGGAGGGACAGGCAGCAACTGCATCTCTGACACCTGGGGTGGGAAGGGGTGGGGCTGCAGGCCCGTCACAAGCTCCTAGGGCAGGACTGGAGTTGGGGACCTCGGGAGTGGAGACCTCCTAAGTTAGAAGCTTCCCAAGGAAGGATGCAGAGATGCAGGTCAGCACTCGAGGCACACAGGCGGCTTGCCTCTGCCTCAGGTCACAGCTGCTGAAGAGACTGATGGCTGAAACAGCAGAGATGACAGAGAATCTAAAATCTCCTTCTAAAACCCACCAGTGATCCCGGGGAGGAGTCTGAACAAGCGGATGAGTGAAGGGAGGAAGTCACAGGCCAGGATTTTAAAAAGCAGCATGCATGAGAGCGGTAGGGAGTTGAACGGGAAATTCAGCGTGAGAACGGAGATTTTCAAAAAACGAAAACAAACCCAGCAAATATTGGTAAGAAAGTCTCAACAATTCAAGTAAGAATATTATGGAAAGCATTATCGACAGACTACTAAATCAAACAGAAGAATGAATATTAGGGATGATAGGCAAGGATGACAAAATACTGTGTCAGGCAGCAGAGTATCAACAAAGACAAAGAGCATATTGTTTACTGCTCCTCCTTCTCCTCTTGTGTGAGTGTGAGTGTGTGTGTGTGTGTGTGTGTGTGTGTGTGTGTGTGTTCTAAGACAGTGTCTCTATACAGTACAGGCTTGCCTTGAATTCACCATGTAGCCCAAGTTGGCCTCACATTTTTGGCCATCCTCCTGTCTCAGTCTCCCAAGTGCTGGGATTACGGCATATGCCATCATGGTCAGTTGGAAAGATATATTCAAGTTCTGAGAGTGAAGTCTGTTAAGTCCAGCAAACTCATCTTTTAAAGTGAAGAAATGAATGAAACCATTTACGATAAGGACAAACTAAGCAATTCATGACCACTAAGCTGGTGTTACTTAAAGGAACTCCATGCCTACTGTATCCAGGTGCCACAACTCCTTATCCACTGATCGGCTGACAGACATCTGGGCTGTCCCCACATCTGTGAGCAGTGCTTCGACAGCCTGATGCACATGCACCTCTGTGGTACTCAGCTTAGGACTGCTGGACACAGAACAAAGCTTCAGCATTTCTTGAGAAAATATTATACTTCTCAAACACATGTTTGGAGGTCAGAAGGCCCAGTGTCTCCTCAGAGGAGAGCTTCCCAGAGCCTTTTCTCATGGCCTCAGCCAGGACAGTCTGTCTCCCAGGTCGCCGCCATGGCTGTTTTCCAAGGGTACTTAACTGAACTCTCAGTTAGAGCTCCTGCTGCTCTTTCCTCCATGTTCTTCTCTTTGCTTGTCCGCCCTGTTCTGTTTCAATGGTCTCTATTACTCCTTTTAAAGAATGGTGTGCGATGTCTTTTTTTCTCTCTCTTGCATGAAAAATGTAAATTTTCTTTTTTAAAAGACATAAAAGCTGGGAGTGGTGGTGTACACCTTTGATCTCAGCATTCAGGAGGTAGAGATAGAGATCTCTGAATTCCAAGCCAGCCTGGTCTACACAGTAAGACCCTGTCTAAAAAAAGGACAAAGGTACAAAAAGTACTATATCAGGAAAAGACCAGTAGGAGCGTGAAGGGCAAGAGAGGATGTCAGAGGTGGTAAATATGATGAAAGTATATTACATACATGTATGAAAATCTCACATTGAAACTCTTTGTTTGAAAAAATGGTGAGTACGACATTCTGTCTTACATGTCTACAAAAACAGGGTCACGGATTCTGCAATACTGAATTGTCTGAGGGCAGCGTGGACTTAATATAATTATTTTATTTTATTTTATTTTTATTTTTAATTTTTTTTTTTTTTTTTTTTTTTTTTTTTGGTTTTTCAAGACAGGGTTTCTCTGTAGCTTTGCGCCTTTCCTGGAACTCACTTGGTAGCCCAGGCTGGCCTCAAACTCACAGAGATCTGCCTGGCTCTGCCTCCCGAGTGCTGGGATTAAAGGCGTGTGCCACCACCGCCCGGCTATTTTATTTTTTTTTAAAGGCACCATGACACCTTGTGAACATTTTCTTTCTTTCTTTTTTTTTTTTAAAGATTTATTTATTTATTATGTATACAGAAGAGGGCACCAGATCTCATTACAGATGGTTGTGAGCCACCATGTGGTTGCTGGGAATTGAGCTCAGGACCTCTGGAAGAGCAGTCAGTGTTCTTAACCTCTGAGCCATCTCTCCAGTCCTTATTATATAATTATAATCATATATATTTCTCCTGCCTTCCTCCATCCTTCCCTCTCCTCTTGGTATTTAGAGACAGAGTTTCTCTTGTGTAGCCCTGGCTGTCCTGGATCTCGCTCTGTAGACCAGGCTGGCCTGGAACTCACAGAGATCTGCCTGACTCTGCCTCCTGAGTGCCGGGATTAATGGTGTGCACCACCATGCCTGGCTGATTTTTCCTCCTCCATTTTAAATATTTCTTTTTCTGAGTATCCTGTTATATTTCCTATTTGTTTGTTCGATAGTCCATGACATTCTAATATTTATATTTATTTTATGATCTTATGTGTATGGATGTTTTGGCCTGCAGCTATGAGATCTGTGCACCACATGCATGCAGTGCCAACTGAGGCCAGAAGAGGGCACTGGAACCCCTTGAACTGGAGTTACGGATGGTTGTGAGCTGCCTGTGGGTGCTGAGAACTGAACCCAGGTCTTCTGGAAGAAAAGCAGGGGCTCTGAGCCATCTCTCCATCCCCGAAATCCTGATATTATTTTCAATCCTTTTTAATTGATATTTTTTCGAGTCATATTGAAACAAATGCGTTTTGCAATTGTTTTTTATAATACAGGTATATTTTCTCAAAAAGATAATCAGTTAAAGACAGGCTTCCCGACGGGTAGTAATGGCCCACACTTTTAATCCCAGTGCTCAGGAGGCAGAGGCAGATGGATTTTGAGGCCAGCCTGGTCTACAGAGTGAGTTCTAGGACAGGATAGCCAGAGCATTACACAGAGAAACCTTGTCTTGAAAAACCAAAAAGCAAACAAACAAACAAAAAAACCCAAAACCCCCAAAACAAAAAAAGAGTATAATGTGGGTAGAGTGGTAAAGAAACCAGAGACAAGGGGCTAACTGAGGTGTCTATTAACACATCGAAGCAGATGCTGGCCAGTTCCCCCAGGACCACTTGGCACCTGTGGCTCCTCCAAGGGGCTGGGCTTCCACTTCCCTCCCTCCAGCCTGGTCCCTACAAAACTCAACCATATGGCTAGGCTGGTCACTTGGCCCCCGGGCTGCCTCGGCTGCCTCCCTCTTCCTCTCACTGCCCATCTCTCCCCTCCTGGTACCGTTTAGTCTGCCGGTCCTGTTCAGCTGGACTCGTCCCTCGGCCTGCTTTCTCTCTTACATCTACAATGAAAACCTTCTCCGCACTTTAGGAGGAGTCATGGCCTCCTGCTTTTATTTCGTCCTTTCATCCAGATAGATGTAAGCTCTCAGCTGTCACTCCAGCGCCATGTCTGCCTGCCTGCTGCCATGCCCCGCCCACCACGATGCTCACGCCTCTAACCCTCGGGAACAGGGAGCCTCCAAATTAAATGCTTTCTTTTTGTAAGTTGACTTGGTCATGGTGTTTTGTCACAGCAATAGAAAAGCAAGTAAAATTCTTTCTCCCTCTGTGTGTGTGTGTGTGTGTGTGTGTGTGTGTGTGTGTGTGAGAGAGAGAGAGAGAGAGAGAGAGAGAGAGAGAGAGAGAGAGAGAGAGAGATTATCCTTTGTTCTCATTCATTCCTCTTCCCAGTGCCTACCCCAGAACCTCCTCACTGCTCCAGCACGTTTTCTTTGTTTACTATTACATGCACTCCATTACGCTCTCCATTTCTCACTTCCCATAGGTATCTTCTTTTCTCTCCCAATTTTGTTTCTAGCTTCATCATCTATAAGCACACACACACATGCACACACACTCATGACCATGCCTAGTTTAGTGCTCCTTCTTAAAGTCTAACTCAGGATTTCTTTTTTTTGTTGTTTTTTTAATTTTTTTTTTTTGGTTTTTCGAGACAGGGTTTCTCTGTGTAGCTTTGCGCCTTTCCTGGAACTCGCTTTGGAGACCAGGCTGGCCTCGAACTCACAGAGATCCGCCTGGCTCTGCCTCCCGAGTGCTGGGATTAAAGGCGTGCGCCACCACCGCCCGGCTCAGGATTTCTTTTAATGGTTTATTTACTTGATTTCAAAGACAGTATAGCAGGCCACAGGAATATGAAATAGAAGTCCAGCTGTATATGATAAAGCTATACCTAGAAGGATCAAGGAATTGTTCTGGAGGAAGCCATATATCAAGGAATATTTGGTGTTATTTGGCTTTTAATATGTCAGCTGTTTCTTGCTATGAATTTCTTGTACTCATAATTTCCCCAAGAACTTATAACAGTGTGAGTGGACCATTCCTTGGGCATATACACTCAAAGTACTTGGATAAGTTCAGGTAGACAAGGCTTTCTGTCTCCAGGCTCACTGCTCTCTTTTTAGCATTTGAATTGGATATCTGCCTTCGGCAAATATCCCCTTTAGCTAACATCCAAAGTTAGGACCAGCTCCCAAAAAAGCATCCAAGAACAAGCAACCTGGCCAGACCATGCACTAGGCCCCTGAGGCCCCTGAATTAAGGTAAAATATTCTTTTGGAGACACAACCCGGCTCCTAGGCCAAGTGCCTGTCTCCTAAGTACATAGCTTTGCCTCTTGTACAAATCAAGCTCAGACTCTCCTTCCTCTGACATGCCAAGTGGCATTCCAGAGCAATTGACTCAGAACAAAAGGGTTTTTTGCATACCAGGTGAAGGAGGATTGAGGCAGAATTCCTAGTGCTGAGCAGAGTCATGTGGCCGGAGAAGAAAGAACAAGGCAGAGTTTTTGCAGATGGTGGGGATTGGGTCAGGTCAGGAGAGTAGGAAAGGAAGGAACAAGCGTGGATGGAGGAACTGAGGACAAAGATGAGATCCATAGCAGAAGGGCTTAGTTAGGGCTGTGAGAGGACAGGAGGAGAAGGACAGAGAGGAGCTAAATATAAGAATTGAAATAAAGTTGGGCAGTGGTGGCACAGGCCTTTAATCCCAGCACTGGGGAGACAGAGCCAGGCAGATCTCTGTGAGTTCGAGGCCAGCCTGGTCTACAGAGTGAGATCCAGGACAGGCACCAAAACTACACAGAGAAACTCTGTCTCGAAAAACCAACAAAACAAAACAAACAAACAAACAAAAGAAAGCAGACTGAGCAAGCCCTGAAAACAATCCAGTAAGCAGCTCCCCTCCATGGCCTCTGCATCAGCTCCTGTCTCCAGGTTCCTGTCCTGACTCCCTTCAGTGATAAACCCTCGCTGTGGATGTGTAAGCTGGATAAACCCTTTCCTCCCCCAGGGGCTTTGGTCATGGTGTCACATCACGTCAATGACAATCCTATCGTTTGGAGTCACGGCTCCTGGGACTTAGGACAGTCTGGAGACTGCACTGCACACCACTTACCCACACAGTCACAGCACTCATCCCACAGGGCCCCCAGGCACAGCATGCACTCCTTACAGCAGGGGCAGCTTCCTTCTCCAGGCCGGCACTGACAGAGCTCCTGAAAATAGACAGAATTTAAAGACTACATGTTAGAATACCTAAAACTCGTGGAGCAAAACAGTCACCCACAGTATTTTCATTATAAACATTTATTCCTGATGCACTTTTTATTCAACAGCATCATTTACAGGAGCATAACTACTTTCAATGTCAAGTAGGTTTTTATTTCCTTTGGATATATACAATGAACAAAGATGTTTTTCACTTTACTTTGAAACAAAACATTTTCCTTCATAACCCACAACTTTATACCACCTCAACACATAGTTCAGCAGAAGAATGAAACCTTTTACTGCATTCACTGTCTAAGTTATCTAAAGGAAAAGCCGACTTCTGAAGGGAGCTGTGGTTCATCGGCACAGGAAGTGTGACCAAAACCATCCTCTAGGGCCTGGGGGACAGCTCAGGGATTAGGAGCGTTGGTTTGTCCAGAGGGCCATGTTCGGTTCCCAACACCCACATGGTAGCTCACAATCATCTGTGACCTCAGTTAAAGGGGATCTGACACCCTCTTCTGACCCCCACAGTTCACACCACACACACACACACACACACACACACACACACACACACACACACGTACATATACACTGTGGCAGTTTGTCTTAGTTAAGGTTTCTATTGCTGTGAAAAGACACCATGATCACTGCTTTTTTTTTTTTTTAATTTTTTTTTATTTTGGTTTTTCAAGGCAGGGCTTCTCTGTGTAGCCCTGGCTGTCCTGGAACTCGCTCTGTAGACCAGGCTGGACTTGAACTCACAGAGATCCGCCTGCCTCTGACTCCTGAGTGCTGCAGGCATGCACCACCACTACTCAGCCCACAGCAACTCTTACATTTTATTGGGGTGGCTCGATTACAGTTTCAGAGGTTCAGTCCATTATCATCATGGTGGGAAGCATGGCGGTGTGCAGGCAGACAAGGTGCTGGAGCTGAGAGTGCTACATCTTGACCAGAAGGCATCAGGAAGCCGTGACTCACACTGAGTGAAGCTTGAGAAAAGAGACCTCAAAGCCTGACCCCACAGTGACATACTTCCTCCAATAAGACCACACCTCCTAATAGTGTCACTCCCTTTGGGGGCCATTTTCTTTCAAACCACCACACAGTTTAATGTAATTGGTCCCCATAAGTGATAGAGAGTGGCACTATTAGGATGTGTGGCCTTGTTAGAGGAAGTATGTCACTGTAGGGGTGGGCTTTGAGGTCTCATACATGCTCAAGCCAGGCCCAGTGCCTCAGTTTCTTTTTATTGCCTGAACAAGATGTAGAACTCTCAGCTACCTCACCAGCACCATGTCTGCCTGCACACAGCCATGTCCCACCATGATGATAATTGACTGAACTTCTGAACTGCAAGCCACCCATGTTTTCCTTCTGCTGTGGGATAATGCTTTTGTACACTGGTTTAATAAAATGCTGACTGGCCAGTAGCCAGGCAGGAAGTATAGGCAGGATAAGCAGACAAGGAGAATTCTGGGAGGAGAAAGGCTGAGTCAGGAGACGCCAGTCCACTGTCCAGGGAGCAGCATGTAATGGCACACAGGTAAAGCCACGGAACACGTGGCGACATATAGATGAACAGAAATGGGCTAAGTTTAAGTGTAAGAGCTAGTCAGTAGTTAGCCTGAGCTAATGGCCAAGCAGTTATAAATAATATTAAGCCTGTGTGTGATTATTTTATAAGCAGGCCATGGGACTGCAGGGCCCAGGCAGGACTGGAGAAACTTCTAGCTACACCCTTCATAAATGTTTTCCTTCGCAAGAGTTGCCTTGGTTTGCTGGGCATGGTGGTGCATGCCTCTAACCCCAGCACTTGGGAGGCAGTGGCAGGTGGATCTCTAAGAATTCAAGGCCAGCCCCTGTTACACAGAGAAGCTCTGTCTTGAAAAACCAAAAAACAACAATGTGGTGATATTCTGTTTGTGTTCTGACAAATAAAACTTGCCTGGTGATCACAGTGCAGAGCTAGCCACTAGTTAACCATAGAGGCCAGGCAGTGGTGGCACACACCTTTAATCCCTGAATTTGGGATCTCAGGCCTTTAATCCTGGTACTTGGGAGGCACACGCCTTTGATGCCAGCACTAGGGAGGAGGAAACAGGCTTCGTGGAGAGAGGAAGCGATAAAGCAGGATGGAGACAGTTTGAGGATTCCTAGTCTTTCTAGTGGCTGCTGCTCTGCTTCTCTGATCTTTCAGCATTTAACCCGATATCTGGCTCCGGGTTTTTATTAAGACCAATCAGAATTTGCACTACACAACAACAACAACAAAAAAGGAGTTGCCGTGGGCCACGTGTGTCTTCACAGCAGTAGAAATCCTAAGAAATCCATAAACATAGGCAGAACACCCATATACATACAATTCTTTTTCAAAAAAACACTAATATCCTTTTAAAATTGTTACTTGGAATATGGCCACCACAGGTACCAGACACACACACACACACACACACTCACCCACGCGCATGCATCGTGTACAGACATACATATAAAACACCTTCACACATACATTAAAAAAAAAAAACACCAATATCTTCTTACAATTGTTAGTGTGTCGCCCGTGGGGGGGGTGGGGGTGGGTGGGGGTGGGGTGGGGGGGGTTGTACAAGCCTATATGGTTCCAACCCTCCAGAGGCTGAGCTAGGTGGATTGCAATTTCAAGGCCAGCCTGGGCTACATAGCAAGACTTGGTCTTAAACAAATAAAAACACATACATCAAATAGCAAGGGCCAATGATGTTGCTTGGTAATAAAAGCACTGGCCTAGCATGACCAAGGTGCTGGGTTCAATCTCCAACACAGCAAACCTAAAAATACTATGTACAGCCCAGCAGTGGAGTGCTTGCCTAGCCAATGCTAGGTGTGCAATACATCTTCCGTCCACATACAAGGTTTTATTTTTATTGATACATTCAAACAGTGTGCTTTGCCGTGGAAGATTGTTTATAAGATAGTAACAAATATTTTCCCTCTTTGGACTGTAACTTCATGATCACTCCAATTATGGGGCAGGGGCTGTAGCTGGAGTTTTCCTGCCTGGCCCACAGTCAGGACAAATCTCTATCATCTGCCAGTCCCACAGCCGCTCAGACCCGACCAAGTAAACACAGAGACTTATATCGGTTACAAACTGTATGGCCGTGGCAGGCTTCTTGCTAACTGTTCTTGCAGCTTAAATTAATCCATTTCCATTAATCTATACCTTGCCACATGGCTCGTGGCTTACCGGCATCTTCACATGCTGTTTGTCATCATGGCAGCTGGCAGTGTCTCTCTGACTCAGCCTTCCACTTCCCAGCTTTATTCTCCTCCTTGTCCCGCCTACACTTCCTGCCTAGCCAATGGCCAATCAGTGTTTTATTTATTGACTAATCAGCAACACATTTGCCATACAGAACATCCCACAGCAAGGGGCTTTAAACTGAACAGATCTTCTGGGTTAGGACAGTAGACTCAAGCAGACTGCATGTGATGCAGTGAATGAGAAAAGCCAGGATGACAGAGAATTGACTCCTTCAAACAAACAGACTGAAAGAGAATCAGAAATAAAGGGGATGAGAGGACAGCTGAAGCAGATGAGAAGCAGAAGAGAACTCAGAGGAAAGGAACCCCAGCTCCAGCCATGGCCTCCTAAAGAGGGGACACAGTGTAGTGGGTAGCTATTCCAGCTTTGACCTTGAACCACCGCCCCTAGTGAGGCAGCAGGTAACTGCTATACCTGCCTATGACCTTGAAATCCAAGAGAGTTATTAGCTGAAGCTGAGAAGGAATTGGCTCTAGTAGAAAAGAAAATACGAGAAGCACATGTGGATCTTGTGAATCCTGAACTTAACTGCATTCTAGCCATATTTACCTCTAGACAATCCCCCACAGGGGCAGAGGCAGGCAGAGCGGTGGCAGAGATGCGGTCGTAATAAAGACCAGAAACTGAGCTATTACCCGCTGAGGAGTTAGTGAAAACAAGGAGATTAAGAGCTTGGAACAGGGACGCCTTTAAACCCAGCACCCGGGGAAGGAGCCATCTCCATGGGACTCGACCAGAATGGATCCGAACACTCTAAGGCCAACCCAGGGCCCAGCTGCCGATCCTGCGAAACCCAACTTGAAGGTGTTGGTGAGATTACCCTACTAAACAACCTGCTCAGCTGAGATCCATTCGGAAGAGGATTCAGAATCCTACAGTCTGCAGTCTGAGGAAACAAGATCAGCTGAGGAGTTGATGAATGAGCAAAACGTGACCTGAGAACACAAAAGAAGGTTTTGCCCAGCCACCGAACCAGATCACCAGAATCATAAGCCTACACTACACCCACTGTGAACAGGTAAGCCCCCATCTCCAGACTGGCAGATCAGGTCTCTAGCCCCTAGGCCCTACCCATCGGGGTCCCAGGGACCAGACAGCTACCTTTCCCTGCTCCCCCACCAAAAAAAAAAAAAAAAAGCACCCTACAAACCTAACAACCACTGAAACCATAAGCACACCCTGCACCAACTGAGAACAACTGCTCCCTGAGACAGAACCCACTAACACTGATTGGACTAAGTTGCTCCTGGAGAAACAGCCCAACAGCACCGATTTAACCAAGAACTCCTATTGGACAATCCCCCACAGGGATTTTGATGCAGAGGGAAGTTATTATATTGGAATGGATATTTCTACCATGTAAACTGAGTAAGAAGTTAAAGACTTATGTAGAAAAAGATCTCCGATTTGATTCTAAAAGGAAAATTAAGACTTTGTCAGTTGACAGGAATGAACCCAGCAGAAATTGTAGCACCTTTAATTAATGAGGAAATTTCCTCTTTATAGAAAGATAATGAATACTGGCAGAGAGCCTGCAGTAACTTTTGGGGAGAAACTACCAATTGTTATCCCAAAAGCAAGAGAATAGAATTCATAAAAAGAACTGAATGGGTCCTTCCTCACATTGTATGGCAAAAACCAATCTCTGGAGTCCCCACATTATATACTGATGCAAATAAGTCAGGAAAGGCAGGATATAAATCAGGAGACTTAAGCAAAGTGGTTCAAAGTTTCTACAATTCTGCACGAAAGGCAGAACCGTATGCCATTCTTATGGTACTAAAGGACTTCACAGAACCCCTCAATATAGTCACTGACTCTCAATATGCAGAGAGAGTTGTTTTACATATTGAAACTGCTGAATTTATGCCTGATAATATAGAATTAACTTTGTTATTTATACAATTACAGGGATTCATCAGAAATAGGGATCATCATATATATATGTAACACATCAGATCCCTTATGGGTCTGCCAGGTCCTCTAGCACAAGGCAATGATGAGATTGATCGGTTATTAATAGGTAATGTGCTAGAAGGCTCCGAATTTCATAAGAAACACCATGCAAATAGCAAGGGCTTGAAGAAGGACTTTTCCATCCCTTGGCAATAAGCCAAGGAAATTGTAAAAAAAAAAAAAGTCTTATTTGTTCCTTCTGTAACCAAACTCCATTACCTGCAGGAAGCAACCCAAAAGGTATACAAAGAAATGAAATTTGGCAGATGGATATGTTTCATTTTGCAGAATTTGGAAGAGTAAAATATGTACATCATACCATTTGATTCTGTGATTACATACCTATTAGAAGTTATGGCCATCATGGGAGTACCTGTACAAATTAAGACAGACAAGCCCCAGCATATGTCTTCAATAAAATGAGACAGTTTTTTGTGTATTACAATATAAAGCATATTACAGGTACACCACATAATCCTACAGGCCAAGCAGCCATGGAAAGATCTAATTGAATTTTAAAGGATATGCTACATAAACAGAAAGAGGTAACAATGACCCCTAGAAATAGATTGCATAATGCTTTATTAACCTTGAATTTTCTCAGTGCTGATGAGAAAGGGACAACAGCTGCAGAGAGACATTGGACAACAGAAGAAACTCCTGAGCTAAACCAATCAGTTTACTTCAAAGATGTGTTGACCTCGTAATGGAAACCAGGATACATCCTACGTTGGGGAAGGGGTTTTACTTTTGTTTCTACAAGAGAAGAAAAGCTATGAATATCAACAAAATTAATAAAAATTCGATCTGAATGGGAGAAACCACTTGATGAGGAGAACAGCTCATCCACCGATGTGACATCTCTACAAGTTGTAAGAAAAACTCAACAAACACGGGTCGGGACAGAGTTCTGTTTTTGTCTTTACGGGATAATAGAAATACCCATCTTCCAGAAATCATAAGGCCTTGGACACCTAGACATCTACAGCAGTAGGGATGAACCTATTGGTACCAATATACACAGGGTAATATCTTACTGCTTAACCTCATTATCTCTTTAATTCTAGAATAGTTGTGGTCCCGATTCAATTATAAATCAAGCTGACTTTGGAGTTGGAATATAGCTTTCTTCTTCTCTAAACCCAAGCATATTGCTAAAAGAAAAATTAGGAGATTCTGTCTCATATCAGAAGAGCCAACTGGCGTGAGACAGAAGAAAACCAATAATCTAGCAACCATTGTTGTCAAGATTCTATTTCTTTCCATGCTTGTCCTTGCTTTCTGGGAATCCTTTCTCTATCCTGAATAAATCCAAACTTTCCATTTTGATATTAATAATGTTCAAGTTTTCCACAGTGAAAGATAAGTCTTTTCAAAAGCAATCTCTGAAGTCTCCAGAAGGAAGATGGAGCCCCACAACAACTTTACCCAGTCCAGAATGATGCCATGGTATCCACAAACATTACTCTATGATCAACTTTGGACTGAAAACTCTGCAGGACAGCTCCAAGATGAGATGGTCCATCATACTATACTTCTAGCCAGAATCTCAGACAACTTTACCCATTATTCTGAGACTAGCTGCAGAATATACAGCTAGTCCTATTGAGACCTAACTATCTATGCTTTCTTACAGAACCCCACAGAGATGCCATCGCCCCCTAAACAGCAGGAAGCAACTCTAAAAGAACAATCCCCCTCTCCCAAAGGCTTCATTTTTCTCCAGGTTATGGGTAATGGCTATAAGGTTGGGGGTGGAACAATAAAAATTAGACTCAGTATTCTCCTTAAGAAAAGAAAAGGGGGAATGGATAAGTACAGGATATTAGGGCAGATTACTGTATTTACTAAAATATTTAAGTAAAATATCAGCCTTAGATAATTTGTACTGTTATGGATTCTTATATATTGATACAAATGTAAATTATTTTTCTATTCCTATTTAAGATAATTTGTATATTGATACAAATACAAAACTGTATTTGTTGTATTTTACATATATTTCTACTATTGTTTGAAATATTTTATATATTGATACAATGTAAAATTATATTTGTCATGGTATATATGTTCTACTTCTGCTCAGGATATTTTGTATATTGATACATATTAAGAATATTGTGGTCATATTGCATATTGCACTATACATTTCTACCTCTGTTTAAGATATTTTGTGTATTGTCACAATTTTGAAGTCATTGTCCTTTTACTGTACATCTGTTTACAGACTGTTTACCTTGTTTATGTGAAGCCTTAGTCCTTAGGTTATTTAGGCACATAAGACTTACAGAATTATAATCATCCATGCTTGTCATTTCTATAGTTATGTTAGTTATGTTGTCCAGATTTACAGATACACAGGTCAGATGGACAGGTAATCGTCAAACACTTCACAGACCTAGAGAATATGGCATTTAAAAGTTTTGATAACTTAGAATTCTGTTGATGTGGGATATGATTGCTCCTGGCAGCACCGATCTGATCCCAAGAGAATGCTGGGCTTCTGAGACACTCCGTTTGGAAGTTTGTCTTCTTCTTGGCACAAACTGGCCTGCTGGGCAAAGAACTGTCCTTGCCTCGACTGCTGACAGCATGAACACTGTCCTTTTCAGATGAGCAAGACACAAGGAAAAGTGACTACTGAACCTTGCCAAGACAGGGTAAGATGGTCTTTCAAAATTCCTGCTTCTGAAAATGGTCTGTCAGATATTCTAGACCTGTAGCCAAATTGGATGCCCCAATGGTGGTGAGAAACTTTAGGTGACTGTCCAGGCTGCCAGCTGTCTCTGTCTATTCTCACAAGACTTTTGAAAACTGCTTATGTGCATTTCCCGTTTTCTCGGTATTATTATGTTCCTTCTCAGGTGTAGCTAGAGTTTTTTTCTCTGGGTCCTGTCAAGCCCCAGAAGTCACATAGTCCATTTATAAAATAAACATACAGACGCTTATATTATTTAAACTGCTAAGCCATTAGCTCAGGCCTACCATTGTCTAGCTCTTACTCTTATACTCAACCCATTTTTGTTAATCTATATGTCGCCATGTGTTCCATGGCTTTACCTGTTGCCTTTACATGGTGCTCCCTGGCGGCAGGCTGGCGTCTCCTAACTCAGCCTTTCTGTTCCCAGAATTCTCTTCTCTGCTTGTCCCACCTATACTTCCTGCCTGACTACTGGTCAATCAGCATTTTATTTATACAGAGGGATATACACAGCACTCAGGTCTTTGATGGAATTGAAGACTAATAGTTACAGTTACAATCTTCTTGTATCTTAGCCAGAACATATTAAGTACTAGATTCAGATTCTTCAGGATAGGATAGCTTTTGGAATAACCTCTGTAACATGCCATTTACCTATGTTCTGTACATCTCTGGATTTTAGTATGTGTCTATTGTTTGATGTTCTTGTTGGTTGTAGTTCCATTTTTGTTTATGTCATTACCCTTTATTTCTCCTGGACTATACTAGATAATCATTCCTATTGTATATAGTTTTATGTTAGGTTAGAACTTTCTTATTTTGACAAAAGGGGGAGATGTAGTGAGTAGCTTTGACGTTGAAGCACTGCCCCTAATGAGGCAGCAGGTAACTGCTATACCTGCTTATGACCTTGAAGTACATGCCCCTGGGGCATGGCCACTCGGGACCTTTAAGACCTGGGATGCACAAACAGTGCTCTCTTTGCTCCCTCGTGGTTTGGATGCTGGGACTGACCAGGCAGATGAGCGTGGGACATAGCTTGGCTTTCCTGAACCCTATGATAAATACCCATGCTGTAATGAGTTACCCCCAAATAAATTTCTGTGCTCATTAAATAGACTCAATGGATTTCTGGCTTTATCACAGAGGATAGGAACCACAGCTCCAGCCATGGCCTCCTAAGGAGGAGGAGACACAGAAGAGGCAAGCCAGCCATCCTGATATAAAGACTATGGACTCAAGCCAAGGACAAGCCTTGAATCCATTCAGGGGGTTTTATGAGACTAAGACTCCTCTGCATGATGAGTTGGCAATCCAGAGGAGACCTGGCCATTCTGTCACTCTACAAGCCTCAGGGGACTGCAGCCAAACCATCCTGAGATTCTTTTTTTTTTTTTTGGTTTTTCGAGACAGGGTTTCTCTGTGTAGCTTTGCGCCTTTCCTGGATCTCACTCTGTAGACCAGGCTGGCCTCGAACTCACAAAGATCCGCCTGCCTCTGCCCCCGAGTGCTGGGATCAAAGGCGTGCGCCACCACCGCCTGGCCCCATCCTGAGATTCTTTAAGACTGAGTTATCCTAGGTGCCTGCTAAGGATCAGTTACAAGTCAGGAAACTAAGGATCAACCTACCTGAAGGGTGAAGGACAGCGACAGGAAGCTGCTGTATTGATGAGAAGGGCCGACAGACACCTGAGGAGTCCAGGGGCAGGACTGGGTACAGTGTGGACCAGTATCCCCTGGTGGCTAGGCACAGACCCTATCACCTGAGGACACCTGTGGAGGCTGAGAAAAGCTAGTAAGGGTGCTGGCT
Organism: Peromyscus californicus insignis; assembly: GCF_007827085.1. Lineage (NCBI taxonomy): Eukaryota > Metazoa > Chordata > Mammalia > Rodentia > Cricetidae > Peromyscus > Peromyscus californicus. The sequence goes on along the minus strand of NW_026294514.1, from coordinate 43,798,369 downwards.
GCTAAGCTCCACGGTGACTTTAGATGAAGACCTAATGAAGCACTTACAGACAGTTTAGACCATTCCTTGGGGGCTGGTGAGATGGCAGAGAAAATAAACACACTTGCCAAGAAGCTGAAGACACGAGTTCAAGCCCTGGGACCCACATGAGAGGAGACACAACTCTAGTAAGTTGTCCTCTGGCTTCCGCATGGACACTGTGTGTGTGTGTGTGTGTGTGTGTGTGTGTGTGTGTGTGTGTGTGTGTGTGTGTGTGTGTGTGTTTCTGGGCACATACAAACAAATGAATGTAATTTAAAAACTTAAAGTATTTCTCGATACTTTATAACCCTTGAGTCTCTACATCAACACTGCAGTTAAAAAATTTAGACACAGGACAGAAATCATCTCTGTTAAGTTCATCTTATTACACGTCTAAATTCATAGAGCGAGTCCATAATCATGACGTGGCCTTTTTCTCCCCAACACTGATTTTTCCCCTTAGCTATTACACAGCATTTTCAATAGTTGGCAGGTGCACTACTTTCTGACTCATTTATTGAGTTGATGTCTGCTCCATAACCTAATACATACAAACTTCTATCTCATGGATTCTGCAGAATCTGTACACCGAGGCTGTAGTTCTGCTGTGCAGACATCAGGAGGCACTGGTAGGCCTGTTAGAGTGACATGGAGCTCATGTGGACTGCATGCTAAGCCTGTGAAACTTAGCAAGCAGTATCCTAGTGCATCAAAAAGGAAACAGCAGAACCAACACCTAATACAACATAGAAACAGAACGCTGTGAGATCAAGCTTTCTAGAAATATACAATAGTTATAAAGCTTTGTAACTTGTTCCTCCATAAAACCCGTGTCCTGTCTTTGGATCAAGAGAACACTCTCTGAACATACATACATACATAAAGTATTTAAAGACCATAAAGCTAATGCTGATTTCTTGGTTTTTAGTTTTTGTGGGGACTCAAATTACTCAGGATCAGAGAATCTGAGCTTGCTTTACCCAGCAGAGCTGCATAATGTGATGATTTGACCATGGGCATTGTTACCAGGTGTTTTGAAGGGTCTACACTTGGCTGTACATTGTTCTTTGATCTTGATAAGGGGAGGTCTTTTGCCTCGCCCCTTGGCATTGTACAAAAAGCCCTTTGGAATAAACCTCAAGGTGACTGGGTATTGACCCAGGGCCCTCCGGAGCTATCCTGCATCTCTATCTTTCTTATTGTCTCTTTCTTTCTACCTAACATCTCTTCATTCCTCTCTCCTCCACCCAAGAACCCTTTGAAAGGTGGGAACAGGTCAGAGGTAGTCTCCCACAGACTCCCACAAACTTTATAAAAGCTTCCACTTGATCAAAGACATAAAACTTCTTTTAAATACATACATACATATATATATTCCTTTACTTTCTTAGTTGCTTATAAATTATTGCTTAGGCCAATTGAGAGAAACAAATTAAAAAACTAACAAACTTTTTAAAAAATATAGGGCCAGGCTGAAAGATGGCTCAAAAGTTAAGAATATTCACTGTTCCTGCAGAGGGCCAGGGTTCAATTCCTAGCACCCACATGGTAGCTCATAACCACCTGTAACTCCAGCTCCAGGGACATGACTCCTCTTCTGACCTGTATGTGCACTCACATGGTGCACAGATATACACTTAGGCACACATACATACACATAAAATAAATATTAAAAAAAACATAGTGCCTTTCACACAGCTTACAAATAGTAGTTTACATTATATGAATTTGCATATATTGTGCTAAATAATATCAAATCAATGCCTCCCATGAGAGAAATGTTGGCGTGTGTCTATGTGTGGACACATGTGTGCACATGGAGGCCTAAGCGGACTTCAAGTGTCTTCCTCAATCGCTCTCCATCTATGTACTGGGGCAGAATCTCCTGCTGGGCCACAGCTCTTGGTGTCTGCTCATCTGACTAGTGAGCTTGCTTCTGCTTCCACCTCCTGCACACTGGGACTGTGGGCAGGCCACCACACACCGGAGATCCAGACACCAGTCCTCATGCTTATGGGGTAAGGGCTTGACTCACTGATCTATCTCCTCATCCCTCCAATGCATGTCTAACAAAATAATAACTATATAACACCCTGATATAAAAAATAAGGAATATACTATTATCAAAACCTGGGGAAATATCTTGCATGGCAGTGCATCTTTGTGCCCAAACTCAGAAAGCAGCCCTTAACTCTCTTCTTAATCTCTTCTGCACCTTGTCAACTTCCTCGTTATTTTATGGTCTTTGTTTCAACAGGGTGGAATGGGTGAGGCTGCCCTGATAGGATTACAGGTATGTACATGAGGCCTTATTCTTGATCACCTCCTTCAAAAACTCCATTAGCCCACTTTTTAAAACAGAAATGTATTTGAAAATCCTCCACTTCTGAAACAGAAAAAATGACGGAGTTAAAATGTGGGCTTTCCTTTGAACTGGGTTATTTATATATTTTACCAGCCTCACTATGAATAAACTTGAGTGCTGCTTAGTCAAATGGAACATGTGACCGAACCAAACACAACATTCACAGAAGCCCAAAAAGGAAAGTGACTCAAAGCTTCCAATTACTTCTGTGGCCGCATTCCCCCAAGTCTTAAGTCGGGTCTCTTTAAACATAGGCACCACTTGAAGTATTGTGTGTGCAATATCTCATCTCATAAAGCTCCAATCAGGGCAGATTATCCTCGCTTTTCAAAGGAAGGTATAAAATGCACATAACATTCAATAAGCAAGTGGCTAGGATGTGACTCTGGTTTGAGTTAGACATTACTGTTTCGTGCAGTTTGTTTCTGTCTAGCATTTCGATAACTAGTTATTAGTCTTTCTTCGAGAGAAATCAACCAGTCCTCAGGTGAAAGCTTCAAATCGTTTGAGCACAGATGCTTTTATTCTCTCTACTGGACACAATCACAAGTGCTTGCCCAAGCTCAATCACTGTTGGTATAGGGAAAATGGGTATTATTAGAGATTGGAGTCCAGCACTTCACTCTTCCGTGGCTTCAGATGGCTAATGGCAACATCATCTGTTTTCCAAGTGGAAAGTCTTGGAGAAAGTGCAGATGACCTCAGGGTTCACAGTGACACCATGATTCTGACTCAGAGTTAGGACACAGAACAGTTGTTCTTTCTCTGGGTGAAGGACCCCACTAGGTGTTCTTAAAATTTGGTGACCACACCATTCAGTAATTTTATAACAGAAAAAAAGAAAATTATACTAAATGAAACACTGAAATGTATGCTTCAGTTATCCTCTGTTAACCATTCTAGTGAGAATGTGGCTAACTTCTTAAAAAGTTTAAATGAAAGGAAAACAAGGCAGGGTAAAAGTTTTGGGAAAAAGTCTAATCATTTAATTTTTTAAAATTAGTTTTATTATGTGCATACATGTACATGGCCACATATGGCATGGCATGCATGTGGAAGTCAGAGGACAGCTACCAAAAATCACTCAGGCCATCAGGCATATACCACGAGGAGGTAAACATCTTTCCTCACTGAGCCATTTACCAGCTCAAGTCTAATCATTCAATATACACAAGTGAAAGAGGGCAGAAATGGACACTGCATTCATATTGCATGATTTTATTATATGACGTCTGGCAAGCACACTGTAAAACAGGGAAATTGAACCAGGCTTGAGAGCATGTATCTTTAATCCCAGCTCTCTGAAAGGAAGACCCAGGAGGATCAAGAATTCAGGGATAGCCTTTGCTATACAGCAAGCTGAAGACCAGCCAGAGCCACATAGAACCTTTCTTTTTTCTTTTTTTAAAAGATTGTATTTATTTATTATGTACACAGTGTTCTGTGTGTATGCTTGAACACCAGAAAGGGCACCAGATCTCATTACAGATGGTTGTGATCTACCGTGTGGTTGGGGGGAATTGAACTGAGGACCTCTCGAAGAACAACCAGTACTCTTCACCTCTGAGCCATCTCTCCAGCCCATAGAGCCTTTCTTAAAAGACAAAACATAGAACCACACAAAAAAGCAGGAAAATGGATGGACAGAAGACCAATACAGGAAAAGATGTTTACAAGACTTCCTAGTGTAAACCAAAATGTTACTGTATAACATGTCAGTAAATGAAGCAAGAGATTTAATATAGCATCTCACTTGTGCTAAGGAAAATCAGGAGAGTTACTTGCTAGCTGTGGTGGTTTGAACGAAAATGGTTCCCCATAGGCTCATAGGGCTTGGCATCATTTTAAAAGATTAGGATCAGTGGCCTTGTTGGAGTAGGTGTGGCCTTGTTGAAGAAAGTGTGTCACTAGGTGTGGACTTTGAGGTCTCAGAAGCTCAATCCAGTTCACTTCCTGCTGCCTGCAGATCCAGATGTAGAACTCTCAGCTCCCTCTCCAGTCCCATGTCTGCCTGCATGCTGCCATGCTTCCCACTATGATAATGAACTAAACCTCTGAACTGTAAAGCAAGGCCCAATTAAATGTTTTCCTTCATAAGATTGTCATGGTGTCTCTTCATACCCTAAGACATTAGTACACTGCAAATAACAAAGCTTTAAAGCCAACTAAACTTCTATTTCTTTTCTTTTTCTTTCTTTTTTTTTGGGGGGGGGGGTTTCTCTGTGAAACAGTCCTGGTTGTCCTGGAACTCGCTCTATAGACCAGGCTGGCCTCAAACTCAGAGATCCGCCTGCCTCTGCCTCCCGAGTGCTGGGATTAAAGGTGTGCACCACCACTGCCTGGCCAGTACGTCTCCTAATAGGTGATTCTAAACGCAGCCAAGCTGCCAATGTAGACTAACCATCACACTACAGAAACTGATTCTCTGAGATAGTGTGTAACAGTGATGGAAAGCTAACAGACCATGGTAGACATACGACTGATTCAAATTTTAATTTTTTCTTTTTATAAAAGCAGCAAAACAGTAAAGATTCAGTCAAAAGGAACATCCTGTGTTATATATAGCTTTCCATCCAAACAGGGGGACTGCAAGGGTGTGCACCAAGACATCCACAACCATTTGCTTGTTCATGTTTAAAGCAAGATGTCTTCGCAGTCAGAGCACAAAATAAACATTTATATGGGGACCACCCTTATGCCTAGCAACTTGTAGGAGCGGCTGGGATGACTGCACACTGTCTTGACTACTTGCAACCATCCTGGTAAAAATATTTACATGACTATGACCTTCCAGGGAAACGTTTTTATATTTAGTTATTTCATGAATGCAGAGGACTAAACACAGGCAAATGTTCTAACATCCTCACAGTTCGTCATTTGAGCAGTACAGATGTTCGAACCAAACTGACAAAAGAGACTCTAAGTTCCCTCAGGAACATCTTGTTGTAAACCTCTACAGCATTATTCCCTGGTTTGTTGTTGTTGTTGTGTTTGTTTTTATTTACTTTTTTTTTTTTTTTGTTGTTGTTTGACTGCTGAGGAGTGAACCCAGAGCTTTTCACAACAGGTAAGCTCTCACATCCCTAGACCATATCTTTGTCTTTCTTTTTTAAGTTATTATGATTTTTTATTATTTTATGTGCATGGGTATTTTGCCTGCATGTATGTCCATATGTCATGTGTGTGCCTGGTGCTCACTGAGGCAAAGAAGAAAGTATCAGATCCCTGGGCCTGTATTACAGATGATTGGTTGTGACTGCCATGTGATGCTGGAAATCAAGCCCAGGTCCTCTGGAAGAGCAGCAAGTGCTTTTAATTGCTGAGCCATCAATTCTCCAGCCCCGTCTCTCTTTCTTAAGTACCTACCCTTCTACCTCATCTTACGATAGTCATTTCTGTGCATGCTACTTAGTGAGTTAGAGAAAAACTATCACCTAAACGGCAATGTGCCTTGAACCCTGCAGACACAGAGGTGGTTCTGTGATGGCAGGTGAGTGTGCTCACAGAAGAGCAAAGCTGCAGGAGTTCTTAACCTTACAGGGCACCCAGCCACTTAAAAAATATCTTCATGGGCTGGAGGGATGGCTCAGTAGTTACTGGCTGCTCTTCTACAGGACCTGGATTCAGTTCCCAGCACCCACATGGTGGCTCACAACCATCTGTAGCTCCAGTCTCAGGGGATCTGACTCCCCCCTTGGACCTCTGTGGCCACCCGAAATGCATGTGGTATACAGACATACATGCAGGCAAAACACCTATACACATAAAAGTAATTTTCTGCTGGAGTCTATGTAAAGACATGGAAGGAAGCTCTCTCTTTGCCTGCTTCCTCCTCACTCTCCTTAGTAAGTCCATTCCTTCACTGCCATTAGAGCCTCATTCTTTAAGATCCTGATGTATACAAAGACCACCTGAAATAACCAGCCTTGTGGACTGAACAACTACTGGATTCTTGGAGCTTCCATTGGTAGACAGTCATTGTTAGACTAGCTGGACCACAGCCTGCACTCCATTCTACAAATAGATAGATGATAGATAGATAGATAGATAGATAGATAGATAGATAGATAGATAGATAGATGATAGATAGATAGATGGATGGATTCATTTATCAGTTCCATTCCTCCAGAGAACCCTGACTAATACAGTAGCCATGAAAAACCATGGAAGAAACATACTTTGCTGAGTGAAAGAAGCTGTGTGACCCTAATTCTACAGCATTCTGCAATGGCGGTTGTTAGAAGCTGGAGATCGGTGGGAGGCGGAGAGTGTTGAGAACACAGGAGAGACTCAGGGCAATGAAACTATTCTGAAAGAGTACAGTCAGAAATGCACAGTATCGGGGCTGGAGAGATGGCTCAACGGTTAAGAGCATTGGCTATTCTTCCAGAGGTCCCGAGTTCAATTCCCAGCAACCACATGGTGGCTCACAAACATCTATAATAGGATCTGATGCCCTCTTCTGACATGCAGGTATACACGCAGAGCACTAATACATACAATATAAATAAATAAAATTCAATAAATAAATAAACACACAGATCCATGCATCTGTTAAAACCCACAGAAAAACATATGGACACAAATGTAAACAATGGGTTTTAGTTAACAACATAGGATATCAATATTGGTTCATCCACAGTAAAAAGTGTACCACAGTAATGAAAGACAATAATAGCCAGAAACTGCTGAGTGTGGTGGTGCAAGTCTGTAATCCCAGGAATTCAATAGGCTGAGGCAGGAGGATTCCAAGTTCAAGACCAGCTTAGGTAAAACAGCAAGTCTGTTTCAATAAGAAAAAGAATGAACAGATGTTGAAAAATAACAAAATAAAGCTGGACAGAGGAGTATAAGGGAACTCTGTACTCACTTTTTCTAAAGCCCAAAAACTACTGTTAAATTAATTCCTATCAAGTTTTTTTTTCATAGAAATTAGCAAGATAATTCTTGCTAATGCAAATACAAGCGATCCAGAATTGACAACAAGATCTTCAAAAGAACAAGGTTAGACCATACTACAAAGCTGCAGCAGTCAAGGTTAGACCTTACTACAAAGCTGCAGCAGTCAAGGTTAGACCATACTACAAAGCTGTGGCAGTCAAGGTTAGACCTTACTACAAAGCTGTGGCAGTCAAGGTTAGACCTTACTACAAAGCTGCAGCAGTCAAGGTTAGACCGTACTACAAAGCTGCGGCAGTCAAGGTTAGACCTTACTACAAAGCTGCGGCAGTCAAGGTTAGACCGTACTACAAAGCTGTGGCAGTCAAGGCAACGTACATGCTCAAATTTGATTTCCCTTCAAAAGACTCACAAGGTATCCAAGTACCTAGGTTCAACTATTTACATTTTAAAATGTCAGGGCAATGGCACTGGTGGAGTAAACAAAAACGGTCCCCACAGGTTCATACATCCGAATGTTTGGTTCCCAGTTGGTGGACTATTTAGGAAGGATTAGGAGGTGTGGCCTTGTTGGAGGAGGTGTGTCACTAGGGGTGGTCTCGGGGTTTCAAAAGCCTATGCCATTCCCAGTGTCTCTCTGCTTCCTGCTCTCAGCTACTGCTCCACCCTGCTTGGGCGATGCTCCCCGCCATGACAGACAGGAGCTCACCCTCAGAACTGCAAGCAAGCCTCCAATTAAATGCCTTCTCTTTCTTACAAGTTGCCTTGGTCATGGTGTCTCTTCACAGCAATAGAACACTAAGATGGATACTATACTAAGTTTCAAAAATAAATAAGTTACTCATAGGGAATAAGGGATGAACTAGCACCAGGCTTCTTACCGGTACTGTGGGATCCTAGTAGATAATAAAGAAATGGCTTTTAAAACATAAAATTCTATATCCAGGAAAACCATCATGTAGGCATACAATCAGAAAAGGTCTATTTTCTGGTTAGGAATTCAGGAAGGTAGTACTCAGGTTACTTCCCATACAGCCTATCTGAGGACTTCAAGGCATGTTACAACAAAGTGAAGGTATGTATTTTCTAAATGACAAAACATGGGATCCAAGAAACAGTGACTAGCTCAGGAATACACTAATGCAAAGTCTGCGCTGTAGGGAAAAGGGGGCAGCTAAAGAAACCCACCCTGAACCTGGAACCCAGAACCAGTAAAAGAAACACAGCCTGGATCTGGGAACCGAGCCAGTGAAGAAACACTTTATCCCTGAACCCAGAACCAAAGAAACATGCCAAAGAAACACCCTTTGTCCCTGGAATCAGAGCCAGTGAAAGAAATATGCCCTGGCCTTAGAATTAGAGCCATAAAGCTAAAAAAAGGCCAGTGAAAGAAACACAGTTTTGCTCTGAAATCAGAGTCATCTCTGGCCCTGACCAACTAAACTAACCAATCTCTGAGCAGAAAAAAACTAACCAATCCCTGAACAGAAAATCTTCTCCCTGGAGAAACTCTGCCCCCAAGACATCCTCTATAAACCACCCTGCCTGATCAGTTGTGGGCTGTTCTTCCTCAGCGTGGCAGAAGCAGCCACTCTCCTGGACTCCTCCTCCCCAAATAAATCTCTTTCTCAAAAGTCTTGGGTGAAGATCTTCATTCAAAGGTGCAGAGAAGAAGAACCTTGCTAAGACATCCCTTGGGGCACTGAGCAGAACAAACCTTGCAGAGACGTTCCCTTAGTGGGGCTGAGCAAGGCGGAGCAGAACAGAAGAACCTTGCTGAGATGTCCCTTAGGAGACTGAGCAAGGTGGAGCAGAAAAAGTACCAACTTTTCACCTGAGCCGGAGGAGATTGCTACATTTCTGCAGGGGTTTCCCCTTTAGCAGAGTGAAGCAAAAGAAGCAACACCTTGGGCCAGAGAGAAGCAGAGCTCTGCTAGGAAGCCCTCTTAAGTGGGGGTCAAGCAGAGCTCAGCTGCAGCGGCTCTCCAGGAGAGGAGCAGGATTGCTATATCCTGCCGGGAGACCATCCCCTATCGTACCCCAGCTCCAGGTATAGCCTGACTCCCCGAACAGTCAGGATACCTTCCCCCCAGAGCTGTAACACTCACATGTGCCACAGTCTGCTTCTCAGCCATGGAGCCTCAGCTGAGTCTGGAAACACCAAAACTAAACCTTCCATTTGAGAGGCAACCCAGATGAGGAATTTAAAATAGCACAAGGCATTAATGACTAATGAGGTAGGATAATGAAACAGTCACCCAAGAAGGGAAATGTGCCCCCTGTAAATATATAATCAGTGCTAGCACAATCATTAAAGTAAACCTCATTTACTGATTGTCAGCTTTAGAATATACTTGTAAATAAAGCAAGGAGGGTTCAAATACTGCTAGAAAGCAGAAACACGGGTTAATGGTACCTGACAGAGCTCCTAACTACCGGGTCCTGCTCAAAATACTTCACCCTTAACATCAGCCACATGGGAAGGTACTGTTATAGGAAACTGGGGTACTGAATTACTCACTTGTCTAACACTATATAAATCCAGTGAATGGATGAAGAGGATGACACGTGGGCAGTCTGGCCCCAGAGTTCACATTCCTTTTATTGACTGTGGGCCTGTGCACACATGCACTAGCAGATGCGTGTTCGGTGCACAGGTGGAGGGCAGCTTTGGGGAGTGATTTTCACCATTTACCTTGTTGACCAGGTAGCTTTGCTTGTCTCTGCCATTCTGTGGACTCCAGGCTAGCTGGTGTGCCAGCTTCCATGTGATTCTCTTATCTGTGTCTCCTGTCCTGCATTAGGAGTTTGGCTGTTACAGATGTGGGTCGCACAACCAACTACCTCTATGTGGGGGTTCCTGGAATCGAACCTGGGTCATTAGGCTTGCTCACCTAGCACTTTTATCCACTGGTCCACCTCCCCAGCCACAGAGCTCATGTTCTTAATCATTTATTTCTTTCTTGGGTTGGTTTTGGTGGGAACTGCCTCATCCCCCCCTAGAATTGGAGTAACAGGTATGAGTCACAGGCTAATTTTCTTTTTAATTATTATATTAGACTACCTCTCAGGACACAGGTATTACCACCTGTGACAATATTAAAGTAAAAGTCTAGGAAACACTTCATTCCAGACGGATCTGAGGCAACCCACCATAAGTTATGCTAAAAGTATAAACTACTGAAGACAGCTGGCCAGGTGGTGCACGCCTTTAATCTCAGCACTCGGGAGGCAGATCTTTGAGAGTGGTTCATGTGAGCCAGAACCACACAGTGAGATCCTGTCTCTAGTACAATATGATGAAGTACAATATGATACTGACTGCAGTGTTCACAGGGCAAGGAAAACTAATTTCTCTGCTTTCTGTGACATTAAACATAGCCATTAATGGTAGGGTCACACGATCCCATAGCAAGCTGGAGGCCAGCCTTGGTTATAAAAGTCCCTACTTTAGGGGCTGGAGAGTTGGCTCAGTGGTTAAGATCACTGACTGCTCTTCCAGAGGACCTGGGTTCAGTTCCCAGCACCCACAAGGCAGCTCACAACTGTCTACAATCCCTGTTCCAGGGGATCTGACACCCTCATACAGATATACCTGCAGGCAAAACACTAATATACATAAAATAAAAACAAATAAATTTTAAAAAATCTTTTAAAAAAAAAGACCCTAGTTTAAAAATTAAAATGGAAAAAGAAATAGTAACAAAAGCCTATCTCTTAGTCATATAGCTAAAAGTCGCTAAAGGAAGTACACAGAAACAGTTAACTACATTAAAGGCTGCTCTCCTGGGTATCAAACAGAGCAGGGAGAACTGAGTCACGGGATTTTCCACTTCATATTTAACATTCTTATCTTAAAAAAAATTGTATTGCATTTATTTGTGTATATATGCGTATATGTGTCTTTGTTGTGGTGTGTGTGTGTGTGTGTGTGTGTGTGTGTATGTGTGTGTGTCTATGTGGAGGTCAGAGGTTAACTTTTGGAAGCTGATTCTCTCTTTCCTCCATATGGGTCCCAGGGATTGAACTCAGGTCATCAGCCTTAGTTGGCAGCCTTAACCCCCGATGTGCTCTCCTTGGTCTTCATTCGGACTTTAAAAAGAGTATTTGTGACACTTATTAGAACCGCACAGAACTAGAAGGAACACGATCCTTCAGGCGGCCAATCCACTGCGGTTAAGCTCCCACACAGGCTCCCTGACAAGGTGGCACCACTGCCCTCCATCAGGAGGGGGCGGGCCTGTGACTGTCGGGGAAATGATACCATAACCTCTAACGCAATAAGCTTTTCTAGCGTCCCCACATGGATTCGAGCTAGATTGGAGCTGCCCTGTTGGAGAGAAAAGAAGTTTGGGAAGTCGGGGACACAAGAGGGAGGCAGAGAAACGGAGAAAGGGCGGGCAGGAAAGACGCTACACACAGAAGGTTCTAGAGTGGCGGTTCTCAACCTTCCTAATGCTGCAGCCCTTTAATACAGTTCCTCATGCTGTGGTGACCCCCAACCAGAAAGGTATTTTTGTTGCTACTTCATAACTGTAATTGTGCTACTGTTATGAACTGTAATGTAAATATCTGATATGCAGGAGATCTGATATGCGACCCCTGTGTCACTTGACACCAGATGGGGTCAAGACCCACAGATTGAGACCCACTGCTATAGAGGAAAGGGGAAAGAGGTGAGAGAGGGAGAGACATTTCTAAACAGTATTCTAAGCCCCAAAGCTGGAGTTAACAGTGAGTCTTCAGCTTTTCACACGCAGCTACTAGTAAGCACTAGTTAACATGTAGCTATTTAAATGCAGTCAAAATTGAATACAACTTGAAAATCAACCTTTCCATCAACACATTGCAAGAGCATAGTCATGTGTAGTCCCACGTGGTTTTGTGGCTGTGTTGGTGTCCCAATCCCTCCACGTGAGGCTTGCCTGGTTACAGAAGATGGCCAGTTAAGGCTCATGTCCCCCATTACTAGGAGTCTTTGCTAGGGTTACTGTCACAGATTCATGGAGTTTTCATTGCACTAGGGTGACACCTCACCCCTGAAATGCCCCCCAATTCCAGTCATAACTTCCAGTATTCTCCACCCCTCAAGTTGATCCCTCCTGTTCCCAACCCCAGCCACCCCAAGTCACCCTTTCATGAGAAAAAGTCTTGGAGAGATCAGGGATACAAGGGACAAACCTAAACACAATGAAGGCAATTGACAGCAAACCGACAGCCAACATCAAATAAAATGGAAAGAAACTCAAAGAAGTTCCACTAAAATCAGGGAGAAGACAAGACTGTCCACTCTCCCCATATCTATTCAACACAGTACTTGAAGTCCTAGCTACAGCAATAAGACACTCAAGGGGATATGAGTTGGAAAGGAAGAAGTCAAAGTGTCTCTACTTACAGATGATAAGATAGTATACATAAGCGGCCCTAAAAATCCCACCAGGAAACTCCTACAGCTGAGAAACACTTTCAGCAAAGTAGCTGGATACAAAATTAATTCACAAAATTCAGTAACCTTCCTATATGCAAATGACAAACAGACGGAGAAAGAAATGTTGACTGGGAAACAATACCTTTGACAATAGCCTCAAATAATATAAAATACCTTGGAGTAACTCTAACCAAGCAAGTGAAAGACTTGTATGATAACAACTTCAAGTCTTTGAAGAAAGAAATTGAAGAAGATATCAGGAGATGGGAAGATCTCCCAGGCACATGGATTTGTAGAATTAACATAGTAAAAATGGCCACCCCTGCAGGGCGGTGGTGACACACATCTTTAATCCCAGCACTTGGGAGGCAGAGCTAGGCAGATCTTTGTGAGTTCGAGGTCAGCCTGGTCTACAGAGTGAGTTCTGGGACCAAAAAAAAGCCACCCCCAAAGTAATCTACAGATTCAATGCACTCCCCATCAAATTTCCAACCCAATTCTTCACAAATCATAAAAGGATAATTTTCAGATTCATATGGAAACACACATAAAAAAACCAGAATAGCTAAAACAATCCTGACTAATAAAAGAACTGCTGGCGGTATCACCATTCCCAATTTCAAGTTATACTACTGAGTTATAGTAATAAAAACAGCATGGTATTGTAATAAAAACAGACACATTGATCAATGGAAGAGAATTGAAGACCTAGCCATAAACCCACACACCTATGGACACCTGATTTTTGATAAAGAAGTCAGAAATACACACTAGAAAAAAAAAAAAAGACTCTTCAACAAATGGTGCTGGTCAAGCTGGATGTCTGCATGTGCAACACTCCAAACAGATCCATACTTATCACCCTGCACAAAACTCAACTCCAAACGGACCAAAGACCTCAACATAAAACCAGAGACACTGAACCTCACAGAAGAGAAAGTGGGGAACAGCCTTGAACTCATTGGCAGAGGAGAAGACTTTCTGAACAGAACACCAATAGCACAGGCACTAAGATCAACAATAAATAAAAGGGACCTCATGAAACTGAAAAGCTTCTGCAGGGCAGAGGACACCATCATTTGGACAAAGTGGCAGGCTACAGAACGGGAAAAGATTTTTTACCAATTACACATCGGATAGAGGACTAATACCTAAAATATGTAAAGAACTCAAGAAACTAGACAAAAAAAAACAAAAAACAAAAACTAAACATCAAGAAAATGAATAAACCAATTAAAAAATGGGGTCTAGATCTAAGCAGAGTTCTCAATAGAGGAATCTCGAATGGCTGAGAAACACTTAAAGAAATGTTCAAGTTGGGCGGTGGTGGCACATGCCTTTAATCCCAGCACTTGGGAGGCAGAACCAGGTGGATCTCTGTGAGTTCGAGGCCAGCCTGGGCTACAGAGTGAGTTCCAGGAAAGGCACAAAGCTACACAGAGAGACCCTGTCTCAAAAAAAACAAAGAGAAAGAAGGAAAAAGAAATGTCATGTAACGGTATCTTAGTCAGGGTCACTACTGCTGTGATGAAACACCAGGGCCAAAAGAGAGTCAGGGAGGAAAGGGTGTATTCAGCTTACACTTCCACATCCTGTTCATCACTGAAGGAAGTCAGGACAGGAACTCAAACAGGGCAGGAACCTGGAGGCAGGAGCTGATGCAGAGGTCATGGAGGGATGTTGCTTACTGGCTTGCTCAGCCTGCTTTCTTTCTTTCTTTTTTTTAATGCTTTTTATTTTATAATTAACTTAATTTCACATATCAGCCACGGATTCCCCTGTCCTCCCTCCTCCCCCACCCCCCACCTCCGCCTTCTCCCCCAATCCACTCCCCATTCCCACCTCCTCCAAGGCAAGGTCTCCCCTGGGGAGTCAGTCCAGCCTGGTAGACTCAGGTGAGGCAGGTCCAGTCCCTGCTTTCTTATAGAACCCAGGACCACCAGCCCAGGAGTGGAACACCTACCATAGGCTGGGCCCTCCCCATCAATTACTAATTAATAAAGTGCCCTATACGCTGGGCGGTGGTGGCGCAGGCCTTCAATCCCAGCACTCAGGAGGCAGAGACAGGCGGATCTCTGAGTTCAAGGCCAGCCTGGTCTACAGAGCGAGTTCCAGGACAGGCACCAAAACTACACAGAGAAACCTTGTCTCAAAAAACCAAATAGATAAATAATAAACAAACAAACAAATAAATAAATAAATAAGTGGCCTACATCCAGATCTTATGGAGGCATTTTTTCAATTGAATTTCCCTCCTTTCAGATGACTCTAGCTTGTGTCAAGTTGACATAAAACTATCCAGGACATGGGGCTTTGCTGTTTTTCCCTTAATTTGATCATATTTTGGTTTTATTTATATGTTTTTTATTCTCTCTTTTTTACCTATCAGTCCTTTGTGTACATGTTATTACTTCCAGTTTAGTGTGTTTATGGGATTTTATGAGTGTGTAGATGAGTAGGTCTGCTTCTTGTGCCTTTTCTTGGGCTCTTTTTCTTCTGTTTGCTTTGGTCTATTCCAATGTATTTTTTTTTTGTTTTATCATATTATATCATATTTTGTTGTTGTCCCTTAGAAGCCTGTGGGAAAGTGAATGGATCTGGATGGAGGGGTGGTGGGGGGAACTGGGAGGAGTAGAGGGAGGGGAAACTGTAATCAAGATATATTATGTGAGAATAAAAAACTATCTTTAATAACAGAAAAAATGTTAGTATTTTAAATAAAGTACATTGTGTGTGTGTGTGTTCGTACACATGTACACACTGCCCAGAAATTAGGGTTAACCTTAGTGACTGTTTCTTAGAAGCCATCTACCTTTGCTTTGGAAGCAAGGTCTCTCTCTCCTTGGGGCCTGGAACTCACAGATTAGGATGGAGTGGCTGCCAGGGAATCCCAGGACCTTCCTGTGCCCACCTCTTCAGCACTGAGATTATAAGTACTGTCACAGTCTTTATGTGCAGATGACAGGAGCCCTGGCCCTCATGACTGAAGAATTACCATTAACTGTTTTACTCCACATGGAATTTACGTTTTGATACGGTCTGAGGTAGACATATGCTCTTTATGGAGGCTTGCCCTTTCCACGGTGACTTGTAAGGCTGTCCCCATCATAACTAAGATCCTTGCTTACTCCTCAGCTTGCAGCAGCTCCACACTTCACATTCTATGTGACTCCTAAGGGTCTGCCAGTTCATTTTTCACATTATGGTCCTGGTTGAACAGCTATGTTTAAAAGTTCTTGGGGGCTGAGGGATGGCTCAGGTAAGCACTTACCATGTAAGCATGAGGCTCTGAGTTCTACTTGCAGCATACATATAAAAAGCTGGGCATGGTGGCATGTGCTTGCAACCCCAGCACTGGGGTACAGAGACATTTCTGGCTGGCCAGCCTACCCTGTTCAGCAAGCCTCAAGTCTCAGTGAGTTACCCCGCCTTAAAAAACAGGGTGGAAGCTCCTGAGGACCAACACTCAAGGCTGATACACACACATACATACATATATACATACATACATACATATACACATATGAGTTCTTATCTATCAAAAATACAGATTAAAACTATGGAGAAAACAATATGGGGATTGGCCTAAAATTAAAACAGAGCTAAGGTGGAAACGGCGTAGACTAGTGTAGACAACATAATGACAGCAGATGTACTAACTACGATGAATGGTTCATAGTCCTCTCTCTATTCCTACTTCAAAACATCCTTAGAAATAATCAGGGCTGTGGAGACAGCTCCCTGGGGCTTAGTGGCCACTAGCCTCGCTCCAGGTTTAGTTAAAGACCCTGACTCAATGGAGTAAGGCAGAGAATGACAGGACAGGACACCTGATGCCCTCCTCTAACCTCCACACACACAAGGGCACACACATCACACACATGTGCACCTACAATTCACATAAACACACACACACACACACACACACACACACACACACACACACACACACGTGCATCTATAACACCCATACACCACACACACGTACACCTACAACACATATACACCTGAAAGAAGATACAAAATTACAATCAGCTAATAACAAACTCCTCAAGTTAAATGTGTTGATTTGAAAGGCAGAGTAAAGGTTCTATCAGAGTATGAGATTAACATAACTAAAATTCCAATTACTAATGAAAAGGAGGAAAATATCAGGAATAGGCACAAACAACCATTGATGTATAAAAATACTTACGACTGCACTCTCCAGTGAGAATTACAGCTCACTCATACGCTACATGGAAAGCTAAGACAGGCTGTGTGTCTCTCATCCCAAAGGTACAATCTGCAAGGCTCAAAACTAAAATTTACTGAACACTAACATGACATCACAAGTGGAAAATTCCACATCTGAGAGAAATGCTAAAAATACTGCATAAGATCACCCTCAGGCAATGCAAGGTATACATGAAACATAAATATATTTTGTCTTTCGATTGGGTCCCATTACCAAAGTATCTGAACACACACACACACACACACACACACACACACACACACACACACACACACTTTCAAAATCTAAAACATTTCAAAATGTGAAACACTTTTGACTACAAACATTTCACACAAGTAATATTCAAACTGTATGCATAGTTATTAAATTTCTTAGGCCACAGCCAGTACCTAGAATGGAGGCTACAAAAGAGATCCGGATCAAAGGGAGGACGGAAAGAGAGGAGAAGCCATGTAATTCGTCAGTAACTATCATACCAGCATGGAGAACAGTAACCAGTATGTTGAATGAAAAAGCCATGGCTTTGGGGTCAAAAGCAGACCAAACCCCACAGCTATCTCCCGCCTACATGAACCTCCCCAAACGACACACTGTCACTTTCCAGTCTCAGGAAAATAAGAGGTAACTACGTTGATCGCCTGGCGTCCATCGGAAAGGATAATTTTCAAATACTTGGAAGGAGAGTCTATAATCCCAGCCAACAATTTGCCTGCGGCCTTGTGAGCAACCCTGACCCAGAACCTCCCAGCCACACTGCTTCCCAGACCCTCGTCCTCAGAGCTTCATGAGATGACGTACTTTTGCCCGAGGTTGCTAGGTTTTGATATAATCTGTTACACAGCAACCAAAAAATAATATGTTATATGTAATAATTTGTCTATTAATTGATAGGCTAAAAGTTTTATAAATATAGTTATTAAGACTCTGCCATATACACTAGATTATAGAGACTAGCGTGCTCATCAGGCATAACAGCATGCTTACACAGCAGAACAGCATACTCTATATTGAACTTCTTGAACCCAACCTTGGTCGGATGGAAGAGAGCCATGGAGATAAAAATCTAAGGCTCAGCACCTCAGGCCCTGGCCCAGTGCTCAGACCACGTACACTGGCTTTGATTTATTCCACAGTCTGTGGCAATAACAACAACGAAAGTCCCTTTAATCCTACCTGAATGAGGCATTTGCTCACGTCGCTAGCACAGAGTGCTTTGTTACAGCTCTGCGACACAGGGAGACCCATCAGGAACGTTAGGGAGGCGAGAGTTAGCACAACATAGTGTGACTTCATGGTTCTTCAAAGGAGCCCCTCAGTACCTGCCAGGAAGCTAAACACAAAACCAAACAAACAAAAGCTTTGATTCAAAGGCAAGTGGTCGGTCACACAATCAAACAAGTAAAAAACTCCAAACATAAGCCAAGACTCAGTTGCTTGTGCCACAGACCTTGAGGAATCACTTGAAGATAATTCTCCAAGGTTACTTAAACATTCAAAAATTCAGGCTTGGGTGGCCATCTTTAAAGAAACCTAGAATATTATTCAGACACAGGGATGATGAAAATTATACTGAACACGGCTAAAGCCCCGGCACTCTGAAGGATTACCAACTGTATGTTACTATTCAAATTTCAACTTTAGATTTTATTCAAATTCAATTTCAGTGTTTAAATTCATATAAGAACTATTAATACTGCCAGGCATGGTGGCATGTGCCTTTAAATCCCAGCACTCAGGAGGCAGAAACAGGTGCAGCTCTGTATGTTCAAGGTCGGCCAGAGCTACCTAGTGAGACTTTGTCTCAAAAAAAATTATATATATAAAATAGCCGGACAGTGGTGGCACACGCCTCTAATCCCAGCACACGGCAGGCAGAGGCAGGCGGATCTCTGTGAGTTCGAGGCCAGCCTGGGCTACAGAGTGAGTTCCAGGAAAGGCACCAAAGCTACACAGAGAAACCCTGTCTTGAAAAACAAAAACAATATATATATGTAACAAAATTTATATATATATATATATATATATATATATATATATATATATATAGTTTTGAGGGGATTTATTTTTATTATTTATTTAATTTATTATTTATTTATTTAATTTTGGTTTTTCAAGACACGGTTTCTCTGTGAAGTAGTCCTAGCTGTTCTGGAACTCACTCTGTAGCCCAGGCTGGCCTCAAACTCAGAGATCCACCTGCCTCTGCCTCCAGAGTGCTGGGATTAAAGGCGTGTGCCACCACTCCCCAGCTTATTTTTATTATTAAAAAATTGATGTGCATGTCTGTGTGTATATAGACACGTCTGTTCTGCTGCTAGAGGCCAGAAGAGGCCATTGTATCCCAGAGCTGGACTTAGAAGTGTTGTGGCCTGCCAGATGTGGGTGCTGGGAACTGAACTCAGGGCTGGAGAGATGGCTCAGTGGTTAACAGTATGTACTGCTATTGCAGAAGACTTGAGTTTAGTTCCCAGCATCCATCTGGGGCAGCTCACAATCATCTGTAACTTTAGCTCCAAGGGTAGGGGAGCTGAATTCAGCCTCTGACCTCCCGGGACACCTGCACACACATGCACATACACATCATTAACAATAACAAAAATACATCTTTAAAAATATTAATCCTGTATTATTTTAATGCACCTTTTAAATTCCCTGTGTATGTGTATACATGTGCTGCTGGAGGTGGAACCTAGGGCCTCAAATGTGTGAGGCAAGGTTTCTACCACAAACTATACCTTCAGCTCCAATTTTTTTTTTTTTTTTTTTTGGTTTTTTGAGACAGGGTTTCTCTGTGTAGCTTTGCGCCTGTCCTGGAACTCACTTGGTAGCCCAGGCTGGCCTCGAACTCACAGAGATCCGCCTGGCTCTGCCTCCCGAGTGCTGGGATTAAAGGCGTGCGCCACCACCGCCCGGCCCAGCTCCAATTTTTAAAATGTTAGTATCCAGACAAAACTGTACATGAAAATTATCCTAATGATGATCTCATTTTGTCAGTAAATACTTGAGGGGGGTGGGCAAAATCTACAACCATTCAAATAAATGTACCGATAACAAATGCCAGTAAATTATTAATTGCATTGAGAATTGTGGGTAAATGTGAAGATACTCTTTCTGTTAGTACCATAGATTCTTCCATTATTAAGAAGGTATTATAGTATGAAAAGAAAATAAAGCGGGGGGGGGGGGGGGCACCCACACAAATTTTCACAGGGGTTATAATTTGGGGCTGGCAAGATGGCTAGGCAGGTAAAAGCACTTGGCTAGCCAGACAGCCTAAGTTCTATTGCTCAAACTCATAACAAGGGAGGACTGCCTCCCTCCAAAGTTGTCCTTTAACACACACACCATGGCACAGGTGCACAGGCGTGCGCGCACACCTAACAATAATAAAGTAAAAACTTAAAAGATATGATTGAAGGCTAAAAACACATTCCCAATAAAAATCAATTAAAATAAATATATTAGCTGGGCTTGTGTGAGACATGCCTGTTACCCCAGCATTTGGCCAACAAGGCAGGAGGATAATGAACTGCAGGCGAGCTTTACTTCCAAGCTAAATAAACTAAAAATAAGGATAAAAATAAGGGGTTCGCCTTTAATCCCAGCACTCAGGAGGCAGAGGCAGATGGATCTCTGTGAGTTCGAGGCCAGCCTTGGCTACAGAGTGAGTTCCAGGAAAGACTCCAAAGCTACACAGAGAAACCCTGTCTCGAAAACACAACAACAAAAAAAGGGGTGGGGCTCGAGAGATGATGGCTGGATGTTCTGAGAGAGCTTGCTGCTCTTGCAGAGGACCTGAGTTCAGTTCCCAGCACCCACATCTGGCAGCCCACAACTGCCTCTAAGTCCAGCTCCGGGATAGAACGCCCTCTTCTGGCCTCCAGCAGCACCAGAACGGAAGTGTTGCATACACACACAGACATGCACATACATTTAAAAAAGAAAAGAAAAATAATAAAAACAAATCCCCTCAAAACAATAACATCCAATTCTGATGTAGGGAGGGTTAAAAGGTGGACCCTGCTGGCCAGAAAACCATGAGCCGGCGCTACACTGCGGGCTTTGTATGGGGTATGACTCAGTTTTGAAACAGAAAGTCCTGGCGCTCCTGACCGCGGGCACAAAACATTCCACAGGAGACCGTTAGTAATCCAATTTTCTCGCTCGCTCCCCCCACCGACCCAGCCGTGTCTATGGGCATCTTGCCCCGGCCACCGATCGCGGGGACCCGCGGACATCTCCGGCTTCCCCGAGCGTGCGCCCGCCGTCCTCCCGGGAGCCAGGTGACCGCGGCGCTCCTCGGAGGGAGGGGCGTCGACGCACCGGAGCCCGGACCCGGGGTCCCGGAGGCGGCGAGCACCGCGGCCTTTTGTCCCCGCCGCTCGGGCCTCCCTCCTGGCACCCGCTCCCCCGCCGAGCGCCGCGGCCTGGCCTCGGCGCCACCCGCCCGCTCGTCCGCCCGCCCGCGCTCACCGTGGCCGCGGCCTCCTCCCGGCGGCCGAGCTTCCGAGCTGCTCCCGCGAGCCCCGGCGCGGCCAACACACAGGGCCGCCCTCCCGCCCGCACCCCCCGGCCGCTCCCCGCCCGCCGGCCCGCCCGCAGGCCCCGCCCCGCCCGCAGGCCCCGCCCCCAGAGCCCGGGCTGGCCCCGCCTTCCAGACCACGCCCCCAGGTGTGTGCGCTCGCCCTGGCGCCGAGCCTGGTCCCCGCCTGCCAGCCTTCCGAAGGTCGGCTGCCACCTGTTGGACCGCTCGCCTCTGGCTCCAGCGGATGTGCGTTTTTGCAACTCTTAAGAGCGGGGTGTCTTGTCCCCCTTCATGGATGTAAGGAACGAAGCACAAGGCGGATGAGTGGACTAGGGCTGACCCTTGACTTAAGAGCCGAAGTTACTGGATAAGGGTCTGTGTCCCACACTTCAGTCGGTAATTCATGAGAAATGTCTGCATCCTTTAAGTACCGGGCGCTGCCCTCCCGTCAAAATGGAGAGAAGGCAGCAATGAATCCTGGTAGGGACGGTCGCTAGGTCTAGGAGGGAGACCATGCAGAAGCCTCCGATGGAAAGGGAGGCCCGAGCAGTGCTGCCTTTCATCTTGTGTTTTAAGGAAGATGGGGTTTATCCCACCAATAGCTTCCACTCTCCTTGCTTTACCGGAAGGCGGCAGAAGGGAAACAGGCGATTGACTGGGAAGAATAGAAGAAATGGGTTATTAGCTAAGAAGTGGCTCATATTGTTGATATTTCATTTTTGTAAAGTAAATATAGGCTTTTTTCTTTTTTAAATCGGGAGCTGAGGAGATGGCTCAGTTGGTAAAGTGCCTCCCACATAAACATGAGGACCTGGGTCCAGATCCGTACTGTCCATGTAAAAGCCAGGCACAGCGGTTTATGTATAAAATCCAGCCCTGGGAGGACGTGGAGGCAGGAGGATTCCTGGGGCTCACTGAAACTCCAGGTGCAGTGACAGACCCTGTCTAAAAAGTAAAAAAGCCACCCAAACCTTACGACATGAGTTCGATCCTCAAGGTCCACAAGGTGGAAGTAGAGAACCAATTCCTGCAAGTCATCCTCTGGTCTCCCCACAGGTGCTACGGCAGGAGTGGACACGCACATGTGCAAGCACGTGCATGCGCACGTGCAGACATACACATACAAGCACTCAGACCTGTGCTCAGGTGCACATACACACATATGGGTGCACACACGTGCACATACATCCACATGCACACACTATTTTAAAAATAGAGTGATATAAGAGTACCTCAGAGGGCTGGAGAGATGACTCAGCGGTTAAGAGCACTGGTTGTTCTTCCAGAGGTCCTGAGTTCAATTCCCAACAACCACATGGTGGCTCCCAACCATCTGTAATGAGATCTGGCGCCCTCCTCTGGCATTCAGGCAGAACACTGTATACATAATCAATCAATCAATCAATCAATCAATCAATCAATCAATCAATCTTTAAAAAAAAAAGAGTACCTCATATATCAGCCATGCACATGTGTACACACTAACAGGTACAGATATACCCCATACATTAAATAAAGCAGCCCTGAAAAGTATGCAAAGAAAAATAAGAGTCTACACAAATCACTTTAAGGATCTTATTCTCAGCATTACTTACGAGTTACAGAAATTATGATACCCTAGATCAATGGACTAGTTGAACCATTTAAAATGATATTGTAAATCAGTGAGTCTCAAACTTGCTGGTCACAGGATTCTATACTGTTGAAAAACATGGAATGTACCAAAGAGGTTATGTGTATTGCAGCTATCAATATTTGAAAGTATTATTGTTATTGTTTTTCGAGACTGGGTTTCTTTGTATAACTCTGGCTGTCCAGGAACTCCGTAGCCCAGGTTGGCCTCGAACCACAGAGATCCTCCTGGCTCTGCCTCCTGAGTGCTGGGATCAAAGGCGTACGCCACCACCGCCCAGTAGTGTTCCTTTTTATAACAGTGATATTTTGAGAAATTTCTCCGTTGGTATGATAGTTAATCTTGTCAACTTGAATTGAGAGGTGTCTAAGAAGTTTGTAAAATACATCTCTGAGTAAGTTTCCAGAGACAGGACTGGAGGGCTCTGAGCTAGCCAGTAGTTTATCTACTGATGGAGTCAAAGCTTGACTATGTATTAAGATGTGGAGAACTGAGAAAGGTAAGATCTACCTAGAGGAGGTGAGTTGTTGACGGGATGCCTTTGAAGGTTGTTTGGTTATTGTTGTTTTTTAAGACAGACTCTCATTGAGTAGCTCTGGCTGTCCTAGAACGTGCTATGTAGACCAGGCCTACCACTGCCTCCCAAGTTCTGGGATTAAAAATGTGCACCATTACACCTGGTGCCTCATGGATGGACCTGGGTCATAGACCACTTTGTTTCTCTTCTTAACACGATCATATTGGATACATCTCTTTTTTCTGCTTTTCATCATTTTCTGACTCTTCAATTGGTATTGGTGGCCAAGACTAGCTTGTTAGGGCTGCGGGAGTTCAGGTTTTGACTCCAACAATTCTGGTAACTTGAGTGGTGGGGGGGGAATATATTGAATGATTTAACAGAAATAGGGATTTGCCAAGTGGAAGGAGGATCTTTTATGTGCCAATCACTGAGTCCGTCACTGACTATTGCTAACTATATAAATCTGGAAAGATAACCTAATGCCCATCTATAAATTGGAGATTAAGAAATATGTACTTGGTAAGAGAATGTTTAGAGCTAGAAGAGATCATGTTACGGTCCCAGCACACAAGGGCTTACCTCATCTTCTGGTCACTTGTGTGAACTGAGAGGGAGGAGGGACGAGTGGGCTCAGGGGAGTATCGGGGTGAGATGTGTCCAGGCTGCAACCGCTATTAGGTATCCACATGGAAATGACAATGAGTTGTCAGAAGTTTGGATTAGTGACTGAAAATGTAGGGGTGTCAGTGACACTGGAGACCACAGAAGGAGGTGAGTTCCAGAGGGAGAGAACAAAGGTAGAAGGCAGAGGCATGGGGCAGTCTCTGATGTAGAGGCTGCTGAGAGAGAGGAGGAAGAGATGCCATCCTTGGCTCCATGCCGACAGCATCTCTGCTGGAGAGAGGATGACACACAAGCCCTGGGACTTTCTTTGTTTTAGCCAAAATAAAGGGGCTCAGATTGTCCAGTTCTCCAATTGGTACCTTGAGGTTCCAGCTTGCTGAATGTCCATTCCTTAGCTCACAGCAAGTTTTTCTTTCTTTTCTTTTTCATCTTTTCACGTATATGCATGTGTCTGTACATGGTTACATGTGGGTGGGGGCACATGTTTCTGTGTGCATGTGGAGGCCCAAAGTTGAGGTCTGAAATCTTCCTTCATCACTCTTCCACCTTAGTCTCTTATTATTTTGTACACCACCACACACACACACACACACATACACACACACACACATACACACACACACACACACACACACACACACACACACACACACACACACACACGGAGCTGAGGACCAAGCCAGGGCCTTGTGCTTGCTAGGCAAGCTAGCAAGCACTCTACCACTGAGCTAAATCCCCAGCCCCTCACCTTAGTCTCTTAAGGATCTCTCAATCAAGCACAGAATTCTACTATATGATGGCTCATTTTCCTAGGCAGCTTGCTGGGGGTCGGGGAGACTCCCCTGTTGTGCCTTCTGAGGCTGGAATTTCAGGCAGGCTGCTGTGTCAACCCAGGGTTTACATGGGTTCTGCTGATCTGAAGGTGGGTCCTCTTGATTACACAGAAAATTGGCTTTAAAAACTGAGTCATCTCGCCGGGCGGCGGTGGCACACGCCTTTAATCCTAGCACTCAGGAGGCAGAGGCAGGTGGATCTTTGTGTTTGAGGCCAGCCTGGTCTACAGAGTGAATTTCAGGATAGGCTCCAAAGCTACAGAGAAACCCTGTCTCGAAAAACAAAACAAAACAAAAAAAAAAAACACCCAAAAACAAAAAGCCAACCAAACAAACAAAAACTGAGTCATCTCAGCCCTACAAACTGTTCTTTTAAGGCCAGGCCTACATGAGGAGGAAAATAAAAATGAAGACAAGGCAATGGAATGAATTCCACTGGAGACCAAACCATGAGGACAGCTGCAGGGATTCATCCTCTCTTGCCTTTGTGGTAGGCATTACACGGCCCCGGGGTTGTGTAACTGTAGTGCGATGATGAACCCTCTGAAAGGTCACTTGGGAACTGATTACGGAAACGTAACCTCTGGCGTGTGTCACCAGGAGCGTGAGCATAATTGTTTGACTTTGCAGCGGACGCGGGAGGGTGAGCGGACGATGGATCCAGCTGAATTTGAATCAGGAAGAGGAGCGGCTTTGATGAGACTCCAAGAACAGCACACACACAGCCAGCCCGCATCAGTGGAAGGGTCAGGAGAGGCCTCCCAAAACACAATCCAGTCACTCCCCAGAGAGCTTCCAACGCTGGAAGAATCGCAGAGAGCATCCAGGGGCCAGGCAGCCCAGCTCCCTCAAGGAGTAGCTGAGAAAGGGGGCGTGAGGAATGCTGGGAGAGTTTGCGGCCAAGACAGCGGTAGTAATCAAGCCCCGGAGTGGGTGTGTCCACTGAGCACTCATTTACCGAGTGCTAGATGTGGAGCGGGAGGCTAGACCTGAAGGTACAAGGGATCAAGGAGACAGCTACAAGCAAAGAGCTATGCAGAAACCGGAAGCAGGAGGATGTGGCCAAGCCTCCAAGAAAAACGTCAAGGCTCTATGGTAAAACAAGAGTCTGGCTGGCTCTAACTTGATTCTTAAGCATCCATTATACGGGCTCTCAGCCTTCGTCACCACCTATTGGGGTCACACATTACAATCGGTTCTCTGGACTGAACCTGAGTAAGCCACTGTCCTCAAGTCTACACTGAGCTGTTTTTACTTGTATCTAAAATCCTAAGTCACGATATGGGGCAGAGTTAGAGCGTGGGGATGTATCCTATGCTGGGAACCTGACCATTCATGGACCCCGTAGCCCCCTGTCTGGCGCACGATAGATAGGTGTTCAAGTGTTTTTATAATAAATTAGTATCTCCACAAAGAGATGTCTGAACGTGCCCAAGTTTGGAAAACAATATAAGCCAATTAAAAACAAAACAATAACAGGAAAACAGCAACCTGGTGATAGAGCTGTTGCCAAAGAAATCTACAGAATTTAACTGAGTTAAATATACCTGAATCTCTGGCCAAGCAGCATCCAGTCTACCTTTCAAAATCACCCCAGAAAATTTCCTTGGTCATAAGTCCTATACATACTCTGGCTATTAGTTGTTGTGGAATATCTAACCATATAAAGATGTGTTATATTTGTTTATGCTGCAGAATGTTACTTTAGCTGTATAAAAGTGTGTTACTTTTGTTTATGCTATATTTGTTTAACGATGTAAGGATATGTATTTAATTATGTAAAGATGTGTTGCATCTTTACAATCTTGCCTGTCTAAGGCACCTGATTGGTCTAATAAAAAGCTGAACAGCCAATAGCTATGCAAGAGAAAGGATGGGCAGGGCTGGCAGGCAGATAGAATAAATAGGAGGAGAAATCTAGGCTCAGGAGAGGAACTAGGAGGAGAGAATGAGGGAGAAAGAGAGGGATGGGCCTGGGGCAAGAAGCCAGACAGCCATCAGCCAGACATAAGAAGCAGTAAAAATAAAATATACAGAAGGAAAAAAAGGTAAAAAGCCCTGAGGCAAAAGGTAGATAAAGAGAAACAAGTTAATTTAAGTTAAAAGAGCTAGCCAGAAATGAGCCTAAGCTAGGCTGAGCATTCATAACTAATAATAAGTCTTGGTGGGGAATATTCCTTTACACTGTGTAAATATATGTTGATGTGAGTGTTTAATAAAGAACGTGACTGACCAATAGCTGAACAGGATAAGGTTAGGCAGGAGAGCTAAACTGAGAATGCTGGGAAGAAGAAGGGCAGAGTCTGAGGGGTCTCGAGCAGATGCAGAGAGAAGCAAGATGGGTGTGCCATACTGAGAAAAGGTACTAAGCCATATGGCAAAGCATAGAGAAGAAATATGGGTTAATTTAAATGTAAGAGTTAGTTAGGAACAAGCCTGAGCTATTGGCTGAGCATTTATAATTAATATTGAGTCTCTATGTCAGTTATTTGGGAACTGGTGGGTGGGAAGGAAAAGTCCACCAACATCTCAGTGTCATGATTTGGGAGATGGTTGGTGGCCCCAAAGAAAAAGTCTGCTACATCATTCCTCCCTGAAGATTTACCCAGTTAATGGGTGACAGGGAGAGGGAGAGGCATCTTCAATTGTGTAGCCACTGGTAAGATTCCATTACTCCTGTAAACAATCCTAATGAAACCCACGGTGCTGTGGAATAATCCCTTTGCACACTGTGAAGATTTGTCGCTGTGATTGGCTTAATAAACAAGCGGACTGGCCAATAGTTGAGCAGAATAAGGTTGGGAGGGAAAGCCAAATTGAGAATGCTGGAAAGAAGGGCAGAGTCAGGAGTCACCAGTCAGACACACAGGGAACAGGAGATGAACATGCCACGCTAATAAAGGTACCACCACGTGGCAGAATGTAAATAAGGAATATGAGTTAACTTAAAATGTAAGATGTTAGTAATAAGCCTGAGCTATTGACTGAGCATTTATAATTAATATGAGCCTCTGAGTGTGTATTTGGGACTGGGAGGTTGGGACAGAAAACGTCCGTTTACACACTGGGACATACACAGCCATGAAAGTAGGAGAGGCTAATCTGGAAAAGGAAGGGGATAAGCACTGGTGGGATGAGGACAAGAGAGGATAACCGGGTGTGTGTGAGTATGACTGAACTACATTACATACACGTGTAAAATGTCATAGGAAAGTCTATTATATCTAATTAATGTATGCTAGTAAAATAATTTAGAAGTGTATGTGAAGGGACAAATTGTAGGGATGGTGGAAATGATGTGAATATAGCACCACTTATGAAACTCTAAAAAAAAAAAGAAGTAAATTAAAAAAAAATCTTCTGGAGAAATGGCTCAGCAGTTTCCAGATCCAGCTACATTCCCAGAGGACTTTGTTCATTTCCCAGCTTCCATGTGACAGTCTCAACCATCTGCAACCCTAGTCTCAGGAGACCAAAGCCCTCTTCTGGCCTCTGTGGTCACCAGGCACATGGGTGGGTGCACAGATGTACAGGCAGACAAAATACCTATACACAAAATCTATTTGTCAGGCATGGTAGTGCATGCCTTGATCCCAGCACAGAGGCAAGAGGATCGCTATGAGTTCCAGGCCAGCCAGAAGTCCCTACCTCAAAACCAAGCAACCAATCAAAAAATCTGTAGAGATTTTTCCCATTTTAATCTTGAAATCTGTATCTTCCCCATAATCTTTCTTAATGGGGTATTATAAACTGAATTAAGTTTTTCAAAGACTCATTTGGGTTTTTGCTAATTTTCTTTAATCATAGACTATTTTAAAATATATTCATTGACTCTAAGTCACATGTCCTCTAGTTTTTGTTTTTGTTTTTACTTATTTTTAACCTTAATTTCACTATGTAAAGATTATAGTCTGAAAGATTTCAAGCTTTTGAAATTCAGAAATTTTGTTGATGTTTGCTTTATGCCGTGGCAGATCCGTCTCGGATAAGCCCTCTGACCACAAGAGTGGAAGGGAGGAGCCGTCCCTGGTGAACGGACGCTCCTGAAACGCGTTGTTATTAGTCCAGTCTGCACTCTCATTTCAGACTCTTAAACCCCACGGGAGAGCGGTCAAGCGGGTGAGAGTTTAGAGAAGCGTCTACGGCAATCGGCTTTTTGTTAGCGTAAAGGCGTAAGCCCTAGTGGACAGGTGTAAGCTTTTGTGGCCAGGTGGTTAAAGGAAACGACCAATTGCTGAACTATTTTCCTGGGCCGTTCTGTTCCAGGTAACAGAGGATGTCATGCGTGGCAAGGAGCTGTACAAGCTGCTTTAAGTAAATCTAGTCATTGTCTTTTCTGCCTTATTCTACTTCAGTATGTAGTAGGGCTAATTATTTGAGACAGGTTTCCCTATGTAAACACAATCTTCTTTCTTTCCTCTTTCCTTCCCTCCTTCCTTTCTTCCTTCTCTTTCCTCCCTCCCTCCCTCCCTTCCTTTTTTCTTCTCTGTCTCTCTCTTTCTTTTGCAAGAACTTTATTATTATTATTATTATTTTTCCGAGACAGGGTTTCTCTGTGTAGCTTTGCGCAAGAACTTTGTATTGGTTTCCCTCATCCCCTCCATCCCTAGCCCACTCTCTTATCCCTAGTCCCCGCTCACTTTGTGGTCTTCAGCCACCATTAGGTTACAGGGAGATTCCTGGAGGCTTGGAGGTGCTTGGCTTAACCACCGAAGTCTCTCAAATTTGAACTCAGAGTTTATCAGTTATCAATGGTAGAAACCAAATTCAATGTGTGAGAAAGATCTGGGTCTCCTTAGTGGCCTGTAGGTGGAAAGGCACCTCACAGTATAGATGAGTGTGACCTTTAGAAGTTTAGAGTAGCTTCTGGCTGACAGCCAGTCAGGTAAGGTGGCCTCAGCCCTGCAACACAAGGGACTGAGTTCTGAGACCACAATGACCGTGGAAATGGAGTCTCCCCAGGGTCTGCAAGCTGAAGCCGACACCTTTGTTTTAGACTCAGGATCTCTGAGGCACAGTCGTATTGTGCCAAACTGGGTGTTCTTTTAAGTTGCTAGATTGCCGTCGTTTGTTATTGCGAATTTGAGATGCAGCAACTGGATGCCAGGGCAGCATCGGAAACATCGTCTGAAAAGCCTCCCACGGCCGCACTGAGGACAGCGTCAGCTTTGGGCTCTTGCCACATACTTTTCCGGCCACGCTGCTTCTGCCACTTCTCAGCTGTGAAGCTAGGCTAACAACAGTCTCCTTGAGAAGTCGGTTGTGAAAGGTGATTTAGCTGCCAACTCTGCGAGATACCCTAACTCACTCAGCCTCTATCTGGGGCAGTCTCCCTCAGACATCCAAAGTATGTCCACGCCCTTCAAAACTGCAGCCTGCTGGTCACTCTCCGGTGTTCGCAAGTGCAGACCTAGGATTGGAGCTGCACGAGCCCTGCAAAGGCTTGAGTTAAGAGGATGGGTGGCTGGTAGCTATCCGACCTGAGAGGACCTCAGAAGCACAAGGGACAGGAAAGGGGCCCTAAGGTCTCACTGTACCACCCAGTCTGTGCAGGGTAGGCTAAATGGCTCTCATAGTGCAGTTAATAGAATTACTCTGGCCCTCTCAACTTTAACTCCAGGGGCAATGGTATATCCCTGGGGCAAGGCTTAAACTCTCTTCAGGAAGTTTCGAACAGTCAAAACTGTCTGGAAAGTACTTTACAAAAGCATGGCCACAGTTTACAGTATGAACATTGTAAGCTTTCAGCCTCTTGAAGCCATGTGGGGTGTGTGTGTGTGTGTGTGTGTGTATATGTGTGTGTGTGTGGAGGGGGGAGGTGGCAGGGGAGGTGGGGAGGGGGAAGGTTTGCTGTCAATAAAGTGTATGGTTAAGTTTTGTTTTCCCGGCAACACAAAGCAGCTCCTTTCTTTTCCTTCTCTTGTTACATAGCCACACAGCAGCTATTTGTACAAGTGCCAACCTAGACCAGCAGGTCTCAAAATGTGGGCCCTGACGGTCTCTAGCGGGGGCCCTGAGATGGTCTGCCAGGGGAGAGTAGGGTTTAAACTGCCCCCAGGCCAGAGGCAGATACACCCAACTGTGTCCTTAGAGCTTCCTCTGTCCACCTTTCAGTTTAAGACAAAACGCCAATTTCAGGGGCTAGACAGCTTGGGTGCTAAGAACCGCTCTTCCAGAGGACTCCGGTTCAATTTCCAGCACAGGCATGGCAGTTCATGCCATCTCTAACTTCAGTTCCAGGGGATCTGGTGCCCTCTTCCAACAGACATACATACACACCTCAACCCTCAAATCTCCACTTCTTAAATGTTTTACCCAACAAAGTAGGGGAAAACATTAGACGCTTTCGTTGTATACTAGAATAAAGTGACTCTCTTGAGAAAAGCCCTCGGATGAACTTCAAGCTAACTGTTGGCACACCTTGGCTCTTTGGCCGACATAAGCTCCAGATCAGTACGCATATGGGTTGGGCTCAACACAAAAATCATAAAACTGCTTTAAAAATTTAAGGTATCTTTTTGTGACGAAGCAAAACAGAACTCATTAACTTCAATTGCATGGTTCTCAAGTGAGATCTTTGTAGATGTAATACTGTAATTAACGAGGTCCCACCCAGCTTCCAGGACCACGAGGTATTCAGAAGGGCCAAACATGTATGCACCTCGAATCTTAAGGGGCTCCCTCCCAGCCACGCTCCAGGGGCAGGTCAGAGGCAGGTGTGGCAGTTACCTGCTGTCACACTAGGGGCAGTGTTTCAAGGTCAAAGCTGGAACAGCTATCCACTACATAGATGGCATGTTATAATGCCAGAATGGTTGGACATGACTGTGGGAGCCTGTCCCTTTAAGAAAATGAACCAGCAGTGAATGCTGCTGTAGGTAGTCCTTGAGACTGAAAGTTAACTGTGAAAAATCTGTCCTTGGGCAGAAATCCCAACACTTAGGGTGTTTCAGAAACAAATGAGAAGAAGCCACACTTCTGCTGAGGTTTCTGCAGACTAATTAGGACTTGTGTGGCTGTGTAATGCCACACACCAAGAGTTAAAGTTTTCATGGGCAAACCAAAGTCCCCTTAATAGCTAGTCACTGTCATCTCGGCATCTGACCTAGCCCTTCTGATGACTGGGAGGTACTGTCTTAGTAGACCAGTAGCTTCCACCAAGCCCAAAGCTAAGAATGTCTATCAGATGGCATTGGGGACCTATGGCAGATTCCCCCACTTAACTTTAGCCCACCTACCTGACGTCCTCAGTATGTTTGGCGAATGCACTGATTTATGACCTTCTTATGTTCTGTGACTATAAGGAGTTGACATTAACCATTTCTCCAGTGAAACAAGTCATTGGGGCGCCTGGATCCACACTCTCAAGAGGCCAGAGTTGGTTGTATCTGGAGACTCCTCTACTTTGGGGTGCGAGAGCTGTTTGCATTGACAATACCAAGTGTGAATCTCTGTGTAGGCCTGAGAGTGCCATGACACACATGTGGAAGCCAAAGAATAACCAACGGGAGTCTATTCTCTCTTTCCACCATGCGCATTCCAGGAATTGAACTCGGGTTGCTAGGCTTGGTGGCAGGCACCTACAGAGCCATGCCACTGTCCTCAAGTGTGAACTTTGGGTTACATAGTGAAATGTGTCAACATTTGAACGTCTATCTACATCACTGAACTGGTATTCTTCATATGATCAGGAAGTGACTGTTAGAAAAATCCCATGTTAAAGGAACAAACAACCCCCCCCCCCCCCCCCCCCCGCCGCTGTCCCCAAAAGAAAGGCTCTAGGAAAACTGTCCTCCAGGCCTGAACACTGACTTGATCATCAGCTCTTGGTCACAGCATGGCTTCCAGCTGTTTTCCTGATGCTCACACCTCTCCATAAGATCACCAGCACAAGAGAATGTATTATGCCAGGTGATACATACATTCCGTGGGGGTGTGTACAGTACAGAAGGCTGACTAAAGCTCAGCCTATAATGATAAAATGGAGGAGGAATAAGGAAACTAGTCACTAAGAAAATGGGAATGGCAAATCATATACTGGATAACAAACATCCAGAGTCCGTATCTGACAAAGGACTGTTATGCATAACATAGAAAAGACCACCAATAAATCAAAAGACGGCTCAGAAAGAAATGAGAAAAATGCTTGATGATTTAAAAAATAACATGAGATCGGGTGTGGTGGTGCACACCTTTAATCCCAGCACTTGGGAGGCAGAAGCAGGTGGATCTGAGTTGGAGGTCAACCTGGTGTACATAGTGAGTTCCAGAACAGCCAGGGTTACACAAGAGACCTTGTCTCAAAACAAAAAACCCCCCAAAAAGCCAAAATGATATGTACAAATAGTTTCAATAAGCTCATCGGCGCTGGAAGAATACAAATGGAAAGCACGAGGTTTTATCCATCCACTGAATTGGCTAAAACTGACTGACAATGTTGTCACTAGTCCTGTTCCTCACCCTCCAGTGCTGGAAGGAAACCCAGGGCATCATGGGTACTAGACCCAGTAACACCATGTATCAGGTTTCAGAGCAACTCAACTTTCACACAGGGCTGTATGGTATAAATGGTGCATTCATTTTGGAGGAATGTCATTTTCTAATACAGATGAACAGTAACCTGAGCTGTGGCAAAATTCTTCTCGACAGTAAATACCTAAGAGAGAGAGAGAGAGAGAAAAAAAAAAAAGATCCACAGTGAAGGTTTCCATGTCCATAGGTTTATTCACAATATCCCAACTGTAAACAATCCGAACACTAAGAACACGAGAACACATTTGTACAATTACACTACTCGGTAAAAATTACTACTTGTTACTGATATACGAAACACATATGAATTCCAAAATCTGCTTAAGAAGGAAGGCAGACACAGGTATATGCTACATGAGTTCACTTCCACAAAGTTTGAGACTAGGTGGGACTAACACAGAGTGAAGGCAGGCAGCCCACTGGTTGCCTCTTGGGGAAACAGCATGGACTGAGGCATGAGGGACTCTCTGGGGTGATGAAAACTTTGTGTTGATTTGGGTACTTGTAACAAGGAGCTATCAAACGGCTTACTTAGGTCTGGATTGTTTAAAAACTTGGATCTAAAGCAGAACCATCTTTTAAAAACTACTAACAAACGTAACACTGAATGAGGGATGACAAGTGATGACTATTAATCTGTGAACCTGTCCTCGGTGTGTAACATTGTTCTAAAGAGCGAGGGGGAGTTGGCTACATAAAGGCTTTTTATCTGGTGCTAGTTGAAGATTTGGATAAAGTAACCACTTTTTAAAAATGTACTTAAATAAGACAAATGTGCTTTCCTAGGTTTGCATGTAAGAACACCGATTCCTAATGTGAGCAGAGACTGCCTAACTTAGGATAAAAACCTTCACATAATTTCCTCTGATGGAAGTATGTCTCATGATCAAAAATTAATTACTGTCAATACTGTATACATTTACTCACAGGAGAAACCTGGCCAGTCTTCCAGCTGTACTTGCTACTTTTGTGCTAATACTTACAATTCTCTAGTTAGAACAGTTTGAATTAATATGATTGTTTACTTTATATGGCTGAGTTTCTTTTATGAACCCCAGTTTTCATGATTGAATGAATTCTGGTGACTATTTCTATGGGGTCTTAAATTCCCTCTTACGTACTACAAGAGTTCCAAGATAATGAATTACAAGAAACTTCAGCTGGGTGTGGTGGTGCACATCTTTAATCCTGGCACTTGGGAGGCAGAGGGAGGTGGATTTCTGAGTGTGAGGTTAGCACAGTCTACATAGCAAGTACCAGGCTGGCCAAGGCTACATGGTGAGACCCTGTCTCAAAAGGAAGTTTTAACCATTGAACTTCACACACATCTCCAAAGACTATTATTTTTTGACTTCTTGCCTTAAGTGTTTGAAACATTTGTGGATTTTATTGTTGTTTTGAGACAGGGTATCATTAACGGTCCAATCTGGCATTGAACTCTCTGTCTCCCAAATGCTGGGATCACAGGCATGAACCATCTGCCTAGTGAAAAAAAAAGTTGGTTTTTTTTGTTGCTGTTTGTTTTTTAATGGTGAAATGCTTCCTTTAACTAGTCAATAGCCTTTGTGTAAAATTTTGGGAATTTATATGCCAGAGCAGTAGAGGTAGAGTTAAAGACATTGCTAACCTTTTGAAAGAGAGAGGAAACTATTTCACCCTGCCTTGTTTCCTAGACCACTAGAATGCCGAGGGCCACTCAAACGAGGTGCATGGGGCTTTGGGAACTGTGCAGCGTGCCTCCTGCTTACAATTCATTTGTGAGCCTCTCCTTACTCAGTTGATTTGAAAGGGATTGTTTCCACAAGGTGAGTATTTCTGCAACCTTGCTGGAGGCCCAAGTAAACACTGGTGTTTCACTTAATTATACAGGAGTGGAACAGTAAGTAAAAAACACTTAGCACACATTTCACTCTTATTTTTTTTCTATAAAAATATAACTCTTTATTAAATAACATGCACAAATATTAACTAGTCATTTATTAAACAGATATGATTTAGAACAAGACTTAAAGAAATACAAATCCTTAGGTACAATTTAATATCTTGTTCATGATGTTCAATAGTTTAAAAAGAATCACTGATTAAATTCAGCATCCTTATTTGTCTTTGAGAACCCAAATCTTTTTAGGCCTATACTCCATTCTGAGATTTTTTCCTCCAGTATTTTAGACCTTCAGAAAGTCTCTAACATCGAGAGTTCTAACTATGTACTAACTCACGCAGTTCCTATGAGGCGAAGTAACTTAGCTATCCCGATGGCGGTGGCGTGCAGAGGAAGTGCATTAGTAGCAGAACTGTGGCAGAGGCTCCAGCTGTTTGAGCTACCATGAAGAGTGAGCACTGTGGGCAGGACTAGAAAGCTGGGCTGACTGAGGGCTGCACCTGCAGGGTCCTGCTTACAAGAAGCTGTTTTCTTTTTTTCTCCCCCCCTCCCCCAACAGCTCATTCTGTTTGGTCAGTACCACTGCCCCCCTCCCCCAACAGCTGAGCCATCAGAACAAAGCGCTCTACAGATTGACTTTTCTCTTGCTCTCTTGAATGTTTCATAATCCTGTTTAATTTTTGTTATTTGCCACATGAGCTCAACAAATTTCCTTTCTAGGATAAAGAATAAACAAACTTTGCATTAAGTTGTTTTTGTATTAAAAAGTATTGCTTTTATAAATTAGCTTCCAATGTTCCCAGCCTTAATAAACACAACTTCAACAAAAACCAGTGCTTCAGTCTACCCTGCCTTTCTGGCCCCATTTATTCAATGAAAAGGCCAAAGTCTTTCATCTAAATTTCTAAGAAAAACTACGTCCAACCTTTACTAATCCTCGCACTGTGTATTTTTCACATGTGCTGCTTTATTGCGCATGCCAGTACAGTAAGAATGAAAATATAAATTGATGTAAAAATTCAAAAATCCCTAAGCTTAATATGTACCTTTGCACTGAAAACCCAATATTTTCTTTTACTAGCTGGGATTTCCAACTTGTGAGCTGAATTTAAATCATTTAATTCGTATTTTTTTTTAACTTTTCCTATCAAAATAGGAAATATCTGGTATTATTTCATAATTCAAGGCAGGGTTCATAAATATTTATCCTATTTATGATGATTTTAGATTAATCTAATTTTCCTTTCCAAATGTTTCACAATTTCAGCAGCAGGTTTTATCTAAAGTTTTCCTGAATATCTAATCTACATCACATCATAGGAGAAATTGTTCTAAGTATATTGCTCATTATTTTACTATAAAAAGCATACCAAATCTTATTTCAATTATGAAAATTTGCAAATTACACATTTTGCATCTTGATACAAGGAAAAATACAACATATTAATAAAATCTTCATGAACATTTCAAGGGCTGGAATATTCCTAAGTCTTTTATTTATTTTGACTACGAAGTATCTTATTTTGATCTGAGCATTCAATTGTTATTTTAAAAGTGCAAAGGCTATTAAGCTTAAAAGATTAAATTTAAGCAATGTAAGAAAGTTTACAATGATTTAACATGACCAATAAAATTTATTAAACATATTTACATATATTCACAGATTCTTTCATAGTTGAGTATTAAAATAGACATTTACAATTTCAGAATTTCCATTCAAAGGCATTGGTTGTTGTTCTCCAGTGAGTCGGAGGAGAGCTCCTGCTTCTCTGATGACATTCTGATCAGTGTGCCCCCCACACAAAGTCCCCGGTTTTCTTGCAGGAAACTGGGATGAGAAGTCTCACACTGTCTCAGGCGTCAGTTACAGAAAGAGTTAAATTATAGAAAGCATGCGACACAACTAAGCCACCATCTTGACAGTTATGGGATGGACACAAGCTAGCTCAAACCCATGCATGCCTAGTCAAAGGTTCACTATTTGAACACACTGCTATGACACTCCACAACGACAACTTTGGTCCAACGAACAGACAGTTTTACAGTCATCTCTGTGTACAGTTTTGAGGGCCAGTCCCTTGTATACATTGACCATTAATTACAAGATGTACAATATGTATAAAATAAGTTATTAAAAAGGAAGACAATATTAAAACTTTCAAAAAAGAAAACTGTACAATTAATTTACAGATAAAATAAACTGAGGAATTTTGTGCCAAGATTTTTCTTCTGCATTAGAAACTATTTGGTAGGAATTGGATCTTTGTGTTTACTCATGTACTTTTAATAAAACCCGCAAGAGATCTGAGTACTTGTGGTTGGTTATCTTGTTACTTGGAGTGCTAACAACTTCCAGCGCTGTTAACAGGCTTTCTCAACTTTTTAAAGATCTACTCAGCTTGCCAACATTTTCTAATGCAATAGTTACCTTTGATGAATATAAATAATAGTTTTCTGCTAGAAACTGTATTTGGACCTAAGATCCAAAATATTTTTCTTTATTTTTATAAAATGACAGTGTTCACTACATAACCAACTTTAGTTAACTTCACTAACAACTGTAAAGGCGTATTATCAGGGTTTTTCTTAAAAGGCAGTATTCCACAGTATAACTCTTGTATCGTTAGTTTAGGATGATACCCAGGCAAGTACCAACTGCTATATAGGAGTCAATTCAAAATCATCATTAACATCAACAAGGGGAACATAAAACTCCTGGATCTCATAAATACTGATAGACTTGTAGGTGGCAGGGTCGAGTTCCTGGAGTTTGAGCTGCCATTCTAGTCTCTGGACGGCATTTAAAGCTGCAGCTTCGTGTTGCTGCCTCATTAAAAGACAGGTCTATTTAAAAGAAGAGAAAAGCTGATTAATCCAGTTTTGTTAGGATCAAGACAGACACACGAGGGGTAGGAACAGTTCACATTACAAAGAATCTTCTGTCCTCCGTCACACCACCGTGTCCCTACTTCTGGGTCTGCCACTTCATTCTCCTGTTTCACTTTGGGCTTGCTATTATTCTTTAAAATCATAAGATTTCGAATTATCCAAAGAATTCTAAAATATTGACAGAAATGCTTTCAAGTGTCAAGTCAATCATGGAGGAAGGGCAGCAAGATCTTGCTAGGTGGTCTAGGTGAGAAACCTCCCTTCCTAGTGTCCCAAAGGCTAGGGCTACAAGTGTGCGAGCATGCAAACGACATTTATCATTCTAGTCTTACGTTAGAGCTATAACTAGACAGGTATATCGGACAATGAGTACAAAGATACACAAAACTACTGTTCCTGTGGCACTTTGATATTTATGTAACAGTACTTCTTTCTTTGAAGTAATTTTCATTTATTTATTCATTCATTTAACTTCTATGTGTGTTTGTGTCTGGTCTGCATGTATGCCTGTGTGAGGGACTCAGATCCCCTGAAACTGGAGTTACAGACTGTTGTGAGCTATGAATGTGGGTGCTGGGAATTGAGCCTGGGTCCTCTGGCAGGGCAGCCAGTGCTCTTAACTGCTGAGCCACTTCTCTGGCCCAGTAGCTCTTTTCTTAAAAGTGTGTAAGTGTCCTTGTGTGGCTACGTGCAGGTGAGAAGGAGCCTTTGGAGGCCAGAGGCATCAGATCCCCCTGAAGCTGGACTTACAGGTGCTTGTGAGTCAACTAATACGGAAGTGAGAACTGAATTTAAGTCTTCTCCAAAAACGGTACGCACTCTGCCACTGAGCCGTCTCTCCAGCTCTACATTAGTTCTTAGAACCGGTTTGTGGGTTTTATTTCCTATTTTCCAAGTGTAGTTCACAGTGAATACTCATCATCAATGTTTCTTTTTCTAATTATTTCTCACTTATTGGTGATTTCTAAGGACAGGGAAACATTAATTTAATTAATTAATTTACTGTGTATGGGTGTTTTGTCTGCATGTATGTATATGTACCACATGCATGCCTAGTGCCTGTAGAGGCCAGAAGCCAAAAGAGGGCATTGGATTCCCTAGAGTTACAGATCTTGTGAGATACTGGGGGTGCTGGGAATAGATCCTTGGTCCCCTATAAGAGTAGTAAGTGCTCTTAACTGCTGAGCCACTGCTCCAGTCCCAAGGGAAACATCCATTTAACCTGGTCTAAAGGGAGGCAGCTCAGCAGGTAGAGTACTGGCTTGGCAAACACTCGAGGTCAATCTCTAGCACCACATACAACCAACTTGGTGGTGCATGCCTATACTCCCGGCCTCCAGAGGGGGCAGTAGGAGCTGAACTCCAAATCAAGTTCAAAGCTAGTCTGGATCCATCAGAACCTGCACGAACAGTTACAACTGCCACGTAAACATACCCACCTTTAGTTTGTCAAACTTATCATCCACATCTTGTAACCAGGACATGAACTGTCTTGCATTAAATCGATCTCTCACAGAAGTTTTACTGTCATCAGACTAAAAAAAAAAAGTTACATGTAGTAAAACACTTTTTTAAAAACCTGAATTATCCCACTTATTATGTATGCTTCAGTTTTATTGAGAGGAATGTCTTTCTAAAGAGAAAATGTACTAAAGCTGTTCTTTCCATTTCAAGCAGAAAGGGTGCTCACAGAATTCTGAAGATGCAGTGTTTAGTTATGAAACAGAGTCCTCCTCTGTTCTCAGAAAGGCAGGGCACAGGGAGTGCTCTGCCTGCTCTATCTTTCTTAAAGTTCACCAGACAGAGGGAGAACAGGTGGTCACAGGGCAGACACCTGTCATTAGAGGTAGTATTTCTTC
This sequence comes from Peromyscus californicus insignis, assembly GCF_007827085.1. Lineage (NCBI taxonomy): Eukaryota > Metazoa > Chordata > Mammalia > Rodentia > Cricetidae > Peromyscus > Peromyscus californicus. Next base: position 43,758,122 of record NW_026294514.1, on the reverse strand, counting down.
CAGGACAGATCTTTTTAAGTGTTCTTAAACCAGGCCTGCAAGACGGTTCAGCTGACAAAGGCACTTGCTAGACAAGCCTGATGACATGACTTTCATCCCCAGGACTCACACAAAAGAGAAAACGAGAACCAACGTCACGTTTGTCCTGACTTCCACATACAAGTGTCCTCTGACCTACACACACACACACACACACACCCCATATACATCATGTATATAAACAATTCAAGTAAAAAATTCTTAGTATTGGTTTTTGAATTAAGATACATTTATATTTAAATTTCAGCTCTGTACCTTTGTGTGTGACTCTGAACTAATTACACACTTTCAACTTTCTATGGTATACATTGAAGAGTACCTCTTAAGTATATTTTAAGGCTCTTATCACAATGTTTGTGCACACACAAAGTACTCCATGGAACTGCCATTGTACAAGTGTGGTCAAGGTTAACATCTGGACATCAGACAGCCTCACATTCACCGACTCTTATCTTACCAACTTCATTTTCTCCGTGGTCTCAGAGATAGTTTGGCCACTTTCAATTTTATTAAATAATATTACAAATTTATTGTGAAAAGGGTAAGCTAGAAGATGAACTGAGCCTACCCAAGGAGAGGCAGGATTTACCCTTTCCTTGGGTCTTCAGGGGCCATCTGATGGGAAATCAGTCTGCTACGACGACCTACCTAAAGCCACCAGTAACCGGGCTTTCTGGATTCAGTTCTTAACTGAAAATTGTTACAGATGAGCATTCTTGTCAAGAGAGTAAGCCTCGAATCCTGGTATTTATTTCATCAAGCTTAAATTTTAACTTAAAACCTGGTGTTCTGCTTCACTAGGAAAATTTAGAGCATGATATAATAAAATTACTTAAGTTATCAAAATCCCCTTTCCATTAACAACTTATATCATTTATTTTTAGGAGAGATTAAAGAGAGTTGGATGGCTATGCAAGAAAAGAGAATAGAGTCAAAAGCAGTAATTTCTTCATCTTACTGTGAAAACATCCACCTTCCAGAAGATGCCTGTATCTTTTAGTCCTTTAACTGTTAGAGAGACTGGCTCAGTTTTGTTACATCTCTGATTTTGAGACCATTTTGAGTTTACTGAGGAATTCACTTATTTTTTAAATTCTTGGGTAAGCAAAGTTGCTTGCTGCCAAGCTTGGTAACCCCAGTTCAGGCCATAGGACCCATGTGGTAGGAAAGGGTCAACCAACCCTACGAGTTGGTTCTGACCATCACACACATGATAAATAAATAAATGTACTAATAAAAACAGATGATTTTTGGAGAGATGGCTCAGCAGTTAAGAACACTGACTGTTCTTGGAGGGGACCTGGGTTCAATTCCCAGCACCCACAGGGTTAAATTCCCAGCTCACAAGTGTCTGTGACTCCAGGATCCAGCCCCCTCACACATACATACAGGTAAAATATCAATAAAATAAAAATAATTAAAAAAATAGACAATTTTTGAGTCTAGCTTAGCCTCAAATGTGACCCTCCTGCCCAAGAGGCTGCCCCGGTGCTGAGATTACAGGTGTGAGTCACCATGACAGGCTGACATCCTCTTTGTAACCCATCAGAGGCTAGGCATTCCTCAGCATGCCATAGTGCGTAAGTGAGGGTCAGGGGACAACATGTAGGCTTGGCTCTCTCTACCACGTGGGCCCTGAAGCTCACTCAGGTGTGACAAAGTCTCTGTGAGGTGATGTATGTCCAGAGAGCCCGTCTCCTGCTCTCATCTTGCTGTGGCACCAGGAGCCTAGACATGTGCTACTGTGTCTGGCTTTACATGGGCTCCGGGGATTCAAACTCAGGTCCTCACACTTGCATGGTAAGCACTTTATCCACGGAGTCATCTTCTTAGCCCTTCATTTTGTTAAACAGATAGAGTATGGCCTCTCGAGTTCTGGGGTGAGGCCTGCACACGCATGTCCAAATGGCTACCTGGCTTTATACCAACCCACAATACAGAGGACCAGCTGTTCCAGGAACACTTTTGAAATTGCCTTTTTTCTCTGACTTTAATTCAACCACCTTCTACAAAGACAGATCTACAAACAGGCCCGTTACAGTTCCTGAAAGCACTCTGTATCAACCAGCACTTTACCTGTGAGTCCAAGGGCACGTTGTACACCTCTGCATCCAGCAGGACAGTGCAAGCACTGAACGGCAGTGTCTGATTGGCCAGTGTCCTCGCAGCTCTGTAATGGACTCGCAGAACTTCTTGTTCATTGGATACAATAAGTTTTTCCTAATTGAAAACAGAGTAATTAAAAATATTCATAAAGTTATTTGTGAAATTAGATAAAGTCACTTAAGTTACATGAAATAATCTTAATCATAGAGTACCATTTTCTTCACAGGAGGCTTGAGAAATTTAAAAATTCCTAGTGTTCTAGAGAAATCTTCCCTCTCCAAAATTGGCAGTTTCTTTCTTAAAATTGTTTTTGAAGTGTATGGATGGGGCTGGAGAGATGGCTCAGTGGTTAAGAGCACCTGTTGCTCTTGTAGAGGACCTTTGTTTAGTTCCTAGTACCTACACGGAGGCTCACAGCGGTCTATAACTCCAGCTTCAGGGGACTGAACATCTCTTCTAACTCCACAGGCACCAGGCATGCATGTGATGCACAGACATACATGCCAGCAAAAACCTCATACATATAATAAAAATAAATAAATGCATGTTCTAGTTCCGGAAGATTTTCATCAAACCAGAAAGAAATCTCCTATTATTGGCAGTCACTCTTCTTTCTTATATCTTCTAGCTATCAGTAATCTACCTTTTGTCCCTATGAGTTTACTTGTTTTGAAAATTCAATTACTCATAAATAAAATCACACACTATGTGGCCTTTTGAGACTGATTTTCCTTACTTAGTGTCTTGTATTTTCAAGGTTCACCCACACTGTAGTGTGTACTATATATCTACTTCTTTGCTATTAACAAATCATATTCTACTGTAGACATATATTTTATGTATGCCATTCATTATTTGACCATTTGGATTTGAAGGGTGGCAGACTTTGCCACTTCAAAACATGCTAATTTGGCATAATGCTTATTTTGAGCTATAGTCATTTTAAAAATAATTAGGGCAAGGGCACTCTGAGGAAATAAGACTCCAAAGTAAAAGATGTCCTCTACGGGTTAGGAGGAAAGGAACATTCTTTTTTGGGGGGTGAGGGAGAGTTGCGACAGCATTGCTCTGTGTAGTTTTGATGCCTGTCTTGGATCTCGCTCTGTAGCCCAGGCTGGCCTTGAACTCACAGAGATCCGCCTGCCTCTGCCTCCCGAGAGATGGGATTAAAGGTGTGTGCCACGATAGCCCAGCGGAGAGGAACATTCTTTCCAGCAGAAACAGGGAGGTAAACCAAGAGAACTCTGTACAGCCCTTTTGAACTTACCTTCCCTTTGCATTGTGAGGTTTCTCTGTCTAATCTAACACAAAAGCATCAGGGCTTCACCACGTCTCTGGGTCTTCATTTCCTCATAGGGCTCCATGTTCAGTAAAACTTTAAATCAAAACTGTATGCTTTTTGTTGATCTGCCTTATGTCACTTTAACTCTTAGTGCTCTAACAGGTCTGAGATAATGTTCTGCCTTCCCCACAGTTGTTATTCTTCGGGGTTACTATGAAAGCTGTCATGAGCATTTATGCTTAAGCTTCTGTTTGTCCTGGACATCTATTTTTATTTTTATGAGGTAATAACTAGGAGTGAAACTGCTGGGTCACAAGTCTGTTAACGGTTGAGGAATAGTCAAACTGTTGCAATAGCAGCTGCTGTCATTTTACACCCTCATCAATAATGTATGATGGTTCCCATTTCTTTACCTATTTCTCGGTGTAGTCTACTATGCCACTTATTATATAGTCAGTCTAACAGATGTATGTATTCCCTTGTGACGGCTGCGCGCTCGCGCTCTCTCTCTCTCTCTCTCTCTCTCTCTCTCTCTCTCTCTCTCTCTCTCTCAGAATATCTATTTTTATGTGTGTGAGTGTGTTTGTGGACTACATCTGCGTGCCTGTGCTTGTAGAGGCCAGAAGGGGCACTGGATCTCTTGAAATTGCAGTTACAGGTGAATGTGAGCTGCAATGTGTGTGTTGAAAACCAAATCGAGGTCCTCTGCAAGAGCAGGGAGTGCTCTTGACTGCTGAGCCATCTCTCCAGTTGTGGCTAAATTTTTACAATGATGTTATTTACAGAAATAAACACACTCCTCTTTAATGAGCTAAGTGTCCCAACCTTCCAGTTATGGAATAGGCTGAGTCCTCAAGTTAATCTTTGGCATTTAGCAGATAGAACTTCAGATGTCCATCTGTAGATTGTAACCCATCCTGAGCCTGGCTATGGGCTTGTATTACTTGGTTACCCTAAACTTTCACTTCCAGTGTCAACTAGGATAGCTTTGAGACCTGTGCTAGCAAGAATGTCAAGCAGAGACTTGCAAACAGTGCCTTGTGAGGATAGGCTGGGAACATGCCATCCTGCTTTCTCTGTGCGAGACAGCGGCAAGGAGTCCAGCCCGCCCGGGCGCTTTGCTCTCCCTTCTTGCTTCTCTTTGCAACCACATGAATTTATTCACTTAAAACACAGTCTGAGAACTGGTTCCCAGTTTCCTCATTGGTCCAAAGTATAAAAAAGGTTAAAGGTCTCTGCTATGGGGAACCTATTGTATATAAATCGAAGACAAGAACATGTATATTTCTGTGAAATATCATAGCTTTTATCTTTTAGAGACCATGGAACTTTAACACAAGGTTAAGGGGATATAAATATATTTATGCTTTGTTTTGAGATAGGGTTCCTTTATGGAGACCTGTCTATTCTGAATCTTGTTATATGACCATGCTGGCTTTGAACTCACAAAGATCCATCTGTCTGCCTCTGCCTCTGGAATGCTGGATTAAGGGATATACTTTGTAAATCCATGTAAAATGACGTTCATGATTTCTAGGAATAGGATTAATTTTATGTAAATGTTTTGCCTGCATGTTATGTATGGCACCACATGTGTGCCTGCTGCCTGTGGAAGACTGGAAGAGCACTTTGGATCCTCTGAAACAGGAGTTAGACGGTTGTGAGCCACTATATGGGTATTTAGACCTGAACCCATGTCCTCTACAAGAACAGCAAGTGATTTTATTAACTAGGGAACTATCTCTCCATCACCAGCTTGTCTTTTTCCCCTCATGTCAAGACTAACTACTAGCTGGGAGGTGGTGATGCGCACGCCTTTAATCCCAGCACTTGGGGGCAGTGGCAGGCGGATCTCTGAGTTTGAAGTCAGCCTGGTCTACAGAGTGAGTTCTGGGACAATCAGGGCAACACAGAGAAACCCTGCCTCAAAAACAAAACAAAACAAAACAACAACAACAACAACAACAAAACCAAACTATTGCTGGGTGGCAGTAATGCACACCTTCAATTCCAGCACTCAAGAGGCAGAGGCAGGTGGATCTCTGTGAGTTTGAGGCCAGCCTGGTCTACAAATAGAGTTCCAGGACAGCCAGAGCTGTTACACAGAGAAAAACCCTGTCTCAAAAAACTAAAAACAAACAAACAACTGAAAACTAGATACTAAGGCATACCAAAAAAATGAATAAACATAGCCTTTTCCATTAGGCCTAAAGAGGCTGGTATGCCAAGAAAGCACTCAAAAATTTAAAATTATAAATGTTCTACTAGAAACTGACTATTCTAATATCACAAATTTAACAAATGATACATCATAGGGATTTTAAATATAAAAACACACTTCAGCATGAATTGTAGTAATAAAGTAACTATCCTAAGACAGGTTTAAAATTCTCTCTTTAATTGGATGAGCACAAGAGGACAAAATCACAGCATTTCCCCAGACAGCGGTAAACAGGCAATGTCCACTAATGAAAAGCCATAGGCCATTTTTACTATTGTAAATGGTTATTTTTTGCATACATTTATATTTGAGGGTACCTTACCCTTTCGATACTATGTTGCAAACGTAGTTTCATTCTTACTACTTCCTGTTGCCGAAAGAGCTCTTTAAGTGGATCTGACAGCGAAGGTGGTGGTGTAATCTAATTAGAAAGCACACATAAACTATTAAGTTTTTTATCTACAATTAAACTTTTAGTGCGTAACTTAAAACCTGACATTCCATAAATTAAACAATACAGTTCTGTGATGGTTACTCTTGTCAACTTGATTAGACTGAGACTCCTGGAAGATTAATAAGGAATACTAGTGAGTGTCAATTAGAAATGCATAGAAGTAATTGTTTTAGTTTTCTTCTTCTCTACTGCTGTGATAAAGCACTGACCAAAAGCAACCCCGGGAGGGAAGGGTTTATTTGCTTGTGAGTTACAGTTCATCATTGAGGGAAGCCAGGGCAGGAACTTGAGACAGGAACTAGAAGCAGGAACCAATGGAGGCATGCTGCTTACTGCCTTGCTTAACTATTTTTCTTATATAGACAGGGCCCATGTGTCTAGGGATGGTACCACTCAGTGGGCTGCACCCTCCTCCATCAATTACCAATCAAGAGATGCCCCATACGCATGCCCACAAGCCAGTCTGAGGGAGGAGACTCTTCATTTGGGGTTCCTTCTTCCCACGTTTATCAACCTGACAACAGACACTTTCTAATACAATTAGGTTATGAGCTCTGCTCTAATCAACAGTTGAATCAAAACCAAGTTTGTTCAAAACAAAATCTGAACAAACTACTGGAAGGTGGTGGAGCTGCAAAGAGACCTGGCTGGTGGAGGTGGGAGTGTCTTCCTTTACTGGCTGCCATGAGGTGATGAGCCTCTGACACATGCTCCCACTAACACGATACTCTGCCTAAAGCAATGGATTCAGAAAACACTGAACTGAAGCACAGAATCTTTGAGGCAAACTAAATGCTGTCAGCTTATTTGCCACAGCGCATCTGTCTGATGAAAACAGCTCATTAAACAACTGAGTGAGACTTTTCAGTCAGTGCTGGTTGTCTGAAACCTAGCAGGACATTCCATTATGCTTAGATGTTTTGATCCTTAGGCCACAGCAAAATTTCAAAGAGCAAATTATTAAGACTAAAAAGTTAATTACTACAGAGCTATTTTAGAACATCAGTTACAGCTCCCAGACAGGAAGAGATGATGAGCCACAAAAACAGAAAAGCTGTGTAAAAACAGAAGCGCTCTTGGGGACCACAGCAGTGCTTCAGTTTAATAAGCAAAGCATCTTTGTAGACTTGATGAGAATAAAACAAAAACCTCGGTGTTAATGAACTCTTTCATATAGAAGTAGATACAACTATGTAATAAGCTTTCTTTATTGTATGTGACATTCCACATAACTTTGTGTATAACCATTCAACAGTTATTAGTTCATTTCTAACTTGGTATTACAATGGACTATGCTTTCTTATTAATCCCACAGGAAGTTGGCAATTTACTATTAACCCTGAATATTCTCTCTTCTCCCTAGGGTATCTGTTTTCCTTTTCCTATCCTTGTTGATTCCACCAGAAAGTAGGACATCACATTCCTATGCTGCTGCTACAGTGATCACAAGACAACACAGACAAGTCCTTTCCTAAAAAACATCAAAGCTAGATTCATAAAGACTTTCTAACTAGGAATTCTGAGCAACCAAACACTGTAAGATGTCATCACAAGGTCTCAACAGAACAGTGCAGACATCTACAAGGCAGCAGCTTATTTGGGATAATTGTTCAAGCCTCTAACTGAAAAACTACATTGATTTGTGTGTGTGTGTGTGTGTGTGTGTGTCTTGTGAATTGCTTTAAGTTGAGAAAAACGAGTTTGGTGCTACTGTTTTAAAACTACCATCTCTTGTAGGTATGCAGTTGTCTCAAGGAACACAGAGGAAGATCATTCATTTAAGACTGGGGCTGCGAAGGAAGATTCTCGAGAGGACAGTATGTGAGCATTTTGAAGGAAGAGCTAAGTACGTTAGAGGAACGGTGGAGAAACAGTGGAAGGAGAGAGATAATTAGAAGAGAAGTGGAGTCAGTCACTTAAAACTACACAAAACTACTGGTAAAATTTAGGTATTTAATTTGTGAATGCTAAGTGGACATTAGCTTTACTACACAGCCTTAGTAATTCTCATTAAAGACAAAAATCCATACTATATCCAGTTTCTATCATCTCTTTTAAAGCAGTATTTGAAACAATTAATTCTAATTCAACAAAGAATCTCTCTGTACTGTTTCAAACTTGTATTACATTGTTTCTCAGGGGTGAGGTGACAGAGTTTACTTTTAAGTACTCCTAGCTAGCTTACAAAGTTGTAACATAACGTGTTCTTTATGTTATAGTCTAAGCCTATATAATTCCAGTTAAAATGTTTTACCTTTTAAAAGGAAATAAAAATTGGGCAACAAACAAAATATTATTAGCTGAATTTTTAAAAATTATTAACAATGGATTTTGCTGAAAGACTGTATCAATAACAAATTTACTGCTCATTACTTAGTCTACTACTATTGCTATTGAAATCTAATCTGTTAGATTTTAAATGCACCAGCATCACTTCTCAGCTAATATTAGGCAGAGTATGTTCTCATCCATTTAAAAGGTACCAATTAAAAGATAAAGCATGTGGCCGGGCGGTGGTGGCGCACGCCTTTAATCCCAGCACTCGGGAGGCAGAGCCAGGCGGATCTCTGTGAGTTCGAGGCCAGCCTGGACTACCAAGTGAGTTCCAGGAAAGGCGCAAAGCTACACAGAGAAACCCTGTCTCGAAAAACCAAAAAAAAAAAACCAAAAAAAACAAAAACAAAAACAAAGAAACAAAAAAAAAAGATAAAGCATGTAAAAGGATGCTGCAAAACAGTCCCCATGTTAGGGGATTCCAGTGTAGCCTTCCTATACACTAGAGGTAGTTACTAGGACCATGCCTAGCAAAGTACTGGAAGGAAGGACCTTGTATGTAATAGTAAGAAATTGAGATTTATTCTACAGAAATTGACAGCCACTCAAGATGTTTAGCCTCATAGTCACATTAAGAGATTCATTTTTTTTTAAAGACAGGGTCCTACTATGTAGCTCTGTCTGGCCTGGAACTCTCTACATAGACCAGGCTAGCCTTGAAGTCAGGGAGATCTGCCTCCTCTGCCTCCCCCATGTTGGGATCAATGGTGTGCACCAACCACATCCCAACAACAGATGTGTTTTATAAAGAAACTCAGATCATCCTAAAGTTGGACAGAGGAAAGATGGGAACTCTGGCAGCGATTTAGAATGTCCATCTTGTTCATCTCCAATATCTAGCTCCTAGCACAATGCTTAGCATATACTTATTACTTGTCTATGTAACATAATGTATTTGAATATGCAATATTCATGTATCTGAGTATCTAAGGCAGTAATGAAGTCATCACATCACAATTGCAATACAGAAAATGGCGAGAGAGAGGAGGCAAGCAGCACATTTAGTGGGACAGAAACAGTCAATAAGGCAGAGGAGTCAGAAGAATAAATAAGTACTTAAGCCCATGACAGGAGAACTGAGTAAGAACAAGGTGGTTATGATGTCAAATCAGACCAAATAGAAAAACAATCCAATGAACCTTACAAACAGATCAGTGGTGATTCCTGCTCTGCCATAATAGCTCAAGACTAAGTAAGACATGAGGCTGACAAACTGTCACACACAAAATACTTTGCACAAACGTGGCAGTGAAGGTGACAGACAGTGGAAGGTTGATGAGCTGGGAAAGTCAAGGGAGATTTCTCTCTCTCTAAGACAGAAGTAACCTATATTCTGAATGAGCAGACACAGGCCAATCAAGAAAGGAGACTGGGAAAAAGTACCAGTGAGAAGTGTTTCACAGAGGAAGGTTCTAGAGAAGACGAAACAATGGGATCAAGTCCATGTAGAGGCATTCATTTGTCGTCAAAGAAATCAAAACATGTCTCCTTTAAAACAAAAGGATGAGCAGCTGAGGGAAAGCTAACACGATACCTGATGTCAGGGCAGACATGTACCATAAGTACATCAGACTTCAAAAGACTCAGTGGAAAAAGAAGTAAAATATCTCAGTAACTGTATTTTGATTATATACCGAATACACTGGATATACTGACTTAACATTTATAAAATTAATCTACCAGGGTTTTTTGATTTGAAAATATTAACTACTAGAAAACTTAAAACTATGTATGCAGCTTGCATATGCCCAATTTTCTACCCAGTACTGAAGCCTGAAGCCAAGGCCTTCTGTACATGAGACAGGTGCACTATCACTGAGTTATACCCTTACGAGTGTTACAGATGTGTAGCAAGGGACAATTTACTTACTGTAGGAATACAAATCTTGCTTAAGGGGTTTCCATCCAGGAGATACGATCCATTAAATGTTACATACTCATCATAATACTGAGGAGCTTGAGGAATAACGCTACATAATAACTTGCGTTTTTCTTCAATTTTTTTCCTTATGTGCAAATACTCAAAGTACGGATTTGCTCTCTCAGAGCTGTAGGGTTGGATCTCATCTAGTTTCAGAGAATCGACGATGGCTGCGAGAGACTGCTGCGTTTTCTCCTTGGCCTGTAGTAAAGAAGGACTCACTTGCACAGGCTGAGGGACCCGTGACACTTTCCTTTTCCGGGGATGGTGAATCTGGGGATCATCTTCTTCAGTGAGCCTTATTCTTCCTCTAGGGGAGGAGTCATTGTCTTTTTCTGGCAGAAGTGTACAGCCAGCAACAATCTGCTTGCTCTGATTTACCATTGTGCTCGATTTGTTTCTAGTCATTCTTTGGGGGGTTTGGTTTTCAGTTTTATCGTCTTCAGCACTTTCTTCTAATTCTCCTTTAATTAGCTGGTCATATTTATGCATCTCCGGTTGGGCTGACTGCTGCGAATGGTTCCCCACACTTGACAGAGTGCTCTGCTGAGATTCTTCATCCTCAATGGAAAGCAAATACTTTTCACCATCAGGACCGTGCCTTGGATTCTCCTGTTCATTTAGGTTTCCTTTTGGCATCCCTGCATTCATTTCATACAAATCAGAATCACATTTACTCAACGGAGTTATGACCAAACTTTGCAGTTTGTTTTCTTTTTCATGGGAGATAACTTGAGTATCATCTGTGCTCTTCTCAACTTCATGGCTACTGGAAGACTTGTAAGTGAGTTTGCTAAACGCGTACTGTGTATTTATCTGAGGAGCATCACTTCCGCTGAAGTCCTTTTCTGATGGCAATACAAGCAAAGTATTCGCCTTCCCAAAGTTTGGGAGTGTTTCTTGAATAGTGCTCTCAGAGTAAACTGGTACAAAAGAATTCGTCTTTTGAATGTCTGCTAGAACAAACGTATTTTCCATATCCTTTGTAAAGTTACTATCACTATCTAAAACAGAGCTAATCATATGAGCTGCATTTCTCTGTTGTAAAACACCTGGTTCTTGATTGGCAATATATGACAAAGACACAGGTTTAGAAGCAGACTCAGCATCTGAATGTGACTGGTTGGAAAAAGAGCAGGGTTGTGATGAAGACAGAAAGGATACTGGATCCTGAGCACACGAGTTTCCTGGCAGATCAGTCTGGTGTAGGGATAAGCAATCAGTATTTTGTTCTCTTAACATTTTGTTTTCTGAATTACAAAAACTCTGAGCAGAGGAATATTGGTCAGATGTACTAGAATCTGGGCAGATAACCTCATTGGTGCTTAAAGACTCCAATTTATCAACAGGCATCTCCCATGATTTATTTTGGATCACTCCAACCTGATTAGATGGTTCCAAGTGTATCGGACTGTCCATCGAAGTACCCACAAGACTAGTACTCTTGATTACATTTGTATCAGATGAAATATACCTGCTGTTTACAGACCTAGTTGGAGAGCCTGTAAAGCTGGGGTGTAAGTCAGACACATGCGAAAGGCCTCTTTCCGGCACTGCTGAAGATACTTCAGGTTTGGGAGAAGGAGAAGTCTCTCTTGGCACAGCTAAGCTGCCTTGGTGGCTTTCTTCTGATATCTGGAAATGTTTTGTGGGTTCACAAATGACGGAGGGCATGCTACATCTTCTGATTTCCACAGCAGGCCGTACCTCATTAGTAATTAGTTTAACATCTTCCACAGAAGATGACCTGAGATGGCACACTGGAAGTCTGTTTGAACATGGTGGTTTAAGTCGCTCCGGCATGTCAGCAAGGCTCTCCAGCTCCCTTTCGTAAAGGGCTGGAGATTTGGCATTTGGCAAAAAAGGTGACTGGGAAAATGACAATTGAGATTCTGAGCCCTCTAACATAAAGTCAGAGTCATATTCAACAAGAGGCCGTGGGGTTGTCACTGTTTGACAAGAGTCTTCTGAACTAGCAACAGAAATCATGGACACAGACCTGGAGCTAAGACCCAGCCTCTCACTTTCGGACCTAGGAGAGCGGTTTGAGCTGTTCTCTGAAATAAAGGATGACTTCCCTAAATTCAGTACATTTTTGGTGTCAACAGATTGTGATCTATTACTTCCAACATCTTTAGATTGTTTCTCCTTGTTATAAACGTCAGTCAATTCTGAACTTCTTGACCTGGTAAATTCTTTATTTTTTGATTCAGTGGGTGTATGTTTTGTTTTTTCTTTATCTTTTACTTTAAGTTCTAAACAAGTACGATTTCTTAATCGTTCTTTTTCTTTTTGCTTAATTTTTTCCTTATGTTTTTTGTGCCACTGTTCTATCTCTAGGTCTTTAAGGCTGAGCATCCGTTCAAAACTTGTCTGCATTAGATCATCATTGACTAGCCTCTTTTCTTTAGGTCGGATGTCTTTCGATGCCGGTGATGACTTAGGTTTAGGCTTATCTGTTTCAGATTTTAGTTTGATTAAAGTATTTAGTTGGATTTTATCTTTACGTTTGTCTCGTTCTTTGTATCTGTCTATATCTTTTTTATCTTTTTCTTTTCCATCTGGAGTTTTCAAAGGTTCATCCCTTGCCTTTTCTTTAAGGGACATAGTTTTCTCATGCTGGATTTTACTACTACTATCTCCTATACTTGACCTTTTCTCTTCTTGCAAATGTCTGGCGTTTGTAACATTTATACTTTCTTTATCTCTAAATTTTTCCTTCTTCTCTCCTTCCCTGTCTTTATTTCTGACCTTTTCGGATTTAGTATACTCACTATTATCAGACTTTTTTTTCTCCAAGTGCTTTTCTTTGCTTTCTGCTAAACACCTCTCCTTTTCAGGTTTTTCTTTGTCATGCTTTCTATCCACTTTTTCTCTGTTCCTCTCTCTGTCATCAGTTTTTTTAATAGTGTTTTTTATTTTCTCCCCTTCTTTATGACCCCTTTCTGTTTGGTGTGAATATAACTTGTCCTTTTCTTTTACTCTGTCAACACATTCACTAAAATCCAATTTCTCTTTTTCTGACTTATGTTCATGTTTTATCTTCTTTTCTTTTTCAGAAAATTTTCGTTCAGTCTTGTCAACCTCTTTTTCCTTAGTTTGAAATCGTCTGTCCGATTTCTCCCTTTCTTTTGTATGCTTTTCTTGTTTTTCAATGTCTACGTCCTTTTCCATGGAATGTGGCCCTACCGAGTCCTGGTTTACACTGGCCCCCACAGAACCACACTCTACTTCTTTATCTGTGAGTACACTGTCTCTTTCTTCTTTCGGCTTTTCTTCCCTAAGAGATCTTTCATTTTCCTTTTTAGTCTTTTCCCGTTCTTCTTTAAAGTTCCTCTCTTTTGAGACATGTTTTTCCTTAGTTAATTTGTCATCTTTCATGGTTTTTTCAAGTTTTGACTTTTTTTCTGTTAGGGACTCATGTTCCATAGTTAAAAAGAGATCCTCAGTTTCATCGCTTTTAAAAAAATTCTCTTTCCAAAATTCTCTGTCAAATTCAACGCTCCTCTGCAGCTCTTTAGCATTTTCCTTATTTTTGTATTTTTCCTTTTCCCCTTCAACTTCCTTTTTGTGCTTTTCCTTCTCCTTCTCTTTATGTTTCAGTTTGTGTTTTTTTAGTGTTTTGCCCTCCTTGTCCATCTTTTTCAGCGTGCACTCTGAGTTTTCAAATGCTGGATTATGATCCTCATCTTTTATTTTGGCATTTGATTTTTCACCAAATTCTAGATGGAAATCTTTCTGATGTTTGTTTTTTTCCTTATGCTTGTAAGACTTTATATTTGAACTTTCTGGCAAGAATTCAGGTTCTGTATTATCATATCGAGCCAGATCAGGCTGGAAGGACATTTCAGAGCTCCCTGGTGATAGACATGCTTTTGTATGTTCTTGCTTTAGCGGTGTTGACTGTTTTTCACTTAATCCACAAGAATGTTTGGGAGATTTGCCAGTGGAAATATGAAATAAGTGTAATGAAGTATCATCTTTTGGGCTAAAGGATTTCCTGAAACCGCCCTCCTCTCTGGTTTTCTCTGAACAATCCAGTGCAGTATTGACTGTCAAGTTTGTTATTCTGGTGTTTTCTTTCCCCTCTTTTTCTTGTTTCAATTCTTGGTTCTCTTTGTTTTTATTCTGATTTTTTAATTTTCTTTTAACTTTGCCTTTCTGTTTATATTCATATTCTTTCTTGGCTTGCATATCAGAATTTGATGTTTCAGGGACAGAACATGCAGTAGAAATCTTTTTGTTCTGAAGAACATCTTCGTCAGAACTTTCAGTACTGGAATACAGAACCCTAGACGGCTTCTGCTTTTTAGTTTTAAATGATTTGGAATAGAAGGCCTTCTCCTGTTTTGCAAACAAACCACTCTTTTCTGCTTCGGACTCGTTCTCTTTGCGCTGTTCTTTCCTTAGAATGTGCCTGTCATCGATCATTTTACTTAACTCTTCTTCATCATCGTCCTTGAACTCATACTCATCAAGAGCAGACGGGAGCGGGGCTTTACTGGGGAGGACTTTACTGTCACAGATGAGGGAGTCTTTCTCTGTCTCCGAGTCAATGTTTTCATCTACACTAGAGGGATTTACAGAATGAGCCTCTTCTGAATCTAGAATAGGAAAAGAAAAACATAGCTTATACCATAAATACATCTGACAATTCCGATAAAATTACCTTACACATATAAGCCAGGCAAAGGAACCAGGATAAGTTCTCTTACAGTTTTGTAGAACAGCTTTCAGAGTGCCTCCTTTATGATGAGCACATGTTAAACACATCATGTTTATTAAAACGTATGATGTGAACACATACACACATATGGAGGGAGAGCACACACAGGGCATCTGGATTCAGGGGAGCTTCCACTGTAAAAAGGATTACAAGAATTCTGCATATATATAGATACATTTTTGTGCTGGCAAGAGAAGGACTTAGGTAAGGCTCTTTAACTCTTCTCCCTAAAAATGATTAGGAATCACTAAAAAGGTTTTGTTTTACTTATTTCAAAATATATATTAGCAGAACTTTATGCTTACCATTAAGACCAATAATTTAGACAATGAGAAAACTTTATACTAGAAACATGGCTATTTAGGAGAGAAAAGAAGAAAAGAACCCTCCAATTACATAATCAAGATTATAATAGACATGTAATTCACAAAAAACACTATTCTGTTCCTTAGGTTTCTTTTACCTACATTTTAGACCTAAAACACCAGGAGTAATAGTCTCATTTCCTATGTACTATTAAATATACAAATATTTTATTAAATTATAGCTAAGTACCATGCATGGTGGCGCAAACCTTTAATCCCAGAACTTGAGAGGCAGAAGCAGGTGGACCTCTATGAGTTCTAGGCTAGCCTGGTTTACCACAGTGAGTTCCTGGCCAGACAAGGCCACATATTGAGACCTTGTCTCAAAAAATCAACCAAATTACAGCCACACTGTTGTATAAATACAATCAAAGCCTTGGTAGAATGATGTACTTCATTCCTTTTTTAAAAATCAAAACAAAGTTTTTAGCCAGGAGTGGTTTTTAGCTTATGCTTGCAACCCTGTACTTGGGAGATAGAGAAAGATCAGTCTTGCTACCAAGACTCCATCTAAAAACAAAGCAACCCCCCTCCCCAACAAAACCAAATCAAACCCAACTCATGTTCCCCAGGTTGACCCTGTATGTGAGCACAGGTGCCCAAGCACATGCATGTAGAGGCCAGGGGAGGGTTTCAGGGGTTTCCTTCTACTGCTCTCCACTTCAGCTTTTGCAGCAGGGTCTCTCTGCATGAGAGGAACACTGTGCTTGTTAGCCTGGCAGACTAATGAGCTCCCAGGACCCATTGGCCTCCTTTAGTAAAGGTAAAGGCAGGTGGATCTCCATTTCTGTGAGTTCCAGGCCAGCCTGGTCTATCACAGTGAGTTCCAGGCCAGCCAAGATTATATAGTGAGACTTTGTCTCAAAAACAAGCCAGGTGGGTGCATGCCTTTGATCCCAGCACTCAGGAGGAAGAGCCAGGCGGATCTCTGTGAGTTCAAGGTCAGCCTGGTCTACAGAGTGAGATCCAGGATAGGCACCAAAACTACACAAAGAAACCTTTTCTCAAAACAAAACAAAACAAAATAAAACAAAATTATTATAACCAAGTTGTTGTAGAAATACAATCAGCCGGGCAGTGGTGGCGCACGCCTTTAATCCCAGCACTCGGGAGGCAGAGGCAGGCGGATCTCTGTGAGTTCGAGGCCAGCCTGGGCTGCCAAGTGAGTTCCAGGAAAGGCGCAAAGCTACACAGAGAAACCCTGTCTCGAAAAACCAAAAAAAAAAAAAAAAAAAAAAAAAGAAAGAAATACAATCAAAGCCTTGGTTTTCCGAGACAGGGTTTCTCTGTGTAACAGCTCTGGCTGGCCTAGAACTAGCTCTGCAGACCAGGCTGGCCTCTGCCTCCCGAGTACTGTGATTAAAAGGTGTGCGCCACCACCAGTTGGCTTGCTTTTGTGTGGGCACTTGTGATTTAGTTCAGCTCCTCTTGCTTTTACAGCAACCTCACCTCCCTAGCACCCAAGGTTGACATTTTTTCCTAAGTCGATGTTTTATACCTAGGGCATTCAACTGAAAGGACTGTTTAAGACTATAAAAGGACCTGCCAGGCATGGGGGCATATGTCTTTGATCCCAGCACTCACAGGCAGAGGCAGGTGGATCTCTGAGGCCAGTCTGGTCTAGTTTTAGGACAGCCAGGGCTACAAAGAGAAACCCTGTTTGAAAAAAAAAAAAAAAGGACTATAAAATGATAACTGAGACATCCAACCCAGGGGGAGAAAAACAAATCAACTGCAGTAGTAATTAAATGCTTCACTTATTATTCACTATATTAAGATTGCACCCCTCCCCCAAAGGCTATGCTGGGCGGTGGTGGCGCACGCCTTTAATCCCAGTGCTCAGGAGGCAGACTCAGGAGGTGGATCTCTGTGAGTTCAAGGCTAGTCTGGTCTATAGAGTGAGATCTAGGACAGGCACCAAAGCTACACAGAGAAACCCTGTCTCGAAAAACTAAAAAAATTAAAAATGCACACTTACTCAAATATGTTAGGCTTCATTTAATGTGGTTCTCAAATATTCTTAATACAAACATTCATACCTATGCCATTCCAGGTAGTATACTAAGATCTCTCAAAGGTTACAACCATTGTTTTTGGAGAAAACGTGTCAATAGCTGAAGACAATATAAACAATATAAAGTTGCACTAAGTTTTATATATATATGGTATTTTAAAAAGCTTAATACACTTTAAAATCCTACTTGCAGTTACCAATACTGCTGTAGAAAGCATCAAAACACGGAGTGTTAATACCATCAAAATGGTCCTCATATGGGGACCAATATTTGTTTTGGTACTTGATTAAATGAATCAGAGAATACATGACTTTTTATTATTATCATTTTTTTAACCATTTGTTTTTATTGGTGTCTTCAGTGCGTGTATGTCTGTGTGAGGGTGTCAGATCTTGGAATTACAGACAGTTGTGAGCTGTCATGTGGGTGCTGGGAATTGAACCAAAGTCCCTAGAAGAACAGTCAGTGCTCTTAACCACTGAGCCATCTCTCTAATCCGTTTGTTTATTTTCAAACCAAAGACTTTTCTCCCCTTGTAGTTTTCAAAAACTTCATGTCTTTATGGCTTCTGCTTATTTTCTCCCTGGATTATAAGTTTCACTGGAACAGGAAAAGTTTCTACACATAGGCACAGAGTGTTGGAGAAGCTTGCTAAAAAGAGCACAGCTCTTGCCTCAAGCAGCAGAGACTGAGCTCTTCACATTGTACAGCATGGTAGCTGTTGAGGAGACATCATTTCCACAGGCACACTCAACATGTTGGCTTAGGAGAACAGGAGAATTAATGAATGTTTCTAGGAGAAGCAGCACAAATTAAGTCAGGGAGAGTAAGAACTTCAGGTGGGAATTAACAATGGTTACATAAAATTCAGCAGCTAGAGTCTGAGGAAACAAGATCAGCTGAGGAGTTGGCAAGCGAGGAAAGCTCTTGGACCTGAGAACTCAAGAGAACCAGGTCACCGGAGACATAAGCCCACCCTTCACCGACTGGGAACAGCTGAGGATTTCGTAGAGCACTTGGGGAAGAAACCATCGCTGTGGGACAGGACCAGACTGGATCAAGCATTCTGCCTGAAGCCGGCCGGGATCCAGCTGCTTATCTTGAGAAGCCCAACAACTTGGAGGTGTTGGTGAGATTGCCCTACTGATCAACCTGTTCAGCAGAGATCCATTTGGAAGAGGTCTCAGAAGCCTGCAGTCTGAGGAAACAAGATCAGCTGAGGAGTTGGCAAGCAAGCAGAGCTCCACCGAAGAATGCAAGAGAAGGAGCAGTCCAGTCATTGAACCAGGTCACCAGAGTCATAAGCCCGCCCAGCACGGATTGGGAACAGGTAAGGCCCCATCTCTGGACTGGCAGACCAAGTCTCTATCCCCTAGGCCCCAGGAGTACATTACGTGCCCCTCCCCACCAACCATTGGAGCCCCAGGGACCAGGCAGCTGCTTTTCCCTGCTCCCTTGACAAGAAAACCAGGCCCTGCGGCCCTGCGACCCCAACAACCACCGGAGTCATAGTCCACTCTGCACCAACTGGGAACAGCCATTGGAGTCCCAGGAACTGGAAAGTGGCCTCTTTCTCTGGCCCCTTGCCAAGAAAACTATCCCATGAGACACCAACAATCACTGGAGCCATAAGCACACCCTGCACCAATTGGGAACAGCTGTTCCCTGAGACAGAACCCACTAACACTGATTGGACTAAGCTGCTCCTGGAGAAACAGAGCCCATCAGCTCTGATTTGACCATAAACTCCCAGTGGACCAAGACTACCAATTGGAACAAGAGAGGCACCCTCAGACACAGACACCACCTGCACCGAGCAGAGGAAGAGATGAGTAGACGCCAGTGCAAAAATACAGGCAACAACATAAAGACCTATATGACAACATCAGAACCTAGTGATTCTACACCTGCAAGACCTGAACATACCAAGGCAGAAGAAACAGAAGAAATCAATCCTAAAAATGACTTTAAGATGATGATAGAGGCCCTTAAAAGAGGAAATGAAAAACTCACTTAAAGAGGAAATGAAAAATTCCTTTAAAGAAATGGAAGAAAAAACAAACAAAAAATTGGAAGAAATCAGTAAATACCTTAAAGAAAGCCAAGAAAAAGCAATTAAACAGATGAAGAAAACAATACAAGATTTAAAAAATGAAATCTAGACAATAAAGAAGACACAAACTGAAGGAATGCTGGAAACAGAAAATCTAACTAAACGAACAAAAACTACAGAAGCAAGCATAACCAACCAAATGCAAGAGATGGAACAGAGAATCTCTGACGTTGAAGACACAATAGAAAAAATAGATTCGTCATTCAAAGAAAACACTAAAGCCAAAAAAGTTGTAACACAAAATGTCCAGGAAATCTGGGACACCATGAAAAGACCAAACCTAAGAATAATAGGGATAGAAGAAGAATATCAACCTAAAGGCATAGAGAATATATTCAACAAAATCATAGAAGAAAACTTTCCCAACCTAAAGAAAGAAATACCTATGAAGATACAAGAAGCTTACAGAACACCAAGTAGGCTGGATCAAAAAAAAAAAAAAAAAGTCCCTTCGCCACATAATAATCAAACCACTAAACATACAGAATAAAGAAAAAATATTAAGAGCCCCCCCACCAAAAAAAAAAGTAAGATATAAAGGCAGACCCATCAGAATAACACCAGACTTCTCAATGGAGACTATGAAAGCTAGAAGGTCCTGGACAAACATCATGCAGACACTATGAGATCACAGATGCCAACTCAGACTATTATACCCAACAAAACTCTCAATCACCATAGACAGAGTAAACAAAATATTTCGTGATAAAACCAGATTTAAACAATACGTAGCCACAAATCCAGCCCTACAGAAAGCACTAGAAGGAAAAATCCAACCTAAGGAAATTAGACATACCCATGAAAACGCAGGCAACAGATAATTCCACACCAACAAATACCAAAGAAGGGAAACACAACACTATCACCAAAAAATAACAGGAATTAACAATCACTGGTTATTAATATCCATCAATATCAATGGTCTCAACTCACCTATAAAAAGACAGAGGCTAACAGAATGGATATGAAAACAGGATCCATCCTTCTGCTGCATACAAGAAACACACCTCAACTTCAAAGACAGACACTACCTCAGAGTAAAAGCCTGGGAAAAGGCTTTACAATCAGGTGGACTTAAGAAGCAAGCTGGTGTAGCTATCCTAATATCTAATAAAATAGACTTCAAACTAAAATCAACCAAAAGAGATTGGGAAGGACATTACATATTTATCACAGGGAAAATCCACCAAGATGAAGTCTCGATTCTGAACATTTATGCCCTAAATACAAAGGCACCCACTTTTTTTTTTTTTTAATGACGAATGCCGTTTATTGAAGGAGGAAGGAGGTCTTAAATACAGGTTTACAGCACAATGGGAGAACCCTGGAGGGCAGAAGTTCCCTACCGATGTTTTACAATCTTGCATCTAAGCTGTTAACACCCATTATACAGGATACACAGACAAGGAACTTCCCTTAAGCATTCAGGAGGGTGGTATCCGGCAGGGAATTAGCATAGGGAGATATCAAGGTCAAGGTCAGCAAGCAAGGCAACAGTTACCCAAAATGGGGGCCAGGGCCCTACAGGTCCCCCTCTTACTAAAAAATGAGCTTCTGACTTAGGTTGCATGGGACGTCAGCAGGTCACCTTATCTGTCATGGAGATGTCTGCCCAGGCCACACAGGCGCTCTGTCTTAGGTTGGTAAGTGCCTCCCCACCCCCAGGCATTACCTGTCTCTGAATACTCATTATCATACAGGCTCAATCCTGTGTGAGCTGCAGACTTAACTGCTGTCAAAGATCTCAAAGTGGTGCTGGGCTTGCAATCTGTATGTTCGACACAGAAAAGACCAACAGAAGTCCTAACCCACCAATAGCAGGCACCCACATTTTTAAAGGAAACATTATTAAAGCTTAAATCGCATATCAAACCCCACACACTAATAGTGGCAGATTTCAACACACTACTCTCACCAATGGACAGATCTACCACACTGAAACTTAACAGAGAAATAAAGGACTTAACAGATGTTATGACTCAAATGAACTTAATAGATATCTACAGAACATTCCACCCTAACACAAAAGAATATACCTTCTTCTCAGCACCCCATGGAACCTTCTTGAAAATTGACTACATGCTTGGTCACAAAGCAAATCTCAACAGATACAAAAACATTGGAATAACCTCCTGTATTTTATCTGACCACCATGCCTTAAAGGTAGACTTCAACAACAACAAAAACTATAGAAAGTCTACAATCTCATGGAAATTGAATAATGCCCAATTGAAGTACCAATGGGTCAAGAAAGAGATAAAGAAATTAAAGATTTCCTAGAATTCAGTGAAAATGAAAGTACAATATACCCAAACTTATGGGACAGTATGAAAGCAGTGCTAAGAGGAAAATTCACAGCACTAAATGCCCACATAAAGAAGTTGGAGAAATCTCACACTAATGACTTAACAGCACACCTGAAAGCTCAAGAACAAAAAGAAACAAACTCACCCAGGAGGAATAGACGCCAGGAAATAATCAAATTGAGGGCTGAAATCAATGAAATAGAAAGAAAGAGAACAATACAAAGAATCAATGAAACAAAGAGTTGGTTCTTTGAAAAAAATCAACAAGATAGACAAACTCTTATCCAAACCAACCAAAAGGAAGAGAGAGTGCATCCAAAATAACAAAATCAGAAATGAAAAGGGAGACATAACAACAGACAATGAGGAAATCCAGATAATCATCAGGTCATACTTCAAAAACCTGTACTCCACAAAACTGGAAAATCTGGAAGAAATGGACAATTTTCTGGATAGGTACCACATACCAAAGTTAAATCAAAATCAGATAAACTATTTAAATAGACCAATAACCCCTAAGGAAATAGAAACAGTCATCAAAAATCTCTCAACCAAAAAAAGCCCAGGACCAAATGGTTTTAGTACAGAATTCTACCAGATTCTCAAAGAAGAGCTAATTCCAATAATCTTCAAATTGTTCCACACAACAGAAACAGAAGTAACATTATCATGCTTTTTTTTTTTATAAGGCTACAGTTACCCTGAAACCCAAATGACACAAAAATGCAACAAAGAAAGGGAATTACAGACCAATCTTCCTCATGAACATTGATGCAAAAATATTCAACAAAATATTTTTGTTGAATCCAAGAACACATCAAAAAGTTATCCACTGTGACCAAGTAGGCTTCATCCCAGGGATGCAAGGATGGTTCAACATAGGAAAATCTGTCAATGTAATACACCATATAAACAAACTGAAAGAAAAAAAAAAACATGATCATCTCATTAGATGCTGAAAAAGCCTTTGACAAAAGCCAACATCCCTTCATGATAAAGGTCTTGGAGAGATCAGGAATACAAGGAACATACCTAAACATAATAAAGGTAATTTATAGCAAGCCAACAGCCACCATCAAATTAAACGGAGAGAAACTCAAAGTGATTCCACTAAAATCAGGAACAAGAAGACAAGGCTGTTCACTCTCCCCATATTTATTCAATGTAGTACCTGAAGTTCTAGCTAGAGCAGTAAGACAACAAAAGGAGATCAAAGGGATAGAAATTGGAAAGGAAGAAGTCAAACTTTTTCTATTTGCAGATGATATGATAGTATACATAAGTGACCGCAAAAATTCTACCGGGGAACTCCTACAGCTGATAAATTCCTTCAGTAATGTGGCAGGATATAAGATCAACTCAAAAAAATCAGTAGCCTTCCTATATACAAATGATAAAAGGGCTGAGAAAGAACTCAGAGAAACATCACCGTTTACAATAGCCACAAATAATACAATAATATTGGGGTAACACTAACTAAACACTTGAAGGACCTGTATGATAAGAACTTTAAGTCTCTGAAGAAAGAAATTGAAGAAGCTATCAGAAAATGAAAAGTTCTCCTATGCTCACGGATAGGTAGGATTAACATAGTAAAAATGGCAATCTTACCAAAAGCAATCTACAGATTCAATGCAATCCCCATCAAAATCCCAACACAATTCTTCACAGACTTGGAAAGAACAATACTCAACTTCATATGGAAAAACAAAAGACTCAGGAAAGCTAAAAAAGAATCCTGTACAATAAAGCAACCTCTGGAGGCATCCCCATCCCTGACCTCAAGCTCTATTACAGAGCTATAGTAATAAAAATAGCTTGGTACTGGCATAAAAACTGACATACAGACCAATGGAATCGAACTGAAGACTCTGACATTAATCCGTACACATATGAACACCTCATTTTTGACAAAGAAGCCAAAACTATACAATGGAAAAAGAAAGTATCTTCAACAAATGGTGCTGGCATAACTGGATGTCAACATGTAGAAGATTGCAAATAGATCCCTATCTGTCACCATGCACAAAACTCAAGTCCAAGAGGATCAAAGACCTCAAACATAAATCCAGTTACACTGAACTTGATAGAAGAAAAAGTAGGAAGTACTCTTGAACGCATTGGCACAGGAGACCACTTCCTAAATATAACACCAGTAGCACAGACACTGAGAGCAATAATTAATAAATGGGACCTCCTGAAATTGAGAAGCTTTTGTAGGGCAAAGGACACAAGACAAAAAGACAGCATACAGAATGGGGAAAGATCTTCACCAACCCCACATCTGACAGAGGGCTGATCTCCAAAGTATATAAAGAACTCAAGAAACTAGACATCAAAATACTGAACAATCAAATTCAAAAATGGGCTACAGAGCTAAAAAGAGAATTCTCAAAAGAAGAATCTCAAACGGCTGAAAGGCATTTAAGGAAATGCTCATCATCCTTAGTCATCAAAGAAATGCAAATCAAAAGGACTCTGAGATACCACCTTACACCTGTCAGAATGGCTATGATCAAAAACACTGAAGACAGTCTATGTTGGAGAGGATGCAGAACAAGGGGAACACTCCTCCACTGTTGGTGGGAATGCAAACTTGTACAACCACTGTGGAAATCAGTATGGCAGTTTCTCAGAAAACTGGGAATTGATCTACCTCAAGACCCAGCCATACCACTCTTGGGCACATACCCAAGGAATGCTCAATCATACCACAAAGATAAGAGCTCAACTATGTTCATAGCAGCATTATTTGTAATAACCAGAACCTGGAAACAACCTAGATGCCTGTCAACTGAAGAATGGATTAAGAAAATGTGGCACATATACACAATGGAGTACTACTCAGCAGAGAAAAACAATGACATCATGAAATTTGCAGGCAAATGATTGGAACTAGAAAATATCATCCTGAGTGAGGTAACGCAGACTCAGAAGGGCAAACATGGTATGTACTCACTCATAAGTGGATACTAGATATAAAGCATAGGACTAGGATGACTGCGGCTTATAATAAGTTTTGGTTTTCCCCAATCACTGGGCATGCTTTAGTGAAACATTTCACTATTAGGATAAGAATTTGTACTGTTATCAAGCTGATGAAAGAATATGCTGGCTGTACTTTCAGGAGGGGAGGCTAAAATCTTTTTAGACTATGGATTAGCCTATAGAAAAATGTCTACTGGGCCAGGTGGTGGTGGCGCATTCCTTTAATCCTAGCACTTGGGAGGCAGAGGCAGGCGGATCTCTTTGAGTTCGAGGCCAGCCTGGTCTACAAAGCGAGTTCCAGGAAAGGTGTAAAGCTACACAGAGAAAACCTGTTTCGAAAAACCAAAAAAAAAAAAAAAAAAAAAAAAAAAAAAGATGTCTACTGTAAATCAAACAGTAAAGGGGAAGATGAATAGGAATCTCACTTATACAACTTAAGTAAAACATAGCTCTCTGAACAGATGGAGACAGGTTTCTTCTGTATCCCAGAATCTAATCAATACTTGTATGTATAATTTAGCTATTATTTGACTTAAAAGGGCTTATTGGGAAATGTTATCATCTTTACTATTTTCTACAGAAAAAATATTTTCCAGTTTCAAATAACTCTGGACTTTGGAATTATAACCTGTTTTCATGTTTAAAAAAAACATTTAAGTGGAAAATGCTGAAGGACCACTGAACTCGATGTTGTATTCACATATCTATATCTGTATAAAATAATGATTATAAATGTTTGTTTAAAAAGGGGAAGTGAAAATGTGAATTTAACAAGAAGTTGTGGATCTTCAACACTGTACACAAACTCCTTTGTTACAGATAAGTATTTATGCTTCTAAAGAAATAAAGCGGCTAAATCACAGCACCTATAGACAGCATGCCTTTTTTTTTTTTTCATTTAAAGATGGTAGAAATTTTCTTTTGGAATTTCATGGTAATGTAATACATCAAACAGAGTCACAGATATGCCAAACATTCTAACACTGAGCTACATACTACTCAGCACTTCATTACTGTATGTGTTTATATCATGTATGTGTGTTCATATATGTGGGCGTGCAGCTGCCTGTGTGGGTATGTACAGAGGCCAGAGAAAGACCCTGGGGTGTCTTCTTCAATCTTTTCTCTACTTTTTTTCCTTTTTTCTTTTGGAGACTGTCACACTAGCCTGGAGCTCACCCTCCAGGCTAGACTGGCTGCCTTGCAAGCTCTCCAGACCCTCCGGTCCTTACCCTCAGCTCAGCACTGCAATTACAGTGTCAACAGCCACACAGCTTTTTACATGGGCCCTGGTGCAGCAGTCACTTAACCCTGAGCCATGTTTTCAATCCTTCATTATTACACTTAATATGTAAACATTTAATATAATTCCTTTACTGAAGAAATATTCAGGTGCTTTCAACTACTTGATAGTATAGATAAATTTAATAATGTAGAAAAAGCTGGTGTACATTATTCTTTGGAATAGCAGTGTATCACTATGTGAGTACAGAAAGAGATAGGAACACACAGAAATGGTACCTGTAAGAAACTGTGGTTGGATGAATGTGGTTTTAAAAAGCTCTTTTGTATTTCGGGTTCCTAGGACAACAGACGTCACGACTGTCGTCACCGGAAGGCTGAGCTCAGTCCATTGACAGATGCCCAGTGGCAATGATGGTTTGTATGTGTACTCAGGAGCCTTTTTCTCATGTATGCAACTTCTTTGTTTTTAATGTCAGATATGCATAATTTCTTCTGGTCCTATGCCTCCCATAGTAATATATTATTGATTATTTTATATATTATTAGAATAAATGATTCACTCATGCTTTGACATCATAACATAGTATGCTTATGACCAGCTTGGAATCTATGCACTAATGGAGTTATACATATATGCATGTAGCACTTAAGAGCGATAAAGTTTGCCGGGCAGCGGTGGCTCATGCCTTTAATCCCAGCACTCAGGAGGCAGAGCCAGGTGAATCCCTATGAGTTCGAGGCCAGCCTGGGCTACAGAGTGAGTCCCAGGAAAGGCGCAAAGCTACACAGAGAAACCCTGTCTTAGAAAAAAAAAAAAAAAGAGAGAGCGATACAGTTTGTCATTTATGTTCCTGATTCACATACTAAAGAAATACTTTCCAATGCAAACATGTCTTTGTTTCCACATATTTTTAATGTGCATATTTTGAAAAAACCTATAAATTCCAATATTAAGAATTTAGCCTGATATTAACAAATACCCATATGATAATGAAAAATCTCTGTGAATCCATCTGGTTCTGGGCTCTGACTCACACACCTACCAGGAATATTCCACTCATATTTCTTGGCATTATCTATGGTCCTGAGCCAAGACCACTTCCCTCTCGGTATTACTGTGTGTGTAGACCACGTTGACAAAAATCTTTCCTTCCTTAAACAGACTTAGGTTTCAATTCATTTTACTCAGATCACAGATCAATTGGTCCTAGATACCAGTCAAGTAATCACTTCAAAAGGATCTTTCCTCTATTTTTTTTCCTTTTTAGGCAGATGTTTGCTGTGTTAAGTAAACCATCTAAAATCTCCAAATCCTCAAATTCCTATTGTCAAAATGGCCATGGTTAGGGTCCTATGATGACAACCCCCCAGTATCACAGGCTCTTGCAAGGCCACTAGTTGCTCTCTATGACCAGATGGGAAGGCTCTAGTGAGGTAGACAGCACTTAGATAAGTCACCAAAACATGCACAAGTTGAAGCTTCATCCCCACCAGTTAGTTTGATGGTGCTAGAAGGTGCTCTGCACACTATCAGAGGTGAAAGGTAGTCGTCACTGTCATCCAGCTACCAACCATGAGACCTCCAACAACCGCCGTCTGCGAGAGATGCTGGTGCGACAGTGGCACAACTGTTACCAGGGCAACCGATCACTTTCTCACTGAGTTGAAGGCCCCACCCTGAGAAAGACCTCTACCCCACACTGCTACAGCAGCCAAGACCCTGAGACTCCATAGGTCACGGGCCTAGGGGGGAACCTATACTACAGTTCTGCTAATACTCAGATCAGTGTCTAACTCAACCTTCCTCAGAGAAGTTTCTCACAGTAGATGGAAATTTAGAGACCCACAACCGAACAACGTGCAGAGTGAGAACCCTGGAGCACTTACTACTCTGTGGGATGTCTTCATTAAGCCAGTTCCCTCAAGGCTCAAGGATCTATGCTCAAGAAGCAGCAGAAGATTTTCAGAGTTAGAGGAAACTTTCTTCCAGAAACAACAGGACTGCTGCACATATGAACTCACAGGGTCTGTACAGGTTCAAGCAGACAGGGTACCACCCCTAACCAAGAAGCTATTTGTAACTGATACCCTCTGGCAAAAGGAAAGCCAGTTTTCTCCCACAGTGCCCATGGGTATATCGACCACACTCCAGGGTAACATGCCCAGGGGTAGTTGGCCAACACAAAACGGACTCCACGGTTGTTTTTGTTGCTGTTCTTGTGTCCTTTTTGTTTTGTTTTGGAAATTTTATCTTAATGGACTTTTTTTGAAGGGGAAAGAACATGAAGCTGGGTTGGTAGGGAAGTGGGGAAGACCTGGGAGGAGTTGCAGGAAGGAAAAAACACATGATCAAAATATATAATATGAAAGAATTTTGATTTTACTTTTGTTTTGTTTTTCGAGACAGGATTTCTCTCTGTGCCCCTGGCTGTCCTGGAACTCACTCTGTAGACCAGTCTGGCCTCGAACTCACAGAGATCCACCTGCCTCTGCCTCCCAAGTGCTGGGATTATTGGCGTGTGCCACCACTGTGTAGTGTTTGTTTGTTTTTGTATATGAAAAACATTCTAAATAAAAGCTGTTTAAATGCCATTGGTTATCATTATACTAAGTTGTTTTGCCATTTTGTTTCAAACTTTTTAGTGTTTAGAGTCCCCTTAATCATCAAATTTGAACTTGTATTTAAAATAGATGTTACAAAATTGTTTCTGACAAAAAAATTCTTGTAACATTTTTAAACTCAACTTATTTTCAACATCTTTTTTTTTTTTTTGGTTTTTCGAGACAGGGTTTCTCTGTGTAGCTTTGCGCCTTTCCTGGAACTCACTTGGCAGCCCAGGCTGGCCTCGAACTCACAGAGATCCGCCTGGCTCTGCCTCCCGAGTGCTGGGATTAAAGGCGTGCGCCACCACCGCCCGGCTATTTTCAACATCTTATTTGGGAAAATAGGAAAACAAGAAACATGCAACTGTCAAATATTTCATTAAAATATGTTATTACATCTTTCTTGTCCTTTTACTTTCAGCTAATACCCTTAAATACATTTGAGAGTTGTTCTTGCATATCTCAAGGTAGCTGAGCGCAGACTGGAAACAAGACTGGAGACATTTAAAGAATTGTTAAGTGTATCTAAGTTCTCTAATGGCCTTGGGCCTGTCTACTGAGCTTTCCATAAATTACATCTTTTCTTTTTCTTTGGTTTTTCAAGACAGGGATTGTGTAGCCCTGGATGTTCTGGAACTCACTCTGCACACCAGGCTATCCTTGAACTCAAGAGACTGCCTGTTTCTGCCTCCTAGGATTAAAGGTGCATGTCACCACACTGACTGCATGTTTTCTTGAATGCTATGAAAATGGTCAAGCAGGCTGGGCAGTGGTGGTGTACGCCTTTAATCCCAGCACAGGGGAGGTAGAGGCTGGCAGATCTCTGCGAGTTCAAGGCCAGCCTGGGCTACAGAGTGAGTTCCAGGAAAGGCGCCAAAGCTACACAGAGAAACCCTGTCTCGAAAAAACAAGAAAACAACAACAACGACAACAACAAAAAAAAAAGGAAAGAAAGAAAATGGTCAAGCAACCAGAGCAGATGTGACACATTAGGAGATGGAGGTATATATTAAGTCCCTTCCTCAAAAATCTAATATACAAATAAAATATAAAATAAAACAAAAAGTTTTGATATGATACTTCTGGATCAGTATTTAACAAAATGATTACACTTTAAGTGTCTAATAAGAAAATCAACAAATACTGGGCTTTTGAAGAGATTGCCTTATGCATTCCACACTAAAGACAATCATTCTGTCGCTATCATCTATTGTAGGAGTAATGATGATTGTGTACTCAATGTCTCACCTTTCCTCTGAAACTGAACTGGATCAACTTCCTGGGTTCTTTTCCACTGTCTTAAAACTCAGGACTACAAAGATTCACCTCACCTTCTTCCTTCCACAACTGCTGCCATGAAGCCGGCATTCTCTATCTCTGCTGTAACAAAGAATCCTGGTACTCAATGTAAACCTTGAAGCTGGCATTCTCTATCTCTGCTGTAACAAAGAACCCTGGTACTCAATGTAAACCTTGAAGCTGGCATTCTCTATCTCTGCTGTAACAAAGAACCCTGGTACTCAATGTAAACCTCTTTACATCAGGCCAGGAAGATGGCTCTGTGAAGGTGCCTGCTGCCCAAACCTGACAACTGGTCCTTAATCCCTGGAACCCATAACAGAGGGAGAGTCCCAGAATTTGTCCTCTGACCTCCACAGATGTGCTGTGGCACATGTGTCCACATTCATACACAAATATTAATGGTAATAAAATCCCTATGAGCCATTTGTAACCCTCAAATCTTCAAGTTTCAATTTCAACATTGAAGTTTTGGTCAGCAGGGATGCTTAAACCCATCCCTCTCTAATCCCACGAGTACTATCTTAGCCCAGAGTCTTGCCTAGATCAAGCTACATTATGGTCAGAATTAGACCCATAATGCATGTCTTCTCATCTCAGTTTCCCATTTTAGGATAAAATAACTTCTAAGATGACAAAAAAAAATCTTTTCAAAGTCTTGAACCATCATCTTCACTCCCACAATTTACTACTGACCTCCTTATTGGACAAACAAACTTCTGACCTTTGGAACAACTGTTACTATACCAATGAAGGGACAAGCAAGCAGAGCCACTGAAAATCTGCTCCCAACTACACACTAAGGAAACAAGAGTTCTTTTTCTGACTTCAGTATATTCTAGAAACTCTCACCTTTTCATTCCTTCTTGCTATATCTATTAGCCTTCCAGCAAGTCATTGCCTTTCCTACAATTCCATGCATACTTCTGTAGATTATAATCACCTACTCATTATTTTCTATAAACGTATCACTAGGAGATATTGAGACTCATGTTTAAATGCAGGGTCAAGATTTATATATAGAAAGTAATACACACATATAGACAACTATATATTAGAGTAGTCTGCTGGGAGGAAGAAGAGGTAATTTGTCCTCACAATATATCTGCAATAGTATTGACTTTGTAAGTTTATTTGGAGTGGTTTGGGAAGTGATGTTAACTCCCAGTTACCCCCTAACATGTGGTTGGTGCCATTCCTAAAGGAGTACTTTTTAATATCAGTTATCTAGGATGGGAACTGTCCATTTTCAAAAAAGGCAATGGGTAGATGGAGTGATCACACAGCATCTCTACTGTGCTCTGTAGATTCTAATGAGTCCTTCAGCATATGTGCAAGTCCATACAGCAAATAACTGCCTATAAACATAGAAAGCACACATCAGGGCTGTAGAGATGGCTCAGCAGTTAAGAGTTAGCATCTTTATGGCAGCTTACAACCACCTGTAACTCCAGCTGCAGGGATCTGTCACATTCTTCTGGCCTCCATGAGCACCTGCATGAACTTGGTGCACATACAGACAATTAGGCATGCACACATACACATAAATGAAAGTAAGTTTAAGAGCTAAAAAATAAGTAAAATGTTTAAGAACATTTTGTACATTTATAAAACATTTATAATAGTTATTTGTGATAGGCTATTATAATAATAGACTATTATAGCCGGGCGGTGGTGGCGCACGCCTTTAATCCCAGCACTCGGGAGGCAGAGGCAGGCGGATCTCTGTGAGTTCGAGGCCAGCCTGGTCTACAGCACAAGATCCAGGAAAGGCGCAAAGCTACACAGAGAAACCTTGTCTCGAAAAACCAAAAAAAAAAAAAAAAAAAAAAAAAAAATAGACTATTATAATAACTTTATAATAGAATTCTGTGCTTAGCATGTAGTAGATGATTAATACTGAATAAATGTACAAATTGTAAATTTTAGAACCGCATCAAGACATAAAAAAATTAAATGGCAGGAGCTGGAGAGATGGCGCACAGGGTAAAGTCACTTGCCACCAAGGAGGCTGATATAAGTTTGAGCCATGATGAAAGGAGAAAAATCAATCATCCTAACTTGTCCTCTGACCTCCACAGGCATGTCATGATACATGTGTACCCCTCTTTCAATAAATAAATGTTAAAATAAATTGTGGTGGTGCTTATTTGAAAATTATGGGCAAAGGGTTGCAGAGATGGCTCAGTGGTTAAATGTAGTGTCTGGCCTTCCAGAAAACCCAGGTTCAATTCCAAGCACCCACATGGTGACTCACAACCATCTGTAGTTCCAGTTCCAGATGATATGGTGCCCTCTTCTGGCCTCCGCTGGTACCAAACATGCATATGGGGCACAGACATGTATGTAGGCAAAACACCCATACACATAAAATAAAATAATAGCCGGGCGGTGGTGGCGCACACCTTTAATCCCAGCATTCGGGAGGCAGAGCCAGGCGGATCTCTGTGAGTTCGAGGCCAGCCTGGACTACCAAGTGAGTTCCAGGAAAGGCTCAAAGCTACACAGAGAAACCCTGTCTCGAAAAACCAAAAAAAAAAATAATAATAATAATAATAATAAACTTTAAAAAGCCAATGTTGGGCAAAATAAGCATGTAAATTATTTTAATGCTACATAACAGAGAATTAAGGTACAAACTAAGTACTAGAGATTTATTCTGAAAGTTCATTCACCTCATGCATGAGAAAAAATTTTTAAAATAAAACCACATTAAAGTTTATGTTATTTCCTGCTCAATTCCAACTAAAATCCTCTTGTAAAATCTCTTTTAACAAAATTTCTTCAACACTGAAATCACTGTATGTAAGGAAGTAGAGAGACTTTGAATTTGAGATAATAACTGAAATCATGAAGATGCAGTAAAACGGACTCTGGGAAGATTCAAAGACCCAGGTAACATGCAAATCTATATTATGCGCTATGGTGTGCATGCAAATGCATCTTATAAAATTCGTAGTCCTCCACTACGGGTTGTTGCCTGTATGTCTATATGCCAGCGATCAACATCAAAGTGTCTCTTATGGTTAACACCTTGTTTTTTTTTTTAAATTAAAAAAATTGGTGGGGGTAGGGGTGTCTGGAGAGATGGCCCAGTGGTTAAGAACACTGGCTTGCTCTTCCATAGCACCCAGGTTTGATTCCCAGCACCCACATGGCGGTTGGTAATTTTCTATAACTTCAATTCCAGGGGACTGATGCCTTCATCTGGCCTCCAAGGGCAACAGGCATGCATGTGGTGCACAGACATACATGCAGACAAAATATCGTACACATGAAATAATTTTAAAATATGCTTGTTTATTTGATGTGATGGGTGTTTTGCCTACTTGAAAGTTTGTGTGTGGCATGTATGTAGTGCTACAGAGGTCAGAAGAGGGCATCAGATCTCCTGGAACTGGAGTTACAGGTGGCTGTGATCAGCCATGTGGGTGCTGGCAATCAAACTGGAAAAAAAATCAAACTGGAAAAAGAGCCAGTGCTCTGAATAACTAGGCCTTCTCTCCAGCCTCTCTACCTTATTCATTCATTCATTCATTCATTCATTCATTCATTCATTCATTTTGAATTTTTGAGACTGGATTTGTTTATTTGTTTATTTTGATTTTTTGAGACTGGGTTTCTCTGTGTATCCCTGGCTGTCCTCCAACTCACAGAGATCTACCTGCCTTTGCCTCTCAAGTGCTGGGATTAAAGGTGTGTGCCACCACCACCAGGCTTCCACCTTATTTTCTGAGATAAGGTCTCTTATTGAAACCTGGAGCTGACTCAGCTGGACTGGTCAACCAACACAGCCCCAGGGTCCTCCAGTCTCTGCCTGCCCAGCACTGAGATTATAGACTGCACATGCGTATGGGCCTCCCTGCAGAGGCCTGGATGCTGGAGACTCAACTCGGGCCCTCCTGTTTGCAGAGGAAGCACTTACCCACTAACCTGTCACCCCAGCCCTTCACTAAAGACGAAGGGACTTAACAGCAGGCTCAGCAGCAGTAGAACCAAGAGCAGGGAAAGGCAACAGCAATTCACTGAATTTTCAGTGCGTGTTTTTGCTCAACAGAAAGAATGTGTCACATTTGAACACGATCAGAGAGTTCAGTCACTGCTCATTCTGTAATACACGTGATTAAATCAAGTAAACATCATAAATTAATATTTCAGTCATATGCTGACATCTGCATCATTTAACTATAAATCTTCCAAAACTGATCCTCACAGCTATAACAACACATCTAAAAAGCAAGGAATGTGGGTACAAATACCTGAATATCACATAAAACTGATTAAAGTAACTCATTCATGACTATGTAAGAAAGCTACAACTTGACCAGCTCAAGTGACTACAAACTAGTAAGTGGGTAGGTGAATTTTAATTTTCATCTTGTAATGTTAATTACAACTAAAAATATTGTAATGCTACAATATCAGGTAAAGTATGACTTTGAATATTTAATTTAAATATCTAATGTGATAACATTGAGATTTTTTTTTTACTGTTTTTGATTTTGAGCTAGGGATTTGCTATGCACCAAGGCTGGTCTTAAGTTTGGGATTCCCACTGTGTCAGCCTCTCAAGTACTAGGATTATAGGTATACATCATTAAGCTAGATTTTTTTTTTAAACCTTTGATACCAGTATTTACCAAATGCCAATTCTGTGAGGTGGTTTTTGTTTTTTTTTTGTTTTTTTTGTTTTTTTTTGGTTTTTCGAGACAGGGTTTCTCTGTGTAGCTTTGCGCCTTTCCTGGAACTCGCTTTGGAGACCAGGCTGGCCTCGAACTCACAGAGATCCGCCTGGCTCTGCCTCCCGAGTGCTGGGATTAAAGGCGTGCGCCACCACCGCCCAGCTTGTGAGGTGGTTTTTTTTGAACAATTATTGATACATTGACTCACTTACCTTCCCAACACCTCCCTAAGGTGAGGTGCTGTTGACCCTGAGAGATGTGGAATCTGAGCACAAACGATAAGGAACCAGGGCTTACACATAGATAGTCTAAAAGTGGTAAAATGTGAGCCGTATGACTAACCTAGCTGCTTTAAAAAGGGACAGGGAAAAGAGTAGCTTGAGTTATTCCCAATGTCAAACCCTGTACCACCAAGTTTTGTGAGGATGCTTCTCTCTCCCACCCCACCCCAACTCACCCTACACCTCCCACTCCTGCCTTTCACAGTCCTTTACTCAGCATAAATATTTAACTAAAATTAAGGATTTTATTATCATTAGGAACATCTGGTATGGCATTTGTAAGCCTTCTCGAAATGACCTTGTCTATTAAAAAGTTCTAAGCTTGTGGCTGCAGAAGACAGCTTACAGGTTTAAGGACACTTGCTGACCTTGCAGAGGACCTGGGTTAGGCTCCCAGGCCAACACTGAGTGGTCTACAACAGCTTGAACTCCAGCTCCAGGGTGTCAGGCCACCCTTATTGGCCACCATGTTAGCTGGTGCACATACATGCACTCGGACACATAGACATAAAATAAATAAATCAATCTTCTTTTTACAAGTCCTAAGCTATACTTCAGTGGCTGAGTGGTTTCATTCACTTTAAAATACTTATTGTCCTTTTAATAAAAGCAGAACAGTTCATGATGAAAAACACAGAGATGGGAAAATAGGAGAACAAAATTCCAAAATAATGCTACCGTCCAAGAAATAATTTTCATAACTTATTTAAAAGTATTAAATTAAGCCGGGCGGTGGTGGCGCACACCTTTAATCCCAGCACTTGGGAGGCAGAGCCAGGCGGATCTCTGTGAGTTCGAGGCCAGCCTGGGCTACCAATTGAGTCCCAGGAAAGGCGCAAAGCTACACAGAGAAACCCTGTCTCGAAAAACCAAAAAAAAAAAAAAAAAAAAAAAAAGATGTTGAAAATAAGTTGAGTATTAAATTAAATTTTATTCCCATTTAATGAAGTTAGAAAAACTAGAGTAAATTTCTTAAACCTCAGGTCTCTCCACCTACCAGCACTTCTAAATTACTGACTTACTTTTGTCATTCTGGAAAGCCTATATACTTACAAACTTTCTGTCCATCTAGCCTGAGACATTCCCTGTAGTTCTGTCTTTCTCCTTTGTTCATTAGGAGAAGATGCCTTCTCCTCACTGACAGCATGACAAAGGACGAGGCTGAAGTACAGGAGTGAGGACACCTTGTTTTCTGGAGGTGGTCTCACTATGAAACCCAGACTGGCCTTAAGTCTGACCCTCTGCTGCTCAGCCTCCCAAGAGCTAAGACTAGAGCTGCCAATCATCACAACTGACATACCATGTCTTTGTATGTGTGTCTGTATGTGGGTATGTATATGGGAGTGCAGGTGCCTGCAGATGCCAGAGGTGTTGGGTCTGAATCACAGGCAGTTGTGAGCTGCCTGGTGTGGGTGCTGGGAACTGAACTCAGGTCTTTTGAAAGAGTAGTGCACACTCTTAACCATTGAGCCATCTCTCTAGCCCCAATATAGAAGTTCTTGATAACATTTTCCACAAAAATTCCAATATATTGCTCTAAAGTATGCCAAATCATTGCTATTATTCTAGAGATTTTCATGAAAATTTTAATCTTAGTCTTTATGTTTATGTAATAGGTTTTCTTGTTCTAGCCTTAAATTGTGATATGCGTGACTAGTTCTCCCTGTGTGTTTTGACTATCTTTTTTTCCATAAAAAAAATAATCCCAAACTAGGTGTGGCAGTTGACACATTCAATTTTAGCACTTGGGAGACCAGGGCAGAGAATTATTGACAAGTTCAAAGGTTAGCCTGGGCTACCAGGCAAGATTTGTCTCTCTCTCTCTCTCACACACACACACACACACACACACACACACACACACACACACACACAAATCAGAAAGAAAATAAAGAAGGAAAAGGAAGAGGGGAGGAGAGGGGAAGGAGGGAGGAAATGAAAGGGAGGAAAGGAAGAATGGGAATGAATAAATGAATGAGTGAGGTATAAGCATGTCTGTAATCCTGGCACTTGTGAGGCTGATCAGCAGGGTCAGGGCCACCCTGTGCTATATGACTTTGTTCCAAAAAACCCAAAAAAGCCCTTTGGCCTAAAATACAAGTCTTTTACTTTAAAAACAAAACAAACTTTCTTCCCAACATTCGTCCTTGTTTTGCAGTATGAAAAATGTAGGTCCTTGGTCTATTTTTAAATGGCATTTCCTTATATTTTCAATGCCCTTGTTGGCTGCCTGTCTCGTAGGTTTCAAATGGGATCTTTAGCAATGTCTGCTCTTAATAGTCTTATCTCAGGACACTGCTGTCCGATTACAACCTTCTGGAGATGAGGTTGTGGAGTTACTGCTCTCTATTTTCCAAGGATACTGAGAACTTACTCTTTTCCTTTCTATTTCATTTACAATCTGCAGGATCAATTGTTCTATTTTCTTCATTTTGGAGCTTCTTATATTTCACTAAGCTGATTTTCCTCAAGTCTCTGGATTTTTCATATTGCTAAAGGAAAAAAACATTTGCTGAATGGACAATTTCCCCTAAGTGAGAGAGCTGTCAGCAGAACCTGGGATTCTCTCTAATCTGTGTCTTCTAGCTGAGACTACTCCCTAGCAATCTGGCTCCATTTGAGAGAGTCTTTGGCACCTCCTAGGGAATAATGTTTCACTACTGAAGCAAACCTGTTCTATGTCTATTTTGAGTAATTTCTTTGTTCTTCACTAGCAAAAATTAGTATCTTTAAGAATCATGTAACTTGTTTATGTTACCTAGACAAGGAATCAAGCAATTAAAAAACATAGGCTACATTTTAGAAAACAAATGTTGGTATCTTTCACATCCAGTGAGAACTCTCTCTGTCTCTCCCAAACAATGCTGTGTAGTCCAGGCTAGTCCCCAACTTTTCCTTCCGCATCCACCTCTGAATGCTGGGATTACAGGTGCACACCACACCTGTTTTATATAGTACAAAGAATTCAACCCAAGCATCATGCATTCTAGACACGCACCCCAGAAACTCAGCTACACCCCAGTCCTTCATGTAGTCTCTTTTAAATTTCTATTTCTAAACCTCAATTCTCCAAACAAATACTGAGTGTTTTGATTACTACATAGGAGAAAAGAAGTCATGTGTATTTCGAAATACGCTATCAGATAGTAGCTTACTTTCTTTTCACTTTATTTCTGCAATGATAGGTTCTGCTAAGGGAATTACCATCAGAGGTTTCAGGGTGAAGCAGAAGGAAAAGGACATGATCAACAGCTGAGAAAACTACGTTTAAAAGTAAAACCCACATTAGGTATAACCTGCCTCCTGGGTTGATGGGGAAGATAAAGGACGGATCTAATCTTATTGTAACTACAGCCAAGGACTAGAGCATTCTACACACATCCCTCAGTTAGTCGTCACCCACCTCCTTCTGTCAAACTGTAACACAGAAACTGCTTCTATAAAACTGGACATCTCTTAACTGAAAGTAGGACAAATATCATGACAAAAATTTTGATGTCACTAAAGGAAACTGACAAAAATCACCCAGGGTCAGA
Source organism: Peromyscus californicus insignis (assembly GCF_007827085.1). Taxonomy (NCBI): domain Eukaryota; kingdom Metazoa; phylum Chordata; class Mammalia; order Rodentia; family Cricetidae; genus Peromyscus; species Peromyscus californicus. The sequence continues at coordinate 43,719,605 of NW_026294514.1, read as the reverse complement.
TGCTCCGTTATGAATATATGCATTACATGGAGGTCCTTTACCATGACTAAGAAAACCATTTTTCTTCAGATGAGATGAAATTGATTAACTTGAGCTTATTTAAATGCATGTACACATAATCAATATTTTTAAATGAATGGTCTTTTTAAGGGTTCTGCTCAAAGGTATGCGTATTTAGTTTTAGTTTTAAATATTCAGCAATAGCTCACTGCTATAATTATGTGACAGACCCACTTTAAGGACCTACACTTACTCATCTGCAGCTATCCAGAGCACAGTGAAGCTGCGACTACAATGTCTTATTGATGCGTGATAAGCAAATTAAAGATACAGAACGTGTTATTTAAGGCTCTCTTTTAAAATAAGTAACTACATTACTGGAGGGGCACACACGAACACACTCAGCATGTGTCTAGAGGGCACACACAAACACACTCAGCACATGTCTGGAGGGGCACACATGGACACACTCAGCACGTGTCTGGAGGGCACACATGAACACACTCAGCATGTGTCTGGAGGGCACACATGAACACACTCAGCATGTGTCTGGAGGGGCACACACGAACACACTCAGCATGTGTCTGGAGGGCACACATGAACACACTCAGCATGTGTCTGGAGGGCACACATGGACACACTCAGCATGTGTCTGGAGGTCTGAGGACAACTGAAGGGAGTTAGTTTGCTCCTTCTACCCTGTGGGTTCCAAGGATTGAACTCAGGTTGTCAGGGTTGGCCACTGGTGTCTTTACCTGCAGAACCATTTCACATGTCTGAGAACATTCTATTTTTTCTTTTTTTGAGATGGGGTTTCATTATGTAACTGGTAATTGGTTACTAACATGTTGTTCATCTAGTACTAAAGAATGAAATTTTGCAATGTTATGTAATTTAGACCTTCATTCCTTGTCTCCTTCCTTAAAACTTTATATATATATAAAGTTTTTTTAAATATATTTATATATGTTTTATATATATATATATTTTTTTCATTAACAATTATTTCACCTAGAATTAAAAATTCTCAGGCTTTGGGTCTGGGCTGATGCACAGTTAACCTATATAAATATATAATAAAAATGGATATTGTTTAAGACATTGGTAACATAAGAATGTTTAAAAGTTACAATTCAAGTATGTTTGTAAAGAATACCACACATGTTAAAAAAGCAGATGAGACAATATGGAAAATACTATCATGGAATTGCTTAAATTTTGTTTAGTAAGTTGCCACTAAATGAAAGATATTTTACTGTCTATAATGAAGTATGCTTACTGAGCCTTCTCTACACAGGACTCCTAAGTAGTTATTTTTTCTAAACACCAATATTATAAAGATATGTCAAAAATGAACAACTGACATGGTGCTTACTACTACTCAACATCCTCAAAGTAGATGTAATCAAGAATGCTAACAGTCTTGGTTTAATAAAATCAAGTTATCAGGAGAACAAATGGATTTCATCTTTTTATAAGAGGTCTAGGGCTGGAGAGATGGCTCAGCGGTTAAGAGCACTGACTGCTCTTCCAGAGGTCCTGAGTTCAATTCCCAACACCCACATAGCACCTCACAACTGTTTGTAACTCCAAGATCTGACACCTTCACACAGACATATATGCAGGCAAAACATCAATACACATAAAATAAAAAATAAAGAAAATTAAAAAAGAAAAGATTTAAAAAAAAGAGGTCTAACCCTTTCTATATCTTCAATATACTGAAGTTATTATAACACGCTACTTGGAAAGGAACAAAACTATTATTTGTATTTTAATTTCACATGTTAAAAAAACTTTAATTCTAGTAAATCAATAAGAAAATGCTTCACTTTAAATTTTTAAACGTTATTTTATGTGTATGACTATAACACTTGTCTACACATGTCTATGCAGCATATGTGTATGTCTGGCACCCAAGGAGGCCAGAAAGCAGCATTGGATACCCTGGAATTGAAGTTACAGAAGGTTTTGAGCCTCTGTTTGGGTGCTGGGAAACAAGGTCAGGTCCTCTGAAGACAGCCAGCACTCTTAACTGATGAGCCAATCTCCAGGCTCCAAATGCCCTTATTCTTTTTTTTTTTTTTTTTTCCAGAACTGAGGACCGAACCCAGGGCCTCAAGCGCTCTACCTGAGCTAAATCCCCAACCCCTAAATGCCCTTATTCTAAAAAATATGGTGTGTATCAAGTCTAAATGCTAATTCAAATATGTTGATATAATATCTGGACCCTCTAAAATCATCACAAAGAAGTTCTTCCTACATTTGTTACATTTCAACTTTGCTTTGAGATTTCCTAAGATCATGCTTCTACTTATGTTAAAATGTTAACAACATATAGCCCATTTCATAAAAAATTCTGGTATATTCTGACTTAAATATTGGCTTATTTTGATCTCTTGATTAACTGTTAAAAACCCACAATTATGTACCAATATTTTTATATAGCTACTAAAATATAAAACTAAGGAAAACAATCTTATAAATTATGATAACATTTTTGGCAGAATAATAAAATGTACTATCTTAACACTGATAAATGATTCAAAATACTGGATATTCTGTGTATTTCATGACACAAATGCACCCAGCAAACACCAGGAGAAACAATATATCACTCTCCTTTCAAAGGGCTCATCATCTTGCAGAAAACTCTAAAAGCAGTTTACAAGGACAGATAATTTCTTTGGTTAAGCTGAAATGTACAGATGATTAAAGTTTATAGTGGCTACTTTAAAAAGGCCAGATTACCAGCAGAGGAAGACATGGAAAAAGTGGATAGCTCTTTTAACAATGACTGGCATTTCAAAATTTGTTCACTGGGCACTCCTTAAATGAAAAAGCTGGAGTATGGCAAAGTTGTTAACAAAATCTCTATTAGGCAACTAGTGAGTGTTGGAGAAGAATGGAGGGGGCACTATGAGACATACTTCTCCACTGCCATAATTACAATTCATGAGCAAGGGTTGGCTGAGTATGACTGAATTCTCAATATGACAACAAGAAAATTGTTTGTAGAAAGTACTATTATGCCCGGCGGTGGGTGGCGCATGCCTTTGATCCCAGCACTCGGGAAGCAGAGACAGGTAGATCTCTGTGAGTTCGAAGCCAGCCTGGGCTACCAAGTGAGTTCCAGGAAAGGTGCAAAGCTACACAGAGAAACCCTGTCTCGAAAAACCAAAAAAAGAAAGAAAAAAAAGAAAAAAGAAAGTACTATTATTAGGTAGGATTTTGAACAGGGAGAAAGGATTTTTGCACTTTAGCTAACATTGAGTAAGACTAGGAAATAGGCCAGGACTGGTGGCACACACCTTTAATCCCAAGATTGAGAGGCAGAGGCAGGTATATTTCTTTGAGTTCAGGGTCAGCCTGGTCTACATAGCAAATTCAAAGCCAGCCAGGAGACTCTATTTAGAAAAAAATGAAACAAAACAAACTAGAAAATTTGTAGTAGATATTGAGAAGGGGACAAACAACTAAGAAATTATGCAAATTTAAGTATCACACACTTCTATCCAGGTAAGTTGTATTAAACAGGACATGTACTCCTGTAGTATCATCATAAATATCTGACCAACATGATCTAGAACTGCTACTCAAAGAGCAGTAATTCAGTCACTAAGTGAGACCAGTCTACTGACTACACTGTTCATTAGAAAATAGGGTCTTACACCAAAAGTGGAAATCAATTATATAATTACATCACTAAATATATACTGTTTCTATCAGCTGACATTTTCTTCATAGCATTTTCCCTAGTGATGGAAAAGCAGTGCATTACGTGACATTCTGACATAGGTTCCTTATCTTGGGGACTGGTGGACTGGTATTAACAGCAAACAGTTTATAGGACAGCTACTTTGAGCAGAACTGACATAAAACACAATATTCTGTGGAATAAATTGCATTTGAAATGCTACATATGTGACACTGTTACTTCAAGTTTATGAAGGTGTGAAATGCACAGGCTTGGTTATCTTCTAATTTTGTAACACTTAAAGTGTATCTGTCACATGGATGGCATTTCTAAGGGATAATGATGGTGTGGGACTTTGACATACAAACATCTATGGGCAGTTAAATTAGTTCTTGATTAAACAAGGCATTCTGGATTTTGATTGGTTGAAGATTGATAATGTTAAGTTTAACAAGGACCTCATGTAAATTAAAGAATAAAATTTGGGCTTTGTCATCAGTCTTCAGCAACTCCAAAATCTTTGTATGATACTTACTGACAATTTTTGCATCATCCCTTGAGGCACTTTGATCAAGCAATAATTCAGGCACATTCACCATGTGGAAAATAAATATTCTGAAAAATCAATACATAGCTGATGAACACAGGTAATAGTACTAGTGAAAAATAAAAAAGGCCCTAGAAGATCTGCCCTACTCCAGTTAAAACATCTAAGTTCAAATAAAATAGCTTTTATCTGAAAATCTGTTGCAGTCCTTTGTTCTATGGAAGGTTTTTAACAAAAGCTGCTTTTTAAAGCTATAGTTTCTTGAATAATCAAAATTAAAGAGTCCATAGCAACAATAGAACATAGTATATAAAATGGTCTACTTAAAAATTTTGTTTCTTATTTTCTCATGAAAGATAATGAATTTTAACTGATAAATCCTGATTCCATACAGTGGGAAGGATGTGTAAAAGATTTCCAGCGTTTATGTAACAGACAGATTTGCAAATGGGTTGAGTGTAAAAACTGACTGAAAATAGTGGAACTATTATTACTGCTTTTCTTAATCAGCTCTACTTACAGTATTTAAACAATGCCCAACAACAGAAGGTGCTCAGAAATCATGGTAGAATAACTTAGATAGCAGGAAAAGGAAGAAAAGGGTAGCTTCCAAGTATATGGCTTCTAAGTACAGATGAGGGATGACGTCATTAAGAAAGGAAAAGCCACATGGTATAAATGGGGGGAAGTAAGTTTCATTTCTGAGGTTTCACTGAGGGAATGTAAGTAGCAATATCCAGAGGCAACTAAACTAAGTTTTTGAAGTTTAAAAGAAAAGTCTGGGATTGAAAGATATGTTTGGAAGTTCTTAACATGTAAGTGGCAGTTAAAAAGGAGGATGTGTGCTGAACTTATTTGGGAGACTATCTGTTAAGAGAAGAGGGTCGGTCCATAAGTGAAATATTTGAGAAAACTAACATGGCATCGAGGAAAAGAAGATGAACATCTGTAATGAACTTGAAATAAAGTGGTCTAGGAAGCCGGTAGAAAGTCAAAGGGAATTATATCCCAGTAAACAGAGTCAGCATTTTCAACTTCCAGTTTGAACAGAAAGGATAAAATACTTCTAAAGGATCTAGTGGTGAAGACCGTTGGTAATCTTATTAAAAACAGGTTCCATGAAATGCAGTTAATCTGTATTATACTTGAAGTTCAGATGTAAAAACAATAGACTATTGGCTGGAGAGATGGCTCAGTTAGTTAGACCACTGGCTGCTCTTCCAGAGGACCTGTGTTCAATTCCCAGCACCCATATGGAAGCTCACAATCATCTGTAATTCCAGTCCAAGGGGATCCAACACTACCTCCAGCTTCCTTGGACGCCAAGCACACATGTAGTGTACATACATGTGATGCACAAACATACATGCAGGCAAAACACCCATACATATAAAATCTTTAAAAAATAATCCAGGCCTACTTCTGCCGCCTCTAGCTCTATACTTCAGCATAGCTTCATCAATACTCTGGTGGAATTCCTTTCCAGATTCTGATTCCTTTTAATATTTCACACAGAAACATTTTATGTGCATATGTAAGCACATATGCAAGTTTAAAAGCAATGCTGATGACTGGGGATATAGTTTAGGGATAAAGCACATGTGAGGGTCTGGGTTTGATCAACCAGCATGGCAAAACCAAACCAAATCAAACCAACCCAAACACCAAATAATGCTGGTCACTTAATAAAAATTGGCTTCTATGATATTCATCTTAACTTTTCCAACCTAATATACATGAAAATCTTTCCAAGAAGTTGCAACTCAAAGTGCACCATCAACATACTTGCGTTTTTGAACCAATCTCCTAGATCAACTTGCATACTTTAAAAACTTTTGCCATTAAAAAGAATACTGTAAGAGCCATGGTATTCCCAGGAGTATGCCTGACTAATAAAGAGGGTTAAGTATTTTAGAATATTCTTGAGAAGATGGGACAGTAGGATGGCTCAACTACTAATATTAATGGCACCTGCCACCAAGCCTGATGGCTTGAGTTAATCCCTGACCCACAGGACTCAAGGACAGAACCAACTCTAGCAAGTTGTCCTATGACCTCCACATGCATTTCATGGACACACACACACTTTCATATTCGTGCTCTCTCTCATAAGTAATGAATAAAAATTAAAAATAGTTTTTATGTAGTAAAATTCAAATGACACAAAAGTATAATCTTCTAGAGCTATTCTGCTTCAGCTCCAGTTCTAATAACCAGTTTCTGAGTATCTCACACCCGCATTCACCACATTTCTACAGCACTTTGAAACATACCCATCCCTATCGTCTCGAACCCACGAACACTTTAGGATTCATCTTTAAATGAAGGCCTCTTGTACTCTGTTAAGTGCTGACAGACATCTCAGAAGCACAGTAAAAATCCACTTCCCTGCCTTTTTATTAGGTAACCACTCTTTTATTTTTTTTTATTATTTTTTATTAGGTAACTACTTTTTGTTAGTCAGTCACTCTTATAAGTTGGTTTATTCTTCCAAAGTAAGAAAAGTACATATCACTATGCTTTCCAAGTCTTTTTCTCCCCCCTTTTTGAGCAGGGTCTCACCATGTAGCCCTGGCTGGCCTTGAACTCATAGAGATCTGCTCACTTACCTCTGTCTCGAGTGCTAGAATTAAAGATATGCACTACCATGTCCAGCTACTAAGTCTTTTAAACAATTGAAGTTCTCTGTTTTTTTGTTCGTTTGTTTGCTTGAATCTCATAGGTAAGTCATATCATGCCGGCATTTTAAATTTCTATAAATTTAATTCTCAAGTTCTTCAGTTTCACTGGATCTATTACTTATGTTTCGTTTTACTCATAATTCTCTGTGGTTTTGTTATGTCATACCAAATATGACTTGATTTATTTTCTAAAATAACAATTTAATTGTTTAATTCACTTATTTACTGAATTACCATGTTTTGCTAGCATCTACAAATTTGCTAGCATCTACAAAAAATTTCATTTTTTGAGGTGTCTGTTTTACTGGAGACTGAACTTAGAGCCTCACATATGCTAGGAAACACTTTACCAACTAAGCCACAGTCCTGGCCCCAAACTTTCATTTCTAGACTCATCCTGCCCTGTGGTCCAGGCTGGACCTGCAACTAGTAATCTTTCTGTGCTCTTGCATGCTGAGACCACACACCATTTCTAAGACCGTCTGTGTAGTATCAGAATTTCTCTAAGTGCCTATTTTTGATGCTGAACTTAGTTCTTTTTTTTTTTAAGATTTATTTATTTATTATATATACAGTGTAATGTCTGCATGTATCCCTGCAGTCCAGAAGAGGGCACTAGATCTCATTACAGATGGTTGTGAGCTACCATGTAGTTGCTGGGAATTGAACTCAGGACCTCTGGAAGAACAGCCAGTGTTCTTAACCGCTGAGCCATCTCTCCAGCCCGAACTTAGTTCTTTTATTTAGTGGGGTTAAAATTGAATTCACTTAAGGTGACTGCTTTCTCATAACTCCAGGCAACCCTGGATGGTTGTTAACTTTTTTTTTTTTTTTAATCAGTGCATGGCAACCTGACATAGTAGTCCAAGTGGCAGCTCTTGGCACAAGGAGAAGGTAAGGTAGCCTATCCTAGTAAGCAGCTGAAGCACTGGGAAGAAGCTTGTCTGCTACCTAGAGGGTTTCATAGTCCCAGCTGATACAATGGACTAACTCACTTACATACATAGTCCTTGGATTCATGTGAGAGAGAACCTTGACATAATCTCCCAGGGTCAGTCTCTGTTTACTGAGAAGTATCTATGTCCTTTAAATATTAAATTTACATTTTTCACTACGGGGCAAAGAGATAAAAGTTACCACTTTTATAATTTTACCTATAGTTCAGCTCCATTAATATCACTTCTCTCAATACTGAGAGATATCAATCATTTACTAATGTTCTATTTCCTCTTTATTCACCTCCACTCTCCTTCTATAATTGACTAGTCTGTGTGTGAAGTAGGTGAAAACACTGGAAAACTTACAGAAGAGTGGATATTCTATTTCCTAAATAAAGCAAAACAACTGTTGCAACTGCTTGTCACTCTCAGAAATCATGCAATACCTCTTACATAGTATATAACTACATAACACCCCTCATCTGAAGAATTAGAATGCATATGTGATACACACACACACACACACACACACACACACACACACACACACATACACACACACACACACACACACACACGTCAAGCTGATGAAATGGCTCAATCAGAAAAGGTGCTCACCACAAAGTCTGATGACTTGAGTTTAATCCCTGGAACCCATGTGGTGGAAAAGAACCTACTTCTGCAAGTTGTCTTCTGACCCCCACATTCATGCCATGGCACACATGCCCTGTTCCCCCTCTACGTAAAATGAATAAATAAATGTCTAAAAATTAGTTTATCAACATCCTGAATCTTACATATGCTATTTACTTTGACTGAGTTTTATGTAAAATTCTCCAATGAAAACTATGCTTAAGGGTTTTTTTGTTTTGTTTTGTTTTAAGAGACAGGGTTTCTCTGTGTCGTTTTAGTGCCTGTCCTAGATCTCACTCTGTAGACCAGGCTGACCTCGAACTCACAGAGAGCCGCCTGGCTCTGCCTCCCAAGTACTGGGATTAAAGGTGTGCGCCAATGCCGCCTGGCTATGCTTAAGTTTTTAATGTTGCTTATTTTCTATAAAGTTTGATATGTCTTTCAAGCCATTTTGGGGGCGAGGGGTACATGTTCTTCTTTTTCTTTTCCATGCAATGACTCTGTTCAGGAACAAAATCTGTTTAGGTCGCTACCTCCTTGGTCTTGCTGACTGTATACTCTTGTTGCAGTCCAACATGTTCCCTTTAGAGGGCAGCTGGGTCCTGAGCAGTGAAGACAGGAAAGTCTGTTCCCTTTGACAGAGTTCTCTTATCACAAATATGAGGCAGTTTTATTCTTGCTTTTTATTTAATGGTAGTAACTGTGATGTTCAATGCTTAGATATGTTAACAACTCAGGACTACAAATATGGTCACATTTTTTCCACGTATTTTACCTGGATTAATTTTCTAAAGACATTTCTTTTCTTTTTCTTTCTTTTTTTTTTTTAAGATTTATTTATCTGCTATGTAGATAGTATTCTGTTTACATGTTTGCCTGAACGCCATAGGAGGGTACCTGATCTCATTATAGATAGTTGTGAGCTACCATGTGGCTGCTGGGAATTGAACTCAGGACCTCTGGAAGAACAAGTCAGTGCTCTTAAACTCTGAGCCATCTCTTTAGCCACTAAAGATATTTCTTAACACAAAGAAGTTTCCCAGTTTTAGGATTCCTACAAATTAGGTAAGATAATGATATTTTTCCTGTTTACTTTCTTAATTAAAAAAAAAAGTAAACTGAGCCAGGTGGTGGTGGCGCACACCTTTAATCCCAGCACTCGGGAGGCAGAAGCAGGTGGATCTCTGTGAGTTCAAGGCCACAGAGAGTTCTACAGAGTGAATTCCAGGACAAGCTCCAAAGCTACACAGAGAAACTCTGTCTTAAAAAACAAACAAACAAAACCTAAAAAAAGACAGGTTCTCTAGCATTCTCTGATTATTACACATTCATGCCTGAAAGTATCATTATAAACCCACAGATTTAAACGTATAAAATGAATTGTCAAACTTTGCAATTAATCTTATTTATAAGTTCTTTTTATTTTTTAAATTAGTTTTTCAAGGCAGGATTTCACTCTGTAACCTTGGCTGTCCTGGAACTCACAACAATTGTCTATAACACAGCTCCTAGGGATCAGATCCCCTTCTGGCATCTGTAGACACCCCATACCTATATACATCATCAAAAATAAAAATAAAATCTTTGAAAAAGATGAAAATTCTCCTTACATGCAACAATGTAGCCACCAACATCCCCATTTCACACTGATATATTGCTTGTTAAATGATCTAATGCTGTTCTTCACATCCACTTTTCTCCTTCAGTAGAGGTTCTAGCCTAGAACAGGTACTGTCTTTTAATTATGTCTTTCAAATTCTAAAATAGTTCTGCTATTTTTTTCTGGCCTCTCTTAACACTGTCAACTCCCTTTTAAAAATAATTTTTATCCATTTTTAAGAATGTCTGAGACAGAGAGAGAGTGCAAGGGAGAGAGGGGGAGGGAGGGAGGGGGAGGTGAGGAGGGGGAGAGAGAGAGAGAGGAAAAGAGGGAGAGGGGGGGGAGAGAGAGAGAGAGAGAGAGAGAGAGAGAGAGAGAGAGAGAGAGAGAGCACGAGCAAGCAGTACCCTCTGAAGCTAGGAGAGGGCATCAGACTCCCTGGAACTGAAGTTACAGACAGCTGTGCTGGGAATTGAACCTGGGTTCTCTACAAGAACAGCCAGTGCTCTTAACCACTGAGCCATCTATCTAGCCCCAAAACACTGTCAATTCTTTATTTATTTATTATGTATACAGTGCTCTGTCTGCATGTATGCCTGCAGGACAGAAGACGGTGTCAGATCTCATTACAGATGGTTGTGAGCCACCATGTGGGCGCTGGGAATTGAATTCAGGACCTCTGGAAGAACAGCCAATGCTCTCAACTGCTGAGCCATCTCTCCAGCCCACACTGTCAATTCTTAATCTATGACATTAAGTTGGCTTTATTTTTTAAAACATAGAACATTCTTCAAGATAACACAAGTTCAGGTGGTGATGATCTACACTTATCACATGTGGAACACACACTCTAGATCTACATTAACATCTGGGGGCACATGCTGTGCATCTACACTTATCACATCTGGAGGCGCATGCTATTCATCTACACTTATCACATCTGGGGGCACACACTGTGCCTCTACACTTATCACATCTGGAGGCACACGCTGTGCATCTACACTTATCACATCTGGAGGCACACGCTGTTCATCTACACTTATCACATCTGGAGGCACACACTGTGCCTCTACACTTATCACATCTGGAGGCACATGCTGTGCATCTACACTTATCACATCTGGAGGCACACGCTGTTCATCTACACTTATCACATCTGGAGGCACACGCTGTTCATCTACACTTATCACATCTGGGGGCACACGCTGTCCCTCTACACTTATCACATCTGGAGGCACACGCTGTGCATCTACACTTATCACATCTGGAGGCACACATTGTGCATCTACACTTATCACATCTGGAGGTGCACGCTGTTCATCTACACTTATCACATCTAGAGGCACACACTGTGCCTCTACACTTATTACATCTGGAGGCACATGCTGTTCATCTACACTTATCACATCTGGAGGCGCACGCTGTGCCTCTACACTTATCATATCTGGAGGTGCACACTGTGCATCTAGACTCACATCTGGAGGCACACGCTGTGCATCTACACTTATCACATCTGGAGGCGCACGCTGTGCATCTGTCCTTACTTAGATGATGCTCATTTGGGTCACCCAGTCAAGGAATCACTCTATTTCTCTGTTATATTACTGACTTGTTTTTCCCCCTATCTATACAGGTCTAGGAATTTCTCAAAACTCAAAGAATGATAGACATATATTTTCCAACACAATTATTACCAAGAGAAATCATAAGCAAATATCAAACTTCAGTTAATAAAATGCATACTCAAGTATTTAGAGATGTCTGCATCTTATTGTGAATTGTCAAAACGTAAGAAGTACCCTGGACATAGTAGTGCACACCTTTAATCCCAGCACTTGGGAGGCACAGGCAGGAGGATATCTGAGTTGGAGGTTGGTCTGGTCTACATAGAGTTCCAGGACAGTCAAGGCTAGAGAAAGTGATGGATGATAATATGACATTGTAAAGGAAATACAGTAAAAAACAATTGGGAAATATAGTTGATGGGTATAGGGTATTTACTGTGTATAATACTTGTCAGAAATACAAATAAATATGTACTTACTATGTATAATTTCTTGAAAATTAATACATTTGAGTATTTTCCTTAACAAAATGTTGAGAATTTGGGGTGAAGGCTGTATTCTCAACTGGTAGAGTGCTTGCTTACTCTCATAGGCCTTGAATGTGGTAGCATATGGTGATATTTTATTTGTATTAAAATGTTATTTGTATGTTAATAAATAAAGTTGCCCGGGGGTCAGAGCTATTAGCAAGCCATAGGAAAGCAGGGCAGTGGTAGCGTACGCTTGTAATTCCAGCACTTGGTAGGCAGAGCTGGGTAAGTCTCTGTGTGTTCAGGGATACAGCCATTATTGGATACACATGCCTTTAATCTTAATACCAATCATGGAAAACCTGGAGGCCTATACAGACAGGCGGTGAGGAGGCGGTCATGTGGTTGGGTTTACAACCAATGAGAAGGCAGGACAGGAACTCTATATAAAGGCTTTAACACAGGGGTAGCTCTGGTTCGGAGAGGTAGGACCACCGCAGGAGGAAGGGTAAGGTTTTAGCTCTTAGCTCTGACCTCTTGGCTTTCTTCTTTGCATTGGTTCTGTGTTTCTTATTTAATAAGAAGGTTGGATACATCTACAGTAGCATATGCCTTCAATCACAGTACTTTGGAGGGGGAGGAAAGTGGACTGCAAGGTCAAGGCCAGTTCTGACTACATAGTGAGTTTGAGGTCTGCCCAGGCTACATGATATTCTGTCCAAAAAGGAAAAGAAAAAGAGGGAATTTTAAAAACACGCTGTAAGAGGCTAGCTTACAAAGAAGACAGGTGGTAATGGGTAGTAATGATCTTCCCACGGTTTTCAAGTGTAGTCTACCTAATACTGTCTGAAAAACAGACAGCATTTAGAGGACTAACAGGTGGTTCCACGGTCACCTAATATACACAGTGTCCCATCTGTGTGCGCACAGGTTGGAGGTGTGGCTCAGTCACGACTGTCCTGTGCATTAGGTCCTAAGCTCCACTTCTAGCACTGCCCTTTAATGGCTGGATCATCTCTACAACCCTTCTCTTTAAAACTTTTTATGCATATGTGTTTGGTTACGTGACTGCCACAGTGCATGTAGAGGTCAGAGGACAACTTTAAAGAGTTGGTCTTCTCCTTTTACCACATGGGTTCCAGGAATTAAATTCAGGTTACAGGCTTGGCAGCAGGCATCTTTACGCACGTACTGAGCCATGTTTAAAACAGTTTCATATGAGAAGAGAAAAAAAGGCCAAATAGTTATCCTTTAATTGTTTTTGTGTGTCTTCATACATCCGGTATGCACATGTGTGTATACACATTTGCTTGTACGGGGTGCATTTGTATGATGATGTGAATGCATATTCGTGCCGGGGTTGATGTTAAATGTCTTCCTTCATTACTTCCCACCTTGTATACTGGGTGCTTGACAATTTGGCTAGTTTAGCTAGGCAGTCTGACTGCTCCCAAACATGGGTTACACCCAGTCCATGACACTCTGCTGGCATTTTCTGTAGGAGCTAGAGATCCAGACTCAGGTCTTCAAGCAACAAGCACTTTTCCTGTGGAGTCACCATCTCCCAAGACCTCCACACAAAACAGTATCTTTCTACAGTAGTATCTTTCTACAGTAGTATATATGTAATTGAATATATACAGGTAGTATGTATGTTACTTAAATAAATACTTTAGGGAGATGTCTTTTTTTTTTTTTTTTTTTTTGGTTTTTCGAGACAGGGTTTCTCTGTGTAGCTTTGCGCCTCTCCTGGAACTCACTTGGTAGCCCAGGCTGGCCTCGAACTCACAGAGATCCGCCTGGCTCTGCCTCCCGAGTGCTGGGATTAAAGGCGTGCGCCACCACCGCCCGGCTGGGAGATGTCTTTTTAACCTATATCCAAAAACCATTTTTCTTATTTTAAAATTCTTTTTTTAATGATTTATTTTTATTTTTATGTACATTGGTGTTCTGCCTGCATGTATGTTTGTATGAGGGTGTCAGATGCCCTGGAACTGAAATTATAGACAGTTGGAGCTGCCATGTGGGTGCTGGGAATTGAACCTGAGTCCTTTGGAAGAGCAGTCAATGCTCTTAACCACTGAGCCATCTCTTCAGCCCTTATTTTCGAGACAGGGTTTCTCTGTGTAGTTTTGGTACCTGTCCTGGATCTCACTCTGCAGACCAGGCTGGCTTCGAACTCACAGAGATCCACCTGGCTCTGCCTCCTGAGTGCTGGGATTAAAGGCGTGTACCAACACCACCTGGCTATTTTAAAATTCTTAATAGAGTAAATGCAAACCCACTTCGATTTTGTTACATAATATATATGGAAGGATGTTTGTAATATTATTAGAAAAACTAAACACAAATGAGTTTTCATTATGGGTGTGGCCCTATAGGTTAACCAAGCTCTAGGATATGTGTATCAGTACATGTCCATCAGTACATCTGTGCCTCAGTACATGTCCATCAGTATATAAGTGCATCAATCAGTACATGTGCCTCAGTACATGTCCATCAGTATATAAGTGCATCAATCAGTACATGTGCCTCAGTACATGTGCATCAGTACATGTGTGCATCAGTATATAAGTGCACTGGTACATGTGCCTCAATCCATGTGCAGCACAAACTGGATTTGGTGAATTCTTTTAAAACGTAAGTCAAGGATATGAAGTTGGGAGGGGGTGGTGACAGAGTGAGGGTAGATCGCTAAGGAACTGAGGTCAGCATGTTCAAAATACTTTGTGTGCTCTTTAAAAATATATTTTAAAACTAAAATAGTTATCACATACTATACTCCTAAAAAACCAGATTCATTTACTTTTATGTGTTGCCTGGTGCCAGTAGGAGCCTAACAGGGTGCTGGTTCTTCTAGAACTAGAGTGAAGGTGGTTGGGAGGTTCTGGGTCCAGAACCTAGGGTCTCTGCAAGAACAGCCAGCGCTCTTACCCACAAGCCATCACTCTGGCCACATCATGTGCCCTTTTTTAATTTACTATACTTGCTACTGTTGTCTCTGCTTCTCAAGTGTTTTAGTTTTTGTTTGAGGTCTAAACTGCGCTTTTCTTTGTAAGCATAACCTCTTGTAGAATCTACTGATAATATTTACAAGTCATTCAGGTCGCTATAGTCAGTGGCAGCTGCTGGTCTTTATCCCATGGCCCCTTTTTTACTTTATCCACAATCTGGCAGCACGTCTTGATCAATGGAGCACATTTCCAACTACCTCTGTTCAAGGCAACCATTCTACATTCAGATGCATTCTTTTAGTCAGCCTTCACATGACAGATAAGTAACTATTACATAAAAGTAAAAGGTAAAACTTCCTTCTTAAAAACTATTTTCAAACTATTACTTTCTGTAAATGGTAAAAGTACACTTTGGTATTTAATCCCTTGTCTATAATTTAATGGAAAAGTCACATGTCTACTTACTTATAAGAACTGAGACTTTATGTAGGCCATTTGTCATACTTGCTTTTTTTCATTGAGTTTTGCCTAAAATACAATGAATTCTTCCAATTTGAACCCAGAAAACTTTCTTCAACATGGGAAAGTATTTTCTGTAATATACGTGAACTGTTATTTCTTTAAACTCTAAGTATGCCAAATGTTTTCTAACATGTCCTTTAAGGGGCTGTGGGTTAGCTCAGTAGCAAAGTGCTCACCTAACATGCATAGGGCTGTGGATCCCGTCCCCAGCTCAAAAGAATTATTTTAGATTACCCTTTTTAAAAAATTATGATTGTACCAGGCATGGTGGTAGATGCCTTTAATCCTAGCACTCAGAAGACAGAGGCAGACAGAGCTCTGAGTTCAAGGTTAGCCAGAAACAGAGTAAGACCCTGCTCAGACAAACAAAAGAAAACAAAAAACTAGTAATAATAAATAAAAGTTATGTTTGTAAAGAAATTGCTTATTAGGGCTCAACCACCCAATTTACAAAAGCACAAACTGTAAAGATGACTTATTAAATCAAGAAAAGACGTGAACTACAGTGTTAGTAGCTACATAATACCAAACAGAAGGGGAAATGACAGCAGCAGTGTTGATAGGCATGCATGGGGAGAGGTTCTGCAGTAAGACTAAAGGAGATCAAAGGTTAGGTTAGCAACTTAGGTAGTTACAATAGATAGAGGGTGGTATGGTACTGTGACTGCATTCACAAGCGCTACAGACAGCACAGAAAGGTTAGTAACCACACCACTCACAGCTAACCACATAAGCACTCAATAACTAGCTAGCATTATTCTCAGGTGACCATTTCATGTATTACACACCAATGCACAATGTTGTATAAAATACCATGTCAAACAATTGGATATATATTATCTGAAACTCTAGCTGGGCTTGGGGGTACACACCTGTAATCCCAGCACTCACTAAGAATGGGGCAGGAAGATTTCAAGTTTGAGGCTGGCCTAGGCTAAACAGCAAAACCCTGTCTCAAAACAACAAGAAAGACACAAACCTGTATAACTTTCATCATCACCAGACAAAGGCACCTCTCTTTTTAGCAGCAACTCCAATTCCTCTGTCTCTGCTACATCCACTGGACGCTCTCCATGTTTATTAGCTTGAAATGGATTCCCACCATGACGAAGCAACAGTTTCACTATCTGCAACATTAAATAGTACAAGATTTAGTCCTGTCATCTATTTCAAACCATTCTCCCTCTCTTCTTTCACATGTATGAGTGTTTTGCCTGCATTTGTCTGTGTACCACTTGCCTGCCTGGTGTCCAAAGTGCTCAGAAGAGGGCATCAGATCCCCTGGGATTGGCTGGAATGACACATTGTTGTGAGCTGCCATATGGGTGTTGGGAACTGAACCAGGCATCCAGAAGAGCAACATGTGGTCTTAACTGCTGAACCATCTCTCCAGTCTCTCAAGCCAGTTTCTTGATAACACAACATCCATTTGAAAGTTATTTTGTCTATTCTACATCCATGACATAGCATCTACTCAAAATTATTATTATTACTCTTCACTAATTGAACTTTCATTAAACCTCACTCCACCCAATGACTTCATCTATTATAAAGAAATGTTCTCCTTAATTTTTAAATGGGGGGCATGGGGTTGGAACTGGAGAGATGGGGTAGGGGAGCTGGAGAGATGGTTTCACAGCCTGGTCCACATAGAGTTCCAGGACAGCCAGGGATATATAGAGAGAGATGGTCTGTCTGAAAACCAAGATTCTCCACCCTGATGAGAGCATCCTATAACCATCAAGAAGCAATCAATGTAGGTATAGAGGGTTGGAAAAACATGCCACAAACTTCTAACATAAACAACATTTTTACAGATAGCCCTGTATACAAACACTCTAATGCGTAGTTACATTCACTTAAAATTGCTTAAAATGTAACAGGCAACAAATGAGAAAGTAAGGAAAAATTATAAGTCAAAAAAGTAATAAATACAACTGGGTGGTGGTGGCACACACCTTTAATCACAGCACCGGGGAGGCAGAGGCAGGTGGATCTCTGTGAGTTTGAGGCCAGCCTGATCTTACAGAGTGAGTTCTAGGTCAGCCAGAGGTACACACAGAAAGACCCTGTCTCGAAAATAAATAATTAAATAAATAATAACAATAGCTACCTAAAACAGAACTAGGAGTAAAGCAGCATAAAGATGTGTAAATAAGGCACAATATACTTGTGAATGGCAGGGCACAGACCAGGCTCCTGGGAAGCTGTGTCAACGCCCTCCAACCCTCACCTCTTAGACCTGTTCATAGATCTGCTCTCTTTCAACTTCCCCTCCTTAAAAGGTTTGATGTTTCTTAGAGATATTATGATTTTTACTGAATGGAAAAGTATTTTCACAGGACATGGTATAGATATCTAGGGATAAGAGATGGGTCAGTGGTTAAGCACTCTCATTGCTCTTGTAGAGGACCTGGGTTCAGTTCCCAGCACCAAGATGGTAGCTTACAGCTACCTGTACATGGATACCCTCTTGTCTTTGCAGGTTCCTGCACACACATGGCACTCACATGCACGTAAATTAAATCTATATGTACAGTTATTTTAAACTCTTAGTCTTGAATAGAGCACAGCAGTGTCCCTCTAGAAGGGCTGCAAACATTACTGAGTGCTTAAAGCATATGAGCTCAAATGTCAACTTTTGGAAATACTGTGCTGGTAGGAGCATATTTAGAAACTTAGGGTCACAGAAATAGGTCTAAGTCACAAGGTATAGTTCCACTTTTATAGCAAGTGTCTAACTACTTACCAGCCAACATTACAATGTCTTTAATGAGAAAACTGTGAAAATATCTTACAGAAAATAATGAAGAAAACAGCACTTTTTATTTCTAAAATTTGTTCTGGTATATATGAAGTACAGCAATACAGAAGGGAGGTTTTCTTCCCTGATGTTTGCACGTTTTCAAGGTTTGCTTGCATGTGTAGTGTCTTCTATTCCTTCATTATATTCCCTTTTAAAAGGTCTAATTCTAAGGGCTATCGACATGACTGAGATGACTCAGCAGTTAAAAGTACTTGCACTCTGGCAGAGAATCTGGAGTGGGTTCCAGCACTCACAAGGCAGTTAACAACCATCTGACACTGCAGTTCCCAGGGCTCGATCGCCCTCTTCTGGCTCTCACAGGCACTGCACACATGTGGTGTACAGACATACACACACACCAAGTACCCATGCATATTTTATTAAAGCTTTTTTGTTGTTGTTGTTGTTGTTTTTTTTTTGAGACAGGGTTTCTCTTTGTATGTAGCGCTGGCTGTCCTAGAACTCACTGGCCTCAAACTCACAGAGATCTGCCTGCCTCTGCCTCCTGAATGCTGGCATTAAAGGTTTGCACCACCACTGCCTGGCTAAAAAGCTTTAAAAAAAATTAAATAAAAAGAAACCTCTTTTTAAAGGTATTACAATTTTAAGATGAGGAAATGGATGCTCACAAGAGAGACCTAACTTATTTAATTAAGAGCACAGTAATTGCCGGGCGGTGATGGTGCATGCCTTTAATCCTAGCACTTGGGAGGCAGAGCAAGGCCTCTCTGTGAGTTCAAGGCCAGCCTGGTCTACAGAGTGAGATCCAGGACAGGCACCAAAACTACACAGAGAAACCCTGTTTCGAAAAACCAAAAGAAAAAAAAAAAAAGAGCACAATAAATTGGCCAAGCAAAAGTGAACTCATCTTTTCCCTCCAAATCCAACCTTCAGTTGTAAAACATTTTAAAGAGATAAGCAACACAGCACTATAACCTCTGCTGTTAGTGTATGTCCCAACCATACTCCATCTATTTATCTGACAGATGCAAGTATTGTAATAAAATGTTTACCAAATTGTTTAACTTATTCTCAATTAAATATTACATATTTTATTTATTTTCAGGGATTTCTTGTGAGTCTCACTGTGTAACGCTCACTGGTCTACTATATAGACCAGGATGATCTCA
Organism: Peromyscus californicus insignis; assembly: GCF_007827085.1. Lineage (NCBI taxonomy): Eukaryota > Metazoa > Chordata > Mammalia > Rodentia > Cricetidae > Peromyscus > Peromyscus californicus. The sequence continues at coordinate 43,700,062 of NW_026294514.1, read as the reverse complement.
AACTCAAAGACCTGCCTATCTCTGCCCCTCAAGTGCTAGGATTAAAGGTGTGCACCACCATGCCTGCCTGAACATGGCTTACTTTACAAAAAAATAATGCTAAATCAAGTTAAGTACAAATAAGAAGTCAGAAAATAGAAAAACAGAAAATAAAGATGAGGTAAAGGATCAATGAATGAAATTCAAGATCAGACAACTAAGAGGTGTGCTCAATTACTCCTGGTTGCCTTTGCTGAATGAGAATATAGACCATGACTTGTTAGCCATACTCACATCTCTGTGTCCACTGCTGGCAGAATCATGGAGGGGTGTGTCATCATCTAATCCTTGTGTGTTAACATCTGCTCCTGCTGCTATCAGTATTTTAGCAACATCGTAATATCCAACATTGCACGCTTCATGCAAAGGTGTCCAACCTAAAGTGAGAATATGAACAAGATACATGCTTTCCATGTTCCTAGCTATATGTAGCACATCAATTCTAAATCAAACATGATACAAAAGAAAAAGGAAATTCTGCAGAAAGTTCACTTGAGGGAATATTAGTTTCAACGGAACTAAATTATTTGATAAAATATTAACTTTATTCAGTATTAATTTGGTTTAATTCATAATCATCAAAACTATAGAAAAATAAAACAGGCAAAATATGAGTAACTTTGGTAAGTCAGTTAAAATCCTTTGTTTTATGTCTTATGTTGATATCTTTTCTAGACTTTATACTGCTTAAAAAAAAAGATGTCATTTTGTTTTCATAATTAAATGTGTTCACTTTTCTAGACGTAGTACTGCTTTTAAAAAAAGATGTCACTTTATTTTCATAATTAAATGTGTTCACGAATAATAGAAAACATTAAAAAACACAAACAGCACTGTAATCCTATAATAATCCTATCACCAAATATAATTGTTTTTAGAATTTCATGTAATTCTTACCAGCTTTCCCCATATTCATAAACAAGGATGCATGTTTGTTGTGAATATTTCTTTATATTGTCAAGACGTGTCATTGCCTACAGTGCCTTCTGATTGGTTTAATAGAGAGCTAAATGGCCAATAGCTAGGAGGAGAGAAAGGCAAGGCAGGACTTCCAGAAGAGAGAGAGAGAAACTGAGAGGAGGAATCTAGTATTTCACCAGCAGACGCGAAGCAAGTCAGATGTGTCATACTAAGAGTTAACAAAGCCATTTTGGCAGAATGTAGATTAAAAAACTATGGGTTAATTAAGTTATAAAAGCTAGTTGGGAAAATGCCTAAACTAAAACCAAGCTTTCATAATTAATGATAAGTCTCTGGGTCATTATTTGCAGGCTGGTGGTCCAAAGATAGCCCAACAAGAAAGTCTGTTACAGATGTGTAATCCTTTCTCTGAAGAATTGTTTCTTTTTTTCCCCCCTAGACAGGGTCTCTCTATGTAGCCCTGGCTGTCCTGGAATTTGCTCTGTAGACCAGGCTGGCCTCCAACTCACAAAGATCCACCTACCTCTGCTTCCCTGACAATGGTTGATTAAAGGTGTGTACCACCACCACCCTGGCTATGTGGTGTTTCCTTTTATTGTTATGTTCTTCTAGAACATACTATTGCTTTGATTCTTTCCAGATTCCATCTCCCCTAACAGCCCAGCATGGCTTCAGTCATCTCAGGATCCCCCTGAGCACTGGAGTTACAGGTACATACTACCATACCTGGGTAGGACACAGTACTCAACTGACTGAATAAACAGTTATTTATTTTTACAAGTTCCCATCCTGGGGAACTGGCTTACTGTTAGATTTGAATTTAGAAAAAAAAATGCTAAATATTATCCCTTACTCAATTTTTATACGTCTCAGATTATGTTTTAAAATAAATCTGTAAATGTAGAATCTTAGATGAACAGTGAAGTATGTTTGGGTAGATAATAAAAAGTATCATCCCCCCAGAATGGATCAGTGTCTCTTTCCCTCCATTCTTCTCCCTCCTTCCCCTCCTATCTCCTCTCCTATAGAGATCCCTCTGCCTCTACCTCCAAAGTGCTGAAATTATAGGAGTGATAATATCCAATCCTAATGAAGACATGAAGAAAAGGACCGCTTCATACACTTTTTTGTTGCTGAGAGAGGGTCTGACTTTGAACTCTCTATGTAGCTAAGACTAGCCTCACATTTGCAATCCTCCTGCCTTGGCCTCCTGAACTGCTGGGAATAAGAGGTGTATGTCATTTTGCTTGGCTTTCATATAAGATATAAACTGATGGATACATGATTTTTGGTAGATAAGCTGCCATTATTTAAAATAACGTATAATATGCATCTCCTTTATTATAAGTAATTTCAATTCTACTAAGATACTTCATAACTATGTACAAATACATTTCTAAAAGAGTGTTCACTACAGTACTGCTTAAGAAAAGCCAGGCATGGTGGCACATGCCTTTAACCCAGGTGGCAGAGGCAAGGGTATCTCTGTGAGTTAGAGGCCAGCCTGGTCTACATAGCACATTCAAGAACAGCCATGGCTACATAGAGAAACCCTGTCTCAAAACAAACAAAACCAAGAAAGGCTACACCATAAAATATGAAGCTATTAAAATTGAAATACCACCAGGCGGTGGTGGCGCATGCCTTTAATCCCAGCGTTTAGGAGGCAGAGCCAGGTGGGTCTCTGTGAGTTCGAGGCCAGCCTGGTTTACAGAGTAAGATCCAGGACAGGCACCAAAATTACACAGAGAAACCCTGTCTCAGAAAAAAAAACAAAAAGAAATACACAAACACATCTTCCAAATATTATAGGTAAATTACAGAATTGTAAATACACAAGGAATTATTTCATGTTTTTTAAAGTCTATGTATAATTATGTAAATGTTAATTTTTGTGCATAATCATGAAAATAAGCTGATAGCATAGTTTTCCAAGTTGTTAATAATTTTGTAGAAGAGAAATAGTGTGGGGGAAGGCAAGAAGAGCATAACATGTGAAATTACATTTGACTGTGGCCAAAGGCAAAGAAGTGAGACGTGCAATTAAGGAGAATTTCTTTATTTTTACATGCTTTGACTGCTTGCATTCTTAAGAGTGGTAAGAATTATGCTACCTGGGTAATTAAAACCAACAAAGGCTAGCGAGAAGGCTGAGCAGACAAAGGTACTTACAGGGCAAGCCTGGAGACCAGAGGAACCTACACAAGGTGGAAGGAGAAAACTGACCACAAAGTTGTCCTCTGAATCCACATGTATGCTGTAGCACATGCCCCACTTACCTAAACACACTAATATTAAGTATATTCTTAAAAAAAGAAAAGATAATTCTACTCTCTTATAATCCTTGTATTCAAGTTAATAAACATTCTTGAAACAACTATTTATAAATTAACCATGTTAAAATATTATATGCTCAAATTTACCTAAAATAGAAACTAATATATATAATTACACAGTAGTATATACAAGTTGTATACATAAAAATCTGATTAACTGTTGACATGGAAATGTAACAGAGATCAAGGTTTTATATATTCTTCAATTCTGAATAAAATATACTTTTAAAATTACAGCCAGGATGCTTCAATCTCAGTCCCTGGCATCAGTGTCAATAAGGTCTCACCTGCAAAGTCTTTTACGTTCACATTTGCCCCTAAACTTATTAACTCTTTGACTTGCTTCACATCTCCTCGAATAGCAGCCATGTGTAAAGGAGTTTCACCACGTTCATTTCTTTTATTAATTTTATCTTTTTGTCGAGAGGAAGAACTGGGCGTCTTCTTCTGGGCTGGTGTTGCTTGTGATGGATGACTTGGTGTGGAATCTGTAAGAAAGAAGACAGTTCAGGAAAGTTCCCAATACCTGTGAACCACATCAACCACCAGCATGGCATGGTAACCCTATGAATGCAGTAGTGGCCCACATACCTTGGTAGTAACCAACTGCTCTCTAATTGGACCGAAAGACCCACTCAACAAGAAGGAAGCCATGCCTGGTACTGGAAACCTAGCTAACTAATTAGTACTAGTGAAACCATGGTTATTGGAGAAGAATCTACAACTACTAATTTAGTAAACCAGCATAACCCCCAATAACAATCTGTAAACATTTGTCCTTATACACATAAGTGTAGTTTCTAACTCTTACCAAGGAAGCTTCTCTTTGCAACAGATGGAGACCACTACAGGAAACCACAACCACCAAAACATAGATCTGTGGAGTCCAGTCCCAATGGATATGTCTACAAAACATTCCTACACCTAAGGCCCTACATACTAAGGCATGCACACACTTATAAAAAACAAATAATTTTCTGGGCTGAAGAGATGCCTCAGAGGTTAAGAGCAATGGCTTCTCTTCTAGAACCTAGGTTCAATTCCCAGAACCCACATGGTAGGTCACAACTGTCTGTAACTCCAATCTGACATCTTCACAGAGACATACATGCAGGCAAAACACCAATGCACATAAAATAAACAAATTTTTAAAAAAACAAATAATTTTCTACAAAAATTTAAAAATTTAACATAAGCAATATTTTAAAAAATAATAAAATAGGGTTCCACTTACACATTTTTCAAGGTGGTCAATTTCAAATCATTTGTTTTATTTAACAACTATGTAATTAATGCCCAGTAAGCATAAAGGACTCCTGCTCTTATAGACGTTGTAATCCACTGAAGGATACAAAAATAAAACGTCATGCAAATGTGAGAAAAATTAAAAACTAGTGTTATGAATAGTGCTGATTAAATTCAATAAAGGATAAAAACTCAAATTAGTAAAAGAGAATTGTGAAAGACAAGGTTACCCTGACTCTGGGCACATTAACTCAGTGATGTAGATGTCAATCACCTGGACTGTTGTCCCTTGCTGTCATCTGCATGAGAAGTGCCATCTGCTTCCGTTCAGAGAGTGGGTACCCAAAAAGGATGCTAACTGGGGTGGACTTCTTACTTCCAGCTTCTTTTTTTGTTTTCTTCTTTTCTGGACCTTCTTTCTCTGTAATGATTAATAAATATGTAAGAATCAGAAACAAATACAAGTCCTCAAGACAACTTCTTTGGTAGATGCTAGGCATGTATGTGGACAATGCGTGTATACTAGTTGTAGCCAGACAAAACTGCTAGACTTACGCAAGCAATATTTTTCTAAAAGCTCTAAAAAAATATATTCTTGATTCTATTGTTAGAAAAATTTACTACTAGGAATATTTTAATTTTGACTGTTTGTTCTATTAAGTGTAGCATCTTTAACAATTTAAATAGTTCTTAATAGAGTTGTCCCTTGATATCTCTAAGTTTGTTTCTAGGACTATGGGTAATAAAACCTGTAATTACTCAAGTCTCTCAGGTAAAATAGTTCAGGATTTATATATAACCTGTGCGACTCCTCCCATATACTTTGAATTATGTCTAAATTACTTATAACCCAAAATACGGAACAGTCTATTAATGCTATGAAATAGTTGTTATACTGCATTGTTTGGGGAATAATGACAAGAAAAAAATTCTGTAGTTTTTTTTTCCTATTTTATCTGTGATCAGTTGAATCTGTGGACAAAAAGCCAAGTGTATTACATCTTTGAAAGTTCTCTTTCACATAATATATAGTACTGCTGCTAAGCCTACATACCAATGAGACTTAAAATTATCACCCTAATTCTAGCAATGGCTTGTACAATCTTGCAAGAGGCTAAGCATTTAAGACAAGTCTCAACACACACAACAATTACTGTAGAAAAGCCATCAAATCATTCCACTGCAGTGACTGGAAAGCTGAATACGGAATGATACCAATCAAAGCTAAATATGAACAGGCTAAAGTGTGTGGCTAGGAGTTAACACACATCCTGCAAAGATCCAGAAATTTCCAAAGTCCTTCTCAAAAAGATCCAACACACCCCACAGGTCAGTTTTAGCTGTTCAGAAAACCCTCCAGCAGAGCAGCGAGTATGCCCAGTTACATGGAATGGGTTCAGGCCGCACTGGGTGGTACAGGTGCAAGACACAGATGTCTTTTTCTTTTAGGAATTCACCTGAATTAATTCAGATATGAGGTACAAGTGAATAAATAAAGGTCTGGTTATTACCTATTAGATATCTATTTCTGGAGTTTAAAATTCAAGTTTAGAGATACCTGAAAAAAGGAGCTGCAAAAATAATTAATAAAATTTGAAATTAGCAAAAATCAAATAGTAGTAAATCTAGCAAGTTTCAAGAAATCAATTCAAATCTAATATTACCAATAGACACAAAGTTAATGATTGGTCCAGTGTGCCATCTCCAGTTAATTAGAAAAACTGGTATTGTAATGATCTAGAAAATGAGGTCTTAACACTTTAAACTTTGTTGCTCACAAATGATTCAAATCAATCTGTGAGCTGCTAAGATGTCCATATGTTGATGATTGATTTTTTCAAACAAACCAAATGTTTCAAGACTTACTAAAAAACAATCAGCCTTGTTACTATGTTCTCTAGCTGCCGTTTTCATCACTCCTGCACCATCTTCAGTAATGACCCCACACCAATCCAATCTAGCCCAACATCTAACCTATCTCTAAAGTTATTATAAAGCCTTAGAGATGGTTTTGAGGAACACTTTCTTTCCCCTGAAATACAGACTCTTTGTCTTAACAGTTCTCTATAGATCTTTGTTTTCTAATGTTTAGGGAGGCACAGCTACTGTTGTTTTTAATGCCTTTTCATCTGATAACAATTTTTAAATACAGTGAATGCATTTTTCTCCTAGAATCAACATATTTAATGTGCAAACATTTAATAGAAAGTTGAAAAATGCTTCTAAGAAAGAAGTACAACCTGGCCACAAGAGTAGAACCCAACAGGATTCATCTTCTGTGGTTTCTGAGATAGGTTCTTGCTTTGTAGCTTGGGCTGAACTCAAACCTGTGATCGCCCACCTTAGCCTCTGGAGTGCTGGGATTACAGGTATAGACCACCACACCAGGATGCATCGCTTAATACTTGCAAAACTGTGTATCTTAATATAATTTAAAAAATAAGACACTCCATGCTGGACATGGTGGTGCTTGCTTTTAATCCCAGCACTAGGCTGGCAGAGACAGGTAGATTTCTCTGAGGCCAGCCACGTCTACATAGTTCTAGATCAGCTAGAGATACATAGTGAGACCTTGCCTCTCCTCCACCACACACATAAAAAGAAAGATGACTCTAAAGTATATATACCAGGGTTATAGAAAAGAAATACTGTCAAATAATCAAATATACAATTACTTCAGACAAGTCGGATGTATTCCAAATATTTAAACAAAAATTTTACACTTGCATTCAATATTAAGTCTGTTTTTTTCTCTGAGTTACTATAATCATCTTTCTGAATTTACATTTTATATGAACTAGGAAAAGAAAATGAACTGAATAGTGGTTGGTATAAATAGCTAAATTTGAGACAATTACATATTTTTTTAAATTGCTAAGTACTAGTCTACTACATTTCGAAGTTTATATTTAAAATTTATTCTTTATTTTAATTTTTTAGTGTGGCTTTGGTTGTTGTTTGTTTTGGAGACAGGGCCATACCATATGTCTCTGATTAGCAAAGGACTCACTGTATAGCCTAGCAATCTCCAGCTTGTAATCCTTTTGACTTCTGTCTATTGAGGCTTTGGGTCTTAAGTGTGCAGCACTGTCTATCTATTTTGTAACATTTGAAATCATCAATAAAACTATGTGGGATCTACCCTGTGAATACCTCATTTGATAGGTCACAAATTAGAAAATGATGGTAACGGACAGCTCTCACAGTTTTTTGTTGGTTTGTGGAGGGCAGGGGGTAGCTGGAGACCGAATCCAGAATTTCACAGGTGCTGTGTAAGAGCTCCATCCAGCCATGTGCTCCATTTCTCAGTCACTAAAACACATACTCATTTGTTCTAAATGCCAAGACTTTAACACAGGTACAACCAAGCATGACCATTTAGTGCTGCCTAACACAGAACTGAAACTGCACTAAGTCCATTTGGAGATTCTTAAGGAAAAATTTAAGGAAAAATCTAAGAAATTTACCTAATACTAATCAAAATGAAAACTGAAATGGTCTTTCCATCAAATCCATCTTTCTCTCCTTTCTTCTTTAACATTCAGAGCTTCAGAAACAGAAATGTCCCCCTCTCACATTCTAGAGAATTAGTGCTTTTCCCCCTTTTCCTGTCAGAATAAACAGAACACTCAACATTGTCACTTTTTAAGTAAGTGTAGTGTTATCTTAGGGAAGGGGCAAAATTTTTCTTAGGAAACTTGCTTCATAAACCTATTAGTGTCTCAAAAATTAAAGGATAAAATATTTCCCAATGAAGTAGTTTCCAAGTAAGACAATGGAGACAAGTGAACATAATTAACTCAACTGCATTTTCAGTGTGAATACTGTATCCTGGCGGGAGGGAAGGGAGGTGACACTGCCATTAAGCCCAGGTTCTGAAACGATAGGAGAGGTTGAATGTCTGTGCCTTCCTTAGCAGTGGCAGGCAGACCACAGTCTACTTCGTCATGTTTGGGTTGGTCTTAGTGCTCCGCAGTCCCCTTCTAGAAAGGCACACTAATACCACAGTAAACACTGTCATCAGGAACTTAACACCTCAGTGATTTCAGGGTAACTTTAAGGATGAAATTAGTTCTTCACCACCTCCACAAAGCCCTCAAATTTATAAGATAAATAAAATGTATATTAGAAATAGGTTTATGTTCAATTTTGATTGCTAAGTATCATATGCTAAAAACTAGAAAGAAATACCCAGAGACTACAGAAGATTTTCATTTTAGTAACTTCAGAGATAGAGTGTCAGTCTAATTTTAAGAAGAAAGAAAAGATCAATCAAAATAACTAGTCGTGCCAGGCATGATAGAGCACGCCTTATAACACCAGTACTCAGGAGGCAGAAGCAGGCAGATCTCTGAGTTTGAGGCCAGTCTGGTCTACAAAGAGTTCTAGGCTAGTCAGAGCTATACAGTAAGACCTTATCTCAAAAACAAACCACTAGTTTTATTCTTTATTTTAAAGATTTATTTATTTATTATGTATACAGTGTTCTGCCTACATGTATGTCTGCAGGCCAGAAGAGGGCACCAGATCTCATTACAGATGGTTGTGAGCCACCATGGTTGCTGGGAATTGAACTCAGGACCCCTGGAAGAGCAGCCAGTGCTCTTAACCTCTGAGCCATCTCTCCAGCCCCCATATTCTTTATTTTAAAATGAGGGAGTTTCCCTATACTCTTTATTTAGAGTAATTATGAATCCCAAACAATTGGAGCTATAACTAACTAAAGAAGTTCTAACACAAGTTAATGATCGGGGCATTTGTCTAGGTGATCCCATATTTTAATACACTTATGTTTAAATTCTACCTGGGAAGAAAAAAAATCAATAAACACTACAGAATTCAGTGAATAATACTTTTAAATACTTATTTTAAAGAAGAAATGGCATGACTAAACAACTGTTATAACGCTGTTTATCACAGTACACTTGGGAAGGATTTACAACAAAGCAGACCAAAAGCCTGGATGCCCTCTCTCAGGGAGGAGTCTGAAGCTGAAAACTGTGGTGGATTCATATAGTTCATTTAATTTAGCAAAGATATCTACAAACTTGTTTGAAAATAAGTTACTTATAGTACACTACTCAAATAAACATGACAGAACCAGCTGGCTGACAGGAACACCTGATAATCTAATTACCTGAGTATGTCCTGTAAGAAGATATAAGTCTCTCCCCCCAATTTTCACTTGTATGTCCTGGGTCTGAATCTACAGAACGAAAAGAGACAGGAGAAAAGAAAAAAAGCATACGAAGGGAAATGCAGAATTCAACATAGTAACATTTTTAAAAGACCACCAGTTAATTAGGCAATGATGTATCACTGGCTTTACCTCAAAAACAGTATTTTGGAAGAACAGAGGACATTTAAAATACAGGTTTGTCCAACATGTAACATTTCAGCTTCCTAAGTAGAGTACCTTCAAGTTTAGAAATGTAACCAATAACACCATGGTATTATTTGTTTAAGCATAGCTTTTGATGTTATTTCTTTAACTCTGCCAATATAAGAGACAATGTTCTTATCACTGACTTTCTGTTTAGAATTTGTCTTTGAGTAAGTTGGATCAAACTTATTTTCTATGAAGGCCAAAATTACTCCTAAGACAAAAGACCATCTAGGACCTCAGTATCATCCTAGACCAGACTGTCTCCAGACTGTACTCATTCCCAGGGATAGGAATTACTGCCGCATTTACTACTGAAGACAGAGATCATCCCAAAGCACCACCTTATACCCTAGGTCAAGAGTACGGATTTCTACCCAACACTTTATGACAGCTATTAAGAACTCTGAGGATACAACCAGAGCTGTTTTTACTTTTAAATAATAAGCCATTTAACTCACAACTAACTGTTCTTAGAGTCACAGCCTCGGTTTACTAACACGTATGTACCTTTTCAGAAATCATTATTACACACAGTATTAACAACTTTAGTTAAGTATGACTAATCAAGTGTTGGGAAAAAACAAATTAGAGAACAATTAACCACAAAATACAATATATGAAAACTTTCAACTTTTAAGTTTGATAATGAGAAGGTTCATTCAAGAAAAGGGGATCATTAATAAAAATAACTTTTAACCAAATGGAAAGCAAGTTGACAAGCTGATCTATGACAAGACTTTTGGTGAACATGCGTATTTCAAAACTAAATACATTAAATTGAACATGTATAAAAATTATATAAAAATTATCAGTACACTAATCAATGATAGCAGAGGTACAAGTTTCTCTTTCTTTGAGACAGGGTTTCTCTATGTAGCACAGACTAACCTGGAACTCACAGAGATCTAATTATCTATGCTTCCCATGTGCTGTGATATTAAAGGCAGGTACGATCATGCCTAGTCAGAAGTTGAAGTTTCTAAGGAGGCCATTTCATTAATAAAAGGACCAAGCCTCATGGGAAGAGAAACATACTAGTCCCCCTCTGACAAGAAGCTGAGATCATCTAACTCTAAGGGGGAAAATGCTTAAGGACAAAGTTCATGTATGAGCTAAAAGAGGCAGAAAAGAAAGACTAAAGAGAATTTAGTTCCATCTCACATGACTGAGTTGTATCAACTCTGGACTATGTCTGGTGTTCTCATTACATTAAATGAGAAAATCCTTAGCCAGGATTGGCGAGAGGGCTCAGCAGTTAGGAGTACTGGCTGTTTTCCCGGAGGACCTAGTTTCTTGTTTTTTCTTTTTTTTTTGGTTTTTCGCGACAGGGTTTCTTTGTACAGTTTTGGTGCCTGTCCTGGATCCCGCTCTGTAGACCATGTTGGCCTTGAACTCACAGAGATCCGTCTGCCTCTGCCTCCTGAGTGCTGAGATTAAAGGCGTGAGCCACCACCACGCGACAAGGACTTAGTTTCAATTCCCATCACTTACAGGGTGGCTCACAACTGTCTTCAGTTCTGCAGGATCTGATGCCCTCTTCTAGCCTCAATAGGGATCAGACACACATGGTACAAAGAGATGCACACAGACAAAACACCCATGCATATAAAATAAAGAAACAAATAAATCCTTAGCTACCACTGATTCATTTTGTCACATTTAATTACTATGTCACAAAGTGAATCACACTACATCACTTTTCAAGGTCATAATTCTCTGAAGTTAGTATATGTGGATGAAGACTTGGGACTTAAGAAAATGAAAAGCTTGGAATTTACACAGAAGCCAAATCATCTTGTCAGGACTTAAAGAGGGCTGATCAGGTAAGGACACTGAGCAATACACATTTTGTTATTATTTGCCTCTATTATGATATAACAAACTTATCAAGCAAGATTACAGAAAGAGTATGGGGAGCTTGAAACTAACTTTCCAATGCTCTAAGTAAGAGATAAACTAGTTACTAGAGTAAGTCTAAGGGTCTCTGAGATAAAAGCGGCTGCTCTCTGCTTCTTTATGCTTGGAGTGCCACTGCATAGAATGACTTCTTAGCAGTCCACAGGGCAGATCTCAGGAGAGTCCTTGCTACACAGCATGAGTGCCTGGGCTCAGGGCCACGCCCACATACACAGCCAGACAAGGAACCAACAGCCTGCAATCCTAGCACCGGGGAGGCAGGAAAGGAGGATGTCTCAAACTGACCACACTCCGGCCAAATTTGCAAGTTCCAGGTTCATTCAGAGACTCTGTCTCAAAAAGCAAGGTGAAGCCAGATAGTGGTGGCGCACACCTTTAATCCCAGCACTTGGGAGGCAGAGGCAGGCAGATCTCCGTGAGTTTGAGACCAGCTTGGTCTACAGAGTGAGATCCAGGACAGACTCCAAAGCTACACAGAGAAATCCTGTCTCAAAAAACCAAAAAAAAAAAAAAAAAAAGCAAGGTGAAGACAACAGCAATTTCTTGGCTAAAAGGCAAAGAATGCACTTGCTACCTCTTCCTCACTAGAGGCAAGAAGCACTCTGGGGCTCTGCACTCTGCTCTGATTCTTAAATGACTTTAAGGTTATCTCTTCAGAGGGGAGGATATGCTAGCAGTAAAGACCCACTAAAGAAAAACTCCTTTTGTCAAGAGGATAGAACCTCTGGCCTTGATGGAGACAAACCATTCCAGCTGCACATCATCAATGGCCTGACTGAGGAGCACCCCTTCAGGAGGTCAGGAGCACCACAAGGAAAGCAGGCTCACCTTAATACACCAAAGAGATAGGCCTTGGTGTTCAGTTGGGTTAACTCAGAAAGATGCACCTTTTCCTCTTCCCTGTCTCTTCTTTCAGATGCTGGTCAGAATAAATGTGCTTTTTCTGATACTCTGGACTTCTTGCTCTTTCTAGAAAGCCCTCCCTCACGCATGTGGCTGTTGGCTCACCCTGGTGTTTGACCTCCATGTCTCTCCTCCACTCTCCCCCTCCCAATGTCTGCTGAGGTTACAGCTTGCCTGCCCTGCCAGAGTGGCCAGGTGGAGGAGACATTCTTTTAAACTTTAGTAAAATTGCCCTCAAGCTTAAAAAAGTCAGGTGGAAAACAACTGAAGACGACACCTGACAATGACCTATGGCCTCCACAAGCACTTGTATACATGTGCATGTCGGTGTACAGACACAGACACACAGACAGACAGACACACACACACACACACACACACACACACACACACACACACACACACACACACGAACATACGTATGCAGGAGTGCCCATGCCCTCTGGGTGGTTTAAATCAAAATGGCCCCATAGGTTCACAGATTTGAATATATGGTCACCAGGGAGTGACACTATTTAAAAGGATTAGGAGGTGTGGCCTTGTTAGAGGAAGTGTGTCACAAGGGGTGGGCTTTGAGGTTATAAAAAGCCCATTACAAGCCCAGAGTTTCTCCCTTCCTGCTGCCTGAGGATCCAGATGTAAAACTCTTAGCTACTTCTCCACCTCCATGTCTGCCTGTGTGTTTCCATGCTTAGACTAAACCTCTAAAACTGTTAAGCAAGCTCCAATTAAATGCTTTCTTTTATAAGAGTTGCTGTGGTCATGGTGTCACTTCACAGTAATAAAACACTAAGACATCCACCCTGCATTCCATGGCACATATGTGGAGATCAAAGGGTAATTTCTGGAGAGTCAGTTCTCTCCTTCCACCATGTAGGTCCCAGGGCTTGGTAGTTAGAATCCTTATGTACATCTGGTGGCCCCTGACATGTTAAGAGTTTTGAGAAATAAAAGAACTATGAATTATACCATTAGCCTCATTTGGGAGGTACTACGTATTTCTAACTCATTTGTGAATAAAAAATGCCTAAAATTCTTTGCTGTGCCCAAAGGGCAACAAAAAAAGCAACATCTTTTTCTCATATAGACAAAATCTTAATGTTTGTCTTACTGAACAATTTTCATTAGTGAAATAAACCCCAAAACTAAGTTCTGAACGTGCTAAGAGATTTGTAATAAATATTCAGAGTAAGGAATATAGAATTTTTTAATCTATTAGAAACCATAGTTTGATAATAAACATATACTTTTGCCCCCGTGATAAATCTGAAATACTTAGTATTTCTCTATGAACCAAAATGTCAAGAGGAGTGGCGCACAGAAAAGCAGAAAGAAATCAGTTAAGAATATGGTGAGTTTATCAGAAAGTAAATTATTCTACCTGTGTCTGAATCTCGCTCTTCATTTCTTGATGGGCTAATGGTAAAAGGCAGTTTACGTTTCATGGATGATTTCTCTTTCATTTCCTTGCCCATATCACTTCGGTCAGTTTTTGAAGTTTTGCTGTAAGATGCAATCTTGTCTTTACTCTATTTAAAAAAAAAATTCAAAGAGAAATAAAATTATATCCATATTAGGTGAACAACAGGGAATTTTAAATTAAATTCTCTTTATTACTTGGGCTGGACTAATGGCTCAGAAATCAAGAGCACTTGGTGCCCTTGCAGAGCACCTGGGTTCAGTTCCCAGCACACATGGCAGCTCACACGTCTGTATCTCCAGTTTCCAGGGACCCAATGTCCTCTTCTGACCTACACGGGCACGGCACATGGTAGTGCATGCACATCCATACACACCCCACCTACACATTTTTTATATCCCCTATTAAGGAATTTTTAAAATATAAAAATATATTATAATCCATGAATTATTTAATGACTTAATACATAGCTTCAACAATTAAATCTCCCTTGTGCTGGTTAGTTTTAAAGTCAACTTAACAAAACCTAGAGTCATCTAAAAGGAGTGAACCTCAACTGAGAAAATGCCTCCATAAGAGCCAGCTATAAGGCATTTTCTTAATTAGTGACTGATGGTAAAATCCCTGAGCTGCTGGTCCTGGGTTCTATAAGAAAGCGGCTGAACAAGCCATGATGAGCAAGCCAGTGAGCAGCACCCCTCCATGACCTCTACATCGGCTCCTGCCTCCAGGATCCTGCCCTGTGTGAGTTCCTGCCCTCAGTGTTTTTGATAATGAACTGTTATATAGAACTGTGAGTGAATCATGCCCCCTTCCCTCCCAAGTTGCTTTTGGTCATGTTTCACGACATTAACAGTAACCCTAACTAAGACATCCCTCAACCCTCTACTTTTTTGAGACAAGATCTCACTATGTAGCCCAAGCTGGCCTCAAACTCACAGTTACCCCTCCTACTTCAGCTTCCCAATAACTAAGACTACAGGTTTGAAGCACCACACCTGGCTTAATTCTAATATTTCCCCAAGATATTTCATAATAACAGAAAAATTTAAATAACACTGAATATCTTGACTATAACAAAGTTATGCATCTAAATATAATCTAGATGTATTACAATGAATAAACATGTAAAGAAGAGAGAGGAAGGGAGGGGAGGGGAGGAGAGGGAAAGAGAAAAGAAAGTGATAATCATTGGAACCGAGCTTAAATGTAAGTCAAGAGTTACAAAGTTACAAAGGACTATTATTTCTAATTTACATCAATAAAAATTTAAGGCCTAGAATAATGTACAATTTTCCTAGAAAATATGCATCACTAAAGACTGAGATGAAACCGAGTGTAGTGCTGTATGCCTTTAATCCTAGTACTTGGCAGGTGGATTTGAGTTCCAGGCCAGCCTGGTCCACATGGAGTGTTACAAGAGAGCCAGTGGTATAGAGACCTGTCTCAAAAAACAAACCAACAACAGAAAAAGGGGTAATGAAAAGGAAAGAAAGCCTAACTATATCTTGACCACACAAGACAGTAAATCTATGGTCAAAGATTTGTTTATAAAAGCATATATGTATGGGCTGACAAGATTCTTCAGTAGTAAATGTGCTCATGACTGAGGCTGGTGACCTGAGTGTGACCCTGGGACACACGTGCTAGAAGGAAAGAACTGACTCCACACATTGCCCTCTGACCTCCACACCTATATGCTGTGACAAACAGTAACAGCAACAGAGAAAAAAAAGCACCCTCCCATGATTTTACAAAAATTTTAACAAGGAAATTCAAGTAACAGGTATTGCCTGTTCTATACAAATAATACAACAACATAAAAATAAAATTAAGATCTATCCAACCCATTTTACAGGTCTAAAATAAATAAATTTGATATTTAAAAAGCCCAAGACAGAAAACTGTAGATTGAGGAAATATAAAAATCCTAAAATTGTCAAATCAAAATCAATGTCATTAGAAAATAACATTCTGGGGCTGGAAAGACAGCTCGGCAGCCACAAACATGTACTCCAGCTCTTCCAGAGGACCCAAGTTTCATTTCTAAAACTGTTACATGTGACAGCTTGTAACTGCCTGTAATTCCAGTTGCAGGCTAGCTGACACCCTCTTCTGGCCTCCAAGGGCACCCACACATGTGGCATACATTTACCTAAGTAAAAAAGTTTCAATCTTTTTTAAAATTAACAAAACCAGATTTACACCGACAGTGCAAAGATAGCCCCTTATTAGAGAAAATCTAGGGGCTGGAGAGATGGTCTAGTGGTTAGAGCATTACGCTTGGCGAGGAGCTGAGCTGGGTTCCCAGGACCACACTGGTTGGCTCCTAACTGCTACTCCTGGACTCCGAGGGCACCTGGATTCACATGTGCATATGCCCACACATTAGATATCCAGGTGACATGTTTTGATTAATTACTAAAAATACTAAATTGGGAGTCTTTTATCCAGGTTCCAAAGAGTGGAAAAGTCTTTAGCTATCTGGTACCTTTCTTCCATATGGTCTCTCTACCATATTGCTGTCACTGTCAGAATTTTCACTCTGAACTGGTTTTGTGAACCCAGATTTGGGCATTTTATAGCTGTTCAGCTAGCTGCTTCTTCTATCAGTCTTCTCATCCTGGATCTGGAAAGAACAGAAATACAAGTGTTATTTGTATATGCACAAAATGCAATCTACTTAATGTTTATGTGCCACAGTTAATACAATTTAGTTTTTTCGGTTTCTGTAATTTTCTCCAGAAAATATCCTACATTTTCACTTATCAATTTGAGTGTCTATTAAAGTTTTCTTGTTTAAGTCTATCTGGCCTGTCAATGGAAGGACAGCTTTCTAGATACCCACAAGCAGCAGCAGTGGAGGACAGTGGCAAAATGTTTCTCATTCCAATATGGACCCAGAGGTGGGAGCCTCAAACAGACTTCTCCTCAGACTCAGACCACGATAAGTGTCATCAGAAATTTACACCTAATTCCCTATACTAACCTCTAACTGCATGAAATTCGTGGAGTAGTTTCTTTCCTTCACTTGTAACTTTAGCAAGCTATCTGCTCAGATACTTATGCTGGGCTCTAACATCACTTTATACACAGTTTTCTTTCGACATCTCTCCTGCTCTGTGACCAACAAGGACCTTTTCAGAAGCTTAGGCTTACGACAAACTTGGAGTTGAGATGTAGCAAAAATTCTAAGGAAGTTTCGCATAGAAAAGAGGAAGCTATGAATCTAAACCTGTTTTTGTTCTCTGATGATCTAATAGTCACATGCAGCTATTTAAATGAATAAAAAGCAGACAAAAATTACAGTAGCTCTTATAGTATTCAGTAAAGGCATACATTTGTAGTCTCATGGAAAAGCTCCACTGCACAGCAGTGGACTAAAGTCCCTGGCCAAGAAAGGTATTACACAACATTGAGAAACACCATGACTGACATGCTTACTTTCAACTCCTTCATGCAGTACATCTCCAGAATATCACAAGTCTTAAGTAACCTGACATTTTGGTGCTTATGTGAACTACTAAACTGCAAACACTTTGGTAGTAAAGTCTGCTATACATTCCAAATTGTTCTGTTGGTGCTTGAAAATTCATTTGATTTTGAAAAGGGGGAAAAGGTTAAAAATACCTGAAATGAACTGAACTAAGAAAACCATAGTACATGGATCTGTGTAGAACCCAACTATAATATAGTTAGTTCCTGACCCAATGTAAATTACAATCACTAGAGTAACAATCATAAAAACTATAAAAACAGAAATTAGAAGCATACTCGATAATTAAAAGAATATTTAAACAAGAAATACTGTCAATAGGGTTGGTTAGATGGCTTAGCAGGTAAGCATGATAACCTGAATTCAAAAGACTGAAACTCGTAAGGTGGAGAGAATTACTTCCATAAGCTGCCCTCTGGCCTCTACATGCATGCTGTGGTATACACACACACACACACACACACACACACCTCTACATGCATGCTGTGGTATACACACCACACCACACACACACACACACACACACACACACACACACACACACACACACACACGCATTATTTTTTAAAATGTCAATAACAAATGGCTGGGGATGTAGGTTGTAGTTACAGCCAACTCAACCACATCAAACCAAAACAACAAAAAACACCTACAAAAATCGTCAAAGTTCAAATCTTTCCTTTTATAGAAGAGGAAATAAACTTTCCACGGAGGCTTTGGCATTACACATAAGAAGCACAGTGTACCTTGGGGCCATTCAAAGGCTTGGAGTATTACCATATGAACAGAAGCATTTAATACTAAGTACTTTCCTCAAAGCTGGCCATGAGTAATGTTTAGGGAGTTAGAGTTACAAGTCCCAGAAAAACAGAAAAATTTCAATTCGAATCAAAATTAAGCTGCTTCATAACAGACATCAACCTAGTGAGACTATGAAAACAAAACATTATCTCTTTTGTGGATAAAATCAAGGCAAGTTATTAATGGCCTAAAAGAGTGTTATGAGGTTTTGTTATTATTGTTATTTTTATTTCTGCTTTTCAAGACAGGGTTTCTCTGTGTAGCCCTGGCTGTCCTGGAACTAGCTCTGTAGACCAGGCTGGCCTCAAACACAGAGATCCCGTCTGCCTCTGCCTCCCGAGTGCTGAGATTAAAGGCCTGCACCACCACCGCCTAACTATGAGTATTTTTTGAAAAACAATTTCAAGGCGTAAATGTTATATTAGATGGAATGGGTGTCAATTTACAAATTTTTTTTTGTTGTTGTTGTTGTTGTTGTTTTGTTTTTCAAGACAGGGTTTCTCTGTGTAGTTTTGGTGCCTGTCCTGGATCTCACTCTGTAGTCCAGGCTGGCCTCGAACTCATAGAGATGCCCCTGGCTCTGCCTCCCAAGTGCTGGGATTAAAGGCGTGTGCCACCACCACCTGGCTTACATATTATCTTAAAAGACCTTTACTTAGAAAAAATTAGCAAAGACGTAAGAAAATCATAATACGTTCTAAAAATATTTAACATTTAATACAGTTACAAATTTAATGTAAATCATAATCACTAGAGTAACCACCAAACTATACAAAGAGATAAAAAAAAAAGCACGCTAAATAATTATAATGGTGTAGTTCAAGATATACAAATAACCAATAAAAGGCAAGAAAGGAAACACTAAGAAATGCAATATTGAACAAGCAAGCAGGGCTGCTGGTTAAGCCAGCAGGTAAAGGTGCTTGCCACTGAGGCTAACAGTCCACAGATAGAGAACCAACTCCCAAAGTTATTCTCTGATCTCCACATGTGCACTGTGTGGCATGCACACACCCATATACATACACACAATAAATAAAGATTTTTAAATTTTAAAAATGTACTAACCAATAAAATGAAAGACTCAATCCAAACTTAGCAATAGTTACACAAAATACAAACGGTTCATTTTTCAGTTTTTTTTAAATTTTTATTTATTTATTTATTTTTAAGGGGGCAAGGGTCGATTCTGCCTCAAGTTTCAGGACAGGAAAGACCTGGCTGGTAGCTCATGGTCTCAAGCCCCAGCCAAGAGACAATCTAGCAGAATGGCTTGAAGGGCCATCTTTCTAACGTGTTCCTTCTAGGAAACAAGGCTCCTTAGGTGAAGACACAAAGGCATACCAAGTATGGAAGGAGACAGGAGGTGCCACTGCTCCAACGTCTGACAAAATCTAGACTTGGAACCAGAGCTAACAACAAGAATAAAGAAGGTACTTTACACTATTAATGGATCAATCCATCAAGAGTGTGAGTGAAAACTCCTGGAAAGCAGCTGTGTCTGCCTAGACTGACTGACTGACAGAACTACACTGATATGCAGAGGCTGGAATGTTACAGGTCCACAGGCTAATTACCTTACTTTGGGCTAGCTTTGGTTCCCTGAATAAATAGCTATTCTTTACCCACCTGTCAGAACTAACATCCTGTTATGTGACAGATAAAAACCTTTTGAAATTCATGAACTTGACAGACGGCACCTTCCACAAACCCAAAAACTAAGAAAGTAATCATACAACACATAAGTCTTATGGAAAAGCTTCCTCCACCCTGCTGGAACCATCTCTCTAATGTACCTGTCAATGTATTCTTAACTTGCCTGGACTTAGGACTTTCTTTAGCCCATAAAACTATGAAACTGTTTCCATGTTGGAACATGGAATTTGGGGTAACCTAAAATCTGTATTCTGAGATCATGGGAGGTCAAAATGGCTCCAGAATAAAACTATCTCTTATTCTCTTTAGGTGAGAGATATGTTTTCTGCATTGACAAGGACATATGCAACCAAACACAAGTGCACCCAATTCATAAAACAAATACTACAAGATGTAAGGTCAGAGTCGGGCGGTGGCGGCGCACACCTTTAATCCCAGCACTCGGGAGGCAGAGACAGGCGGATCTCTGTGAGTTCGAGGCCAGCCTGGGCTACAGAGTGAGATCCAGGAAAGGTGCAAAGCTACACAGAGAAACCGTATCTTGAAAAACAAAACAAAAAAAACAACAAAAATGTAAGGTCAGACTAAGCCAGCACAGGAATAGCAGGTGACTTCTACACATAACTTGAAACAATTAACAGGTCATCCCAGCAAAAAATGAACAAAAGAAATGTGTGGATTAAATTACATCATAAACCAAATGGATTTAATAGACATCTACAGAACATTTCATCCTTGGCCTGATAATCTGAGTTTGGAGGATGTAAGTGATTCCCACAAGTTGTGTCTTCTGACCTCTACCATGTGTCATTAATTAATTCATCTAAACACTGCATAATACACATTTTTCTTTACAGCCCTTATAATTTTCTCTAAAAAAGATCATGTATTAGGACATCAAGAATATCTTTAAAAATACAAGAAAAGTGAAATAATTCTGTGTATTACATCTAGTCACAACAGAATAAAATTGTCCTAACAGCAAGATAGACTACAGTACATATACATATGGAGATTGAACAGTATTAAATGAAGAATGGGTGATTGAATAAAAATCAAGGAGAATTTTTTAAATTCCTAAAAGTGAATGCAAATGGAAACACAATATGCCAAAAATGATGTGATACAAAAAAAGTAATTCTAAGAAGGAAGCTTATAACTGTAAGGGCCTACATTAAGAAAGCACACTGGCCGGGCGGTGGTGGCGCACGCCTTTAATCCCAGCACTCGGGAGGCAGAGCCAGGCGGATCTCTTTGAGTTCGAGGCCAGCCTGGACTACCAAGTGAGTTCCAGGAAAGGCGCAAAGCTACACAGAGAAACCCTGTCTCGAAAAACCAAAAAAAAAAAAAAAAAGAAAGCACACTGACCAGGCATAGTGACTCACACCTTTAATCCCAGCACTCAGGAGGCAGAGGCAGGTGGATCTTTGTGAGTTCGAGGCCAGCGTGGTCTACATACAGAGTTCCAGGACAGCCAGGGCTAAACAGAGAAACCCTGTCTCAAACAAACAAAATAATAGAGAGGGAGAAGGAAGGAGAAAGAAAAGAAACCACAAAGTGCCAAGCATGGTGATACACGCCTTTAGCCTACCCAGGAGGCAGAGGCAGGTGGATCTCTGTGAGTTTGAGACCAGCCTGGTCTACATAGTGAGTTCCTGGATAGCCAAAGCTACAATAACAAGACCCTGTTTTTGTTTTTTTTAAAAAAAAAGAGAAGAAAGCTAGTGAATAACCTAATGACATCATGTAGGCAAAACACCAATACCAATGCACATAAAATAAATATATAAATTCTAATAAATTGTTTTTTTTTAATTCTCTCAGGGATGTCAAGTGAGTCAGAGGTTAAGCACACATACTGTTCTTATGGAGGACATAAGTTGAGTTCCGAGCACCCATGCTGAGTGGCTCAAAACCTTCCTGTAACTCCAGCTTCAGGACACTTGATACCACTGGCCTCCACAGGCACTTGAGCGCACATAAACACACACAGATACACACATATACATACATAGAATTTTAAGGCAAAAAAAATATATATATAGGCTCAGGATTCAGTGGAAGATGTCACCAGACCTTCAAAGAACACTTCTCAAAACTATTCCATAAAATAGAAAATGAAGCAACACTACCAAACTCTTTTTTACAAAGTCAATACTATCTTGTTACACAAACCAGATGAAGACACAGAAAACAAACAAATAAACAAACAAACAAATAAAATTATGGCTCAATCTCTAACAAAAATATATGTAAAATTTAAAAACAAAACTATGGCTCAATCTCTAATAAAAATATATACAAAATTATTTTAAAAAAATACTTGCAAACCAATTTCAAGAACAATAGATCATCAGGTTTGTGCACAGACCTGATGAATTGAGTTCAATTCCTGAATCCCACAGGGTGGCAGGAGAGAAGCAATACCCCAAATTTGTCTACCTCAATGTGTGTTATGGCTCATAAGCACTGTGTACACACACACACACACACACACACACACACACACACACACACACACACCCCTACCTCAATATGTGTTGTGGCTCATGAGCACCTGTGTACACACACACACACACACACACACACACACACACACACACACACACACACACACCCCTTTTCCAAAAAAGGTTTATTTACTTATGTGTATGAGTATTTTGCCTAAATGTATGCCTGGATACCATGTGCATGTCTGATGCCTGCTGAGGTCAGAAGAGAGAGTCAGATTCCCTGGAATGGGAGTTTTGGATGGTTGTAAGCCACCATGTGAGTGCTGGAAACCTCTCCTGGATCCACTAAAAGAGCTGTAAGTGTTTTAAACCACTGGGTCATCTCTCCAGTCCCACCAATTCACCAATTAAAGTGTGTGTGTGTGTGTGTGTGTGTGTGTGTGTGTGTGTGTGTGTGTGTGTGTATTTCACAATGATAAAGTGGGCAGCATTTCAGAGATGCAGGTATAATTCAACATATAATCAGTAAATGTTAATACAGCACGTGGATTCAAGGAGAGAAATCACATGGACATAGATACAGAAAAAGCTTTTGACAAAATCCAAAAAAGTCCCGAAGAACCTGGTAAAAGAGGGACACTGAGTAGCCAAAACAACCTTAAGCAGCAAGAGCACTACTGGTGCAATACTGGACCTATCGCAGTTGTTGACCTCAGACACGCTAGTCATAGCAGTACCAACAGTAAGGCACAGGCACAACCAGACCTGGACACTAATGCAACAGAAGGCAAACAAACCCAAGCAGCAACAGCCACCTGACTTCAACAAAGGTGTCAAAAAGACACACTAGGGGTATATGACAATAACAAACAACCTCTTCAACAAATGGTCCTCAGAAACATGGACATTTCTACACGTAGAGAGAAATGAAACCAGATTCCTACCGGTCATCCTAACATACATCAGTTCAAAATGGGTTGAAGACCTTATATAAGACTTGAAACTTAAACTTTCAGAGCAAATATGTCAAGATACAGGCATAGGCTGGGCACGGCAGTGCATGCCTTTAATCCTAGTAGTACTTAGGAAGAAGAGACAGGCAGGGATCGAAAGCCTGGCACTTAAGTCAGAACCCTAGGGCCTATGTAAAGATAGAAGGGGTGAACTGACTCCACAAAGTTGTCTTCTGGCCTCAACATGTGTACTGTGGCATGTGTATATGTGGCATGTGTATATGTGGCATGTGTGCATGCGCGCACACACACAATAATAATAATAATAATAATAAAATAAAAGCTTAAAAAATAAATATACTTTAACGACGGGCGGTGGTGGCGCACGCCTTTAATCCCAGCACTCGGGAGGCAGAGCCAGGAGGATCTCTGTGAGTTCGAGGCCAGCCTGGGCTACCAAGTGAGTTCCAGGAAAAGGCGCAAAGCTACACAGAGAAACCCTGTCTCGAAAAAACCAATAAATAAATAAATAAATAAGTAAGTAAGTAAATAAATATACTTTAGCTTGGATAACAAGTGTACTTTTAAAATGGCAGATAAGGGGAGAGGGTACATAAAACCAAATAAACTGCAGTAGAAGGTCTGTTTAGAAAAAGCAGAGAGGAATCTTTATATATTGTTGGTGGAAATGTAAGTACACATACTATGGAAAACAATATCAAAAAATCTAAAAGAAAAATTGGAGACTACAGCAAAGTTAACAGACAGCCTGCACATTCCCTCAAAGACTGGTAAGCCTAAAGACACTAAGGAAGCATGCCCATTAGCTTCCCCAGAGGGAGGCCCAGGATGCTACCTCCCTACTGGCTCAAACTACCAACCAGCACCACCACATAGTGCCAAAGAACCAAGACCATCTGATCCCATCTGTCCAATGGTACCTGACCTAGCACTGAGGGAAATGCCAGGCCCTCCCCTTATCTAAGAAGATAGTAGCTCTGTTAGGAGGGAAAGCCCCTCCAAAAATTATAAGAGATTTTCTCCTTGGTGCCAGACTTAAAGGACAAGACGCTCTCTAATTCAGACATGGAACCTTTTACCGATGGGAGCTGAAGCCTCTAACAGGGGGAACAGCTCCTCACATCAAGAGACTCAAAGCAACAATACATCAAGAAAGGGGACTACTTACCTAAGAGGGCAAAGAAATTAAAAACAGAGACAAAATCATCCAGCTCCTAGAAGCTGCCTGGGCCCATGACTGTGGCATCAGTCACTGCCAGACTTACATAAAGAGTCAAGGTTGAGTGAACTGGGGAAACCAACTGGCAGACCAGACTGCCCCCTGTGAAGATGGCCCGACAGTCCCCTCCATTACACCCACCCCAGAAGATAAGTTTACACTCAGGTGCACCAGAGCTCATTCATAGAAGCCAGAGAAAGGAAAAGAACTGATGAAAGAGCTACTAAAAATCAGGACTGGCCAATTACCTCAGACAAAAATGTAATAAATCCAGAGATGACAGCTCCCAGTCTAGTCCAACAAGTTCATGAAGCAACTCATCTAGAAAAACTGCCCTGTAAGAATTGCTGCAAAGATATTTTGGCAGTTCTGAGGTGACCCAACAAGCTAGCACAGCATGTCAACAATGTGCTTGGAACAATCCCAGGGAGGGACCCGAGGTTCCCACACTGACACAAAAAGAAGGGTCCTACCCATCCGAACATCTAGAAGTGGACTTTCCTGACATTCAACAGCAAAGGGTACCAATATGTGCTGTTTATGCTGTGAACTCTTCAGTGTGGGTGGAAGCTTCTCCTACCTGCACAGATGATTAGCGTGAACGTTGCACACAGGGTACCACCCCCCCCCCACCATCATCAGGCTGAGTTGTGAGAGTGAACAGAACCTTTACAACAACACTGGCCAAGCACTGCCAAGAAACAGCCTCCCTTGGCCAGAAAGTCTGCCTCTTGCACTGTTTAGGGTGCACTGCACACACTGTAAATGCAGTGACTCTCCTTTTATGGGCTGCCCACCTCCACTGCCCTCAAAGGACTCAGGACTTCCAAGAGTACGGACATACCTGCCTCCAGCAGTTCTTGAAAGACTTGGCTGACACTGCACAAAAAAAAAAAAAAAATTGCTCAATCCTCACCACTCCCTCAGCTCTTAAAGCTGCAGCAGTTGCAGGACACACTGCACCCACACCAAGGCTGCTGTGGACCCCAGCTGGGAGTCAACCATGAGAGTCCCAGACCCAGGCTAGCCTCTGAAATTGACCATTTCAAAAATACCTCAGAATGCGAACAATGGCTCAGCGCCTACTCTGCCTCCCGATGTCCTCCCCAAGTGCATGGATGCACACTGGAGCTAGTACCCTGTCACAGAAATTAGTCTGGAGAGCAACTTTGTTCTGGGGCAACTCCAATTCTTGGACAACCATCAATATAACTAAATGTCCCACAGAGGGATTCAACCTTATCTCCTTCAGGTGATGCTACTTGGAAACAGGCCAGTCGTGGGTCATCCTTCAAAACTCATCATGCTGTGAGGGAACTGCCTACACAGGAAACAAACTATGATTCTCTTTGGTGATGGCTCCAGATAGTGACAGCCTATGGATGACTTATTAGAGGACCAAAAAAAGATTATGGGGAACCTAGTAGTCTTAAATACTGGTCACGTGTGGACTTTGCCACAAAGGGGACCTTGCCCCACAGAGGGACAAGGAGTTCAGGCTGGAACGGGCCTTAATGGAAAAAAGGAATAATATGGAGACTGACCACAGAGAAACTTTTCATGTGAGAAAGCCATGTCTCAAAACTCTGGCTTTAGTAAATACAGCCACGAGCTCCTTAACCCAGGTCAGGACTGCGGGGTTTGCTTACCTGCAAGCTGGGTTACTTATACTGGAGCAGGAATGAATAACCAACACAAAAGGGGAATGTTTAACTGGGCCACCCAGGTGTTCAGGTCACAGGAAAAGACCGATGTACAGAAAATTAAAGCCGGGCAGTGCTGGCACACACCTTTAATCCCAGCACTCGGGAGGCAGAGGCAGTTCGAGACCAGGATGACCTCAAACTCTCTGTAGTCATCCTGGTTTACAGAGTGAGTTCCAGGACTGCCAGGGCTATACAGAAAGACCCTGTCTTAGGGGGAAAAAAATTAAAAGGGTTGTACCAGACTAGTTAAAAGAGCAGTAGCTGCAAACTGGTATTCGTGGGCCCCAAGGTAGATGCGCTCCCAGGAAGTGAGGTCCAACAATACTTACATCCCTTAGAATCAAGAAATATGAAAACTCCTGTACTTTTCTACCCGTCCTGTTAAGAATGGCTCTGACAGGGCCCATGACCACCAATGCCACTGCAATAGGCATTCACTAACAAGTTCAACATAGGTAGCGCTCTACTTAGATCACGAAAAACATAACTACTGTTCAGGAAAACATAGTCACTCTTCAGAACCATGTGAAGTCATTGGCAGCAATGGTCCTCCAAAACCACAGAGGATTAGACTTGATTCCCACTGAGAAGGGGGCATATGCCAGGCCTTAAGTACAGTTTTTATGCAATCAGTCAGGAATGGTACAAGAAAATGCCAAAACGTTATTAGAAAGGATTAGGCTAGAGGTCCAAATGAGAGCCAATGGAGTACAATACAGTTCATATGCCAACCCATCGCTTCAAGATAGATTCATGAGGTGTTGTGAAGGCTAAAGGAGGGAATGAAGTAGAATATGGTAAAAAGACCAATTATTAGATGCTGGTTTATTGATTAATTTAGTGATTTACTTACTTAAAGCACGGCTTATACTGTCCATTTTGCCAAGCATGACTTCATTTGCTATCTGGAACAGAATGACCTAGAGAAATAGCTGAATCAATCAGTTGCTGCCTTTAACAACCTGCTGACTGCCTCATACGCTTCTGTAAAATCTCGCTTGCCTGCCTGCCCCACCTTGTAGTTTCAGAGTACAAACTGAGAGTGCAAACTGGACCCAGGACCAAGCCTTTCAGGAGCTGTCCTGACTTTGGTCCACTGGCGACATCTCCTCGTTTCCACTATCATGGGTGTCTGAGTACTTATTCCAGAAAGATTCCAATAGTGATATATGCTGACAATCCCACCAGTAAAAGGCTGAGGTGACAGTAGGCTGCAGCCAGTCTTTCCAAGTTAATGAGAAAAATCTGTCTCAAAATACACAGTGGCCGGGCGGTGGTGGCGCACGCCTTTAATCCCAGCACTTGGGAGGCAGAGGCAGGAGGATCTTTGTGAGTTCGAGGCCAGCCTGGTCTACAGAGCGAGATCCAGGAAAGGCGCAAAGGTACACAGAGAAACCCTGTCTCGAAAAACCTAAAAAAAAAAAAAAAAAAAAGATACACAGTGGAGCTGGGCGATGGTGGAGCACACCTTTGATCTCAGCACTCAGAAGGCAGAGGTAGGTGGATCTCTGTGAGTTCAAGGCCAGCCTGGTCTACAGAGTGAGTTCCAGGAAAGGTACAAAGCTACACAAAGAAACCCTGTCTCAAAAAAAAAAAGACACACAGTGGAAAGCAAAGGAGGCACTCAAGTCCACCTCTACCTTTTTCTTCTCTTTTCTTTCTTTTTTTTTTTTTTTTTGAGAGGGTTTTTCTGTGTAGTCCTGGCTGTCCTAGAACTACCTCTGTAGACCAGGCTGGCCTTGAACTCACAGAGATCACCTGCCTCTGCTTCCTGAGTGCTGGGATTAAAGGAGTGTGCTAACCACCACAAGCTCCTTCTATCCTCTTGTGGTGGCTACACACACACACCACCACCACCACCACCACCACCACCACCACCACCACCGAGAAGAGGGTGTGGTTCAGAAGCAGGGCACTTGTCTAGCATGAGGTCCTCGTTCAATCTCCAACACTAAATAGTGAGTTAGGCCAGGCAGTGGTGGCGCACGCCTTTAATCCCAGCACTCGGGAGGCAGAGCCAGGTGGATCTCTGTGAGTTCGAGGCCAGCCTGGGCTACCGAACGAGTTCCAGGAAAGGCGCAAAGCTACACAGAGAAACCCTGTCTCGAAAAACCAAAAAAAAAAAAAAAAAAGTGAGGCAGGGTAGAATGTTCAAGATACATTATAGACATTTATGAAATTGCCAAAGAATAACTTAAAATATTAAATAAATGTTTATGATAATCACTGTTGCTCCAGTATAAGCAATATAATCTTTTCCTTTGCCCATCCTCTTTATGAAGTTACAAAGGGCTACCATCAGTAGACTTACAAGAGCAGTTAAAGGAAGCAGTAAGCCACTTGCGATTCACATACCAGGTCATTCCCACCTTGACCCAATTATAATTTATAAGCCTACATCAAGACTACTACTGCAGATTGAAACTGTCACTTCCATGACTTCATAGCAAAGTTGAATTGGTTAGGCCTTACTTTAGGCCTAATCTGCTCCTCACCGTTTCTGATTCTCACTCACACCTTACAGACTACATAAAAGATTTCAAGATGCCTGGACATTTAAAGTAACATACACTGTAAACTGGTTCAAAGTGGTAGTGTTACTACTGTTAACTCTTCTGACCAGAACAATTAAGATTTAAAAGCCACCAAGTGTGGTGGTGGCACACGCCTTTAATCCTACCACTCAGGAGGGAGAGGCAGGTAGATCTCTGAGTTCAAGACCAGCATGGTCTACAGAGTAAGTTCCAAAAGAGCCAGAGCTGACCTCAAACAAATAATTCTCCTATAACATCCTGCTAAATACTGGGATTCCAGGGATATGCCACTGTATCTGGCTTGGTTTTATTTTTTAAAATAAACCATTTCTTAATATATAGTGACACAAAATTTATTGTTTCCAGACCAACCAGAGTTACATGGCTAGACAGTGTGTGTGTGTGTGTGTGTGTGTGTGTGTGTGTGTGTGTGTGTGTGCAGAATCTGAAACCGTGCACAGCGACACAGTTTATAAACCCAGGAGAAGGAGGAATATAAAAATATAAACCTTTAATATAAGAGACCAGATTTGAGTCAGGCATTGTGGCACTCGCACGCCTTTGATCCCAGCACTCAGGAGGCAGAGGCAGGAAGATCTCTGAGTTCACGGCCAGCCTGGGCTACCAAGTGAGTTCCAGGAAAGGCACAAAGCTATACAGAGAAATCCTGTCTCGAAAAACAAAAACAAAAAACAAAAAAACAATGTCATCTATCTATCTATCTATCTATCTATCTATCTATCTATCTATCTATCTATCTATCTATGAATGAGACCAATGTCTTTTCTACACAGTGAGCTCCATATCAGCCAAGGCTATAGTGTGAGACCTTGTCTCAAAAACTCAAAACAAGTAAACAGCAATAACATTTCAAAGTAAGTTAGTGTTTCTTGGTCCTTTAGAGAGACCAAACCCCACAGCCCCTATCAGATTCACCAAAAAAATCTACAGCACAACTTCAAAATACCTCTAGATTCTTGATAGTTTTGGATACTTCTTTTAAGTACTTTTTCTCCATCTGCTAGATATTAAGTTTTGCAAAAACCAACCAGTACTCTTAAGGTATAGGCAAGAAGATTTTAAGTTCAAGATCACCCCTGGCTACATTCATATGGCTTAAAGCCACCCTGGTCTAGAGACTATGCCTCAAAAAACAAAAACTAAGAAGCTAGAGAGACGACTCAGCAGTTAAGAGCACTAGCTGCTCTTCTAGAGGACTCCAGCTGCAGAGGACTCAAGGCACTCTCTTGACCTCTGTGGGTTCTAGGCGCACACATGGTACACAGATATACATGCAGGTAAAACACTAATACACATAAAATAATTTTAAAAAATAAAAAAATAAGTCAGGTGTGGCAGCACATACCCATAATCCCAGCACTCAGGAAACAAAGGCAGGTAGATCTCTGTGTGTTCAAGGCTAGTCTGGTCTACATAGCAAGTTCCAGGCCAACTAGGACTACACAATGGGACCCTGTCTTCATTAATAATAGTAATAGTAATAATAATTAATAATATAAAATAGAAAATAATCATCCTATTTATCTTCCATTTGAATTCCATGTAAGCTGTGAGTTACCAACTATGAAATACTTGTAATGATGCTCCACATCAATTAGTACTTCACAATGATTATCATTCAAATGTAAAACTGTGTTTCTTCAAATGCTCAAAGGATTCTATTTTCTGACAACATGAGTATAAATAAAGGCAATAGGTAGGAGCTCAGTTTAGTGGCTCACACCTTTAATTCCAGGACTTGGGGGCAGGAATATTGTCACAAGTTCAGGCCAGCCTGGGCTACATAGTAAGAACATTCTATCCTAAGCTACACAACAACAACCAACAAAAACAACTACTAGAGTTATCACCCTGTTAACTAAAAGTGGAGTGATCCCGTTTGAAGTTTCTTTTGGGGCTTTTAAATGGGCTGTAAAAATCATGATTCTGAAGGAAAAAGACTTGCAAGATAAAAGATATGGAAATCTAATAATGTTCACCAGGTGAAGACAGCACGAAAGGGTTAAAGAACAGCTACCTATTTCCTAGTATATAGTTTTTTACTGTAACAGTAGCACAAGTGAACTCAGTAATATAAAAGCTCTAATACACGTTAGAGTATTATTTCCTAAAGTTCTTATAACTCCTGAAAATCTGAGTAAGGAGGAACAAAGAGGAAAAATGACTAAAGGATATGAAGGGTTAATTCACAAATATATTATTCCCCCATATATTAGCTAATATCCAAATTCATAGAACTAGAGTCAAATACCTTCTACAACAACACAGATTAAAGCCTTAAAAAGTACAGTGAGGGGCCAGTGGGGTAGACCGCTTGGAAATGGCACTTGCTGCCAGGCCTGAGGGACTGAGACCTGTAGACCCCTGGAATCTACAGGGGCTGACTCCTATGAGATGTTCTCTGATCACCACACAGATACCACATGGGGAAAAAAAAAAAAGGTATTTTTAAAAAGTAGCATGAAAGTGGTAATATGATTTTAACAGAAATCTAAGTTTATGTAAATCCCCATGTAAGTAGGTATTTATTTTGAATAGCAATCTGTAGAACACAAGCACAGATGCCGGAGAATGAAGAGCCATAGTTTCCTTCTTCACAACCAAGGACAGCATGAGTAAGCTGAGATGCTACCAAGCAACCTTTTGTTTACCTTTCCTAACATGAAGACAAACAGAACTTAGTAAAAAGGCTCTTTGTCGTCGTCGTATTCAACTGCATCTTAAACACATTCCAGTATGTTTCATCTGGAATGTGTTTTATAGTCATGGAAGATGCGGATAACGTCGGAAGATTAAATAATCCCTACTGATGGTCACCTCAGCTGTTTAAAATACTTGTCCTTCCTTCTTTTCTATTCTTTTAGGTTTATTCATACTTCTCATTCATAAGTGAATTTCAAAGCAGTCTAAGTTTGCTCCAGTAATTTTAACATAGATTCCATCCATGGTTCCATCAAGTTAGCTGACAAATCTTTTTTGCCACACATAGTTGTGAAAATCAAATAACTTAGATGCAAAATTTACCTTGTAAACTCAAACCACTGTAACTTTTATTTATTTATTTTTTTTTGGTTTGGGGGAGGAGACTGTGTCTCACTATGTAGCCTAGGCTAGCCTGGAGCTCACTAGTAAACTAGGCTGACCTCAAACTGCCTGTGTCTGCCTCCTGGCAAACCACCGTAACTTTCAAGACATTCTTTTATCTTGAGTCAATATAGTTACTCTAGGCAGAAAAGAGAATCACATATGGTTTTTGTTCTCTATTAGAAGATAGACGCTAGTCACGGTAAGGCAATCCTATTATCCCACATCACCACAAGTTCAAGGGCCATCTGTCAACAAGTCGAGTTCCAGGTCAGCCTGGACTACATGGCCAGATCCTATCTCAAAAGACCAAAAAATAAAATGAAATAAAATACAATGAAGATTGGAGGCAGAAAGCAGGCAAATTCTCACATAGGCAAATAATCTGAAAAACTATGACATGCACTTAGAAGTTTCAATAAAGTAGTTAGGAAGATAATTATTCCAATTGTAGCCCAAATACATACTGATAAGCAGAACGGCAAACTACTACATATTTTTAACCAACTTCAGTACAATAAACAGCTGTTAGAGGCCCTGGCTATGGAAAATACTGTAAGGTGTGTGTGTGTGTGTGTGTGTGTGTGTGTGTGTGTGTGTGTGTGTGTATGTGCGCGCATGTGGGATACCCACAAGTCCAGAAGATGGTGTTGGTTACCCTGGAGCTGAAGTTACAGGTGGTCATAACTCACCTGAGGGGATGTTGGGAACTGAACTCAGGTCCTCTGGAAAAACTGAAAGTGCTCTTAACCCCTGGACAATCTCTCCAGCAGCTCAGACAAAACAATTTTCATATTCTAAAATTTTAAAAAATAAATAACTTCTATGCTATAATTTATTTCATAATTTACCTTGTGTACTTAAGTTCTGTGTTTCAATTAAACTTTTTAGGGACTGAAGTAAAAGTTTGAATTTGGCAGGCTTCTGGAAGTCCTCACTAGTATGAAATAAGGAAACCTACTCTTGGGTGCTATTTTTTTTTTTTTTTTTTTTTTTTTTGGTTTTTTGAGACAAGGTTTCTCTGTGTAGCTTTGGAACTTGTTTTCTAGACCAGGCTGGCCTTGAACTCACAGAGATCCGTTTGCCTCTGCCTCCTGAGTTCTGGGATTAAAGGCACCTGCCACCACCACCCAACAGATGCTATTTTCTTTTTCTTTTTGGTTTTTCGAGACATGGTTTCTCTGTGTAGCTTTGGTGCCTGTCCTGGATCTTGCTCTGTAGATCAGGCTGGCCTTGAACTCACAGAGATCCACCTGGCTCTGCCTCCTGAGTGCTGGGATTAAAGGCGTGCGACACCACTGCCCGGCAGATGCTATTTTCTAACCTGGACAAACTCAAATTTCCCTTCACTGGATCTAGACCTTTATAAAGTGCTACATAAGTTCAGCATGTTTTTTCCCCCTTTTGTGATTAGTGCATCTCTCTTCTTAAATATTTATTTTTGGGGCACACATGTGCAACAGTATGTACATGGAGGTCAGAAGACAACATTCAAAAGTCAGCTCTCTCCTTCAACCATGTGGTGCCGAAGATCTAACTGAAGTCCTCACACTTGGTGGCAAGCGGCTAATCAAGGACTGGAGATGTAACTCAGAGATACAGTGCTTGACCAGCATGTCTAAGGCCATGAGATCTATCTCCAGCCATGAAAGGGGGTTGGGGAAATGGAGAACAACCCACATATGCATCTTACAAAAACAAAACAAAGCAAAAACCCTATTGGCTTATTTTCCAGTATTCTTATAAAATACTTACTTTCATTTTCCTTTCTGGCGACCCAGTTGGTGTAACAATTGGCCCTCAAGCATTTTTCATGAAGTCTAAGATTTAATAAATATTACCTCTTCAAAAACAGCTAAGCACTCTTAACTAAAGAGAGACCAGCCGGGCAGTGGTGGTGCGTGCCTTTAATCCCAGCACTCGGGAAGCAGAGCCAGGTGGACCTCTGTGAGTTCAAGGCCAGCCTGGTCTACAGAGCAAGATCCAGGACAGGCACCAAAGCTACACAGAGAAGCCCTGTCTCGAAAAACCAAAAAAATAAATAAAATAAAATAAAAAATAAAAAAACAAAAACAAAAAAAGAGACCAGGGAGAAATGGCTAAGACACACATGGAAGCTGTTACTACTTAGCTTGTGAACATCTACTATCTCCTAACTACCCATAGTGTCAGCTTAATTTGCCGTACTAGAACACTGTTTTATAGGCTTATGAAATGTTGACTTAAACCTTGAACAAAGACTCTCATAAGGCACTCAACAAATGTGATCATCCTGGAACTCACTCTATAGGCCAGGCTGGCCTCCAACTCACAGAGATTCCCCTGCTTCTACCTCCCGTGCTGGGATTAAAGGCCACCATCCCTTGGCTGATAATCAATGCTTTTGATACTTTTTATGTTCAAAGTTAAAAATACTCTGATAATCTGGGCATCACTCTAACATCAATTTATTGATATGGATCTCTGTGAGTTCAAGGCCAGCCTGGTCTACAGAATGAGTTCCAGGTCAGCCAGGGTTTCATAAGACTATCTTGTCTCAAAAGAGAAAAAAAGAAGAGAGAGAGAGAGAGAGAGAGAGAGAGAGAGAGAGAGAGAGAGAGAGAGAGAGAGAGAGAGAGCGCGCACAAACAAACATATACAAAGTTAGGACATATTCTGTATATGTATTCAGGGTCTCCCTCTAACCCAGGCTGACCTTTAACTCATGTTGTGGCTAGGTTGGCTTAGAATTTGGGGTGACCCTTCTACCTCAGCCTCCTAAATGCTGGGATTACAGGCCTGAGCCACCACAGCATTTTTATAGACTTTAGAATCACTAGATGACAAAAAAAATCAACTATTCAAAACTGAGTTTATACAGGAAATTTATTTCCTGCTACTGCCATATCTGGAAACCAGCAAAAGACAAATTAACATCACTACTATGATACTTTCACTATTGCTTTTAAAAAGCCATTGTCTGCTAAGGAAAGAAATTATGCATGCATGAGCATATAACAAGAATGTTTTTAAACGCTGTATGAAGCAACTTTATATTCTCTAGGAGAAATTGGAGGGCTAAAGCAATATTTAGAGTGTTCATAAGCCGCTTTACCAAGATTAGAACTAAGTGGGGATTGGAAAAAAATGTATCTACAAGGAATTATAATCCCCAAAATAGCAGGTGCAGAACATAATAAAGCTGGGGCTGAGCAAAAACCTAAGGACTGAAGCATCTTGTTACACTTGAGAAGTACATTTTCTTTAAGTAGTGTCATCTACTTTGTATAAAAGTTCCCAGTATACAATGTGCTTCCTGTTGTTCTCTCGTTTGCTCCACCCATTAATTGTGGAAATTATGCAGAAAATTATTATTATTAATGATTAGTATTATTGGTGACAGTGATGGTGCTGACTGAACAGGGCCTCCCACATTCCAAGCAGGTACTCTACAGCCCCAGGAAATTATTTTTGGTAAATGAAGAATTCAAGGTTCTGAATGTTACATGATTTGTCAGAAAAAATAAATGACAAGTTAAATCTAGACCTTCTCAGTTATAGTTCAAGGTCTTTTTCCTTCTACTTCATAAAGCTACTCCTAAATAAAGAACAAATTAGCATCTCACAGCAAGAAACTTCTAGACAAATCACTAAGGCAGACAACTCTAAGTCATGTACCTTCTGACCAAGCTTTTACCTTTTCATTTGAAAAATGAAGAACGTGAATTCACTTCTAGTTCTAAGACTAACTCTCCAAATCTGACATGGGTATACAAATACATGTTCTTAGCAATAAATTCCCAATCAGAAAGACAATTCTGAAGCAACCTACTGCAAGTACAGGGAAATTCTACCCAACTGAGGCTACTCCATGTCCTTGAGTGTATATGCTGGAGTAGTTTAAACTTCCGACAATGAGAGAGCTGACTGATCTCCCTAACCATTCTCTCTTTTCAGACTGAAATCAACGTTCTTCATGAAAACTGGAACTGGCGGAACAAGCCTATAATCTGAACTACTTGGGAGGCTGAGACATGAACAGAATGTCTGTCTAGTCAATTTAACAGGGCCCAATCTGGAAACAAAACATTACAAAGGGCTTGGGTATTGTGTTTCCTTCCCGGCATCCACATCGGGTGGCTCACAACCACCTGTAACCCCAGCACCAGGGGATCAATACCTCTGTCCTCTGCAGACACCCTGCACATCTGTACATGCCTACATAGACACATAAATAAACATAAACCTTTAAGGGGCTGGGAAGATGGTTCAGTGGTTGAGAACAATGGCTACTTTTCCAGAAGACCTTTGATCAATTCGCAGCACCCATGTGGCAGCTCACAGCTGTCTGTAACTCCAGTTCCAGGGCTTCTGACACTCTCACACTGACATACACACAGGCGGCAAAACACCAATGCACATAAAATAACAATAAATTATATATCCAAAAAATAATCAACATTTTAAAGGGAGGTGGCAGAACGGGGGCTGAGATGTAACTCAGTTGAGTGCTTGGGGGTGGGGGTAGAGTATACAAGAGGACCCTTCAAGGACATTCTGAATTATATTGTGATTTTTTTTTCCAAGACAGGGTTTCTCTGTGTAGTTTTGGTGCCTGTCCTGGATCTCACTCTGTAGACCAGGATGGCCTCGAACTCACAGAGATCTGCCTGGCTCTGCCTCCCAAGTGCTGGGACTAAAGGCGAACACCACCACTGCCCCGCCTATACTATGAATTTGAAGCCAGCCTCAGAGAGATACTGACTCAAAAAAAATTTTTGGGTAACCCAGACTCAGAAGGACAAACATGGTAGGTACTCATACATGGATACTAGATATAAAGCAAAGGACTACCAGACTGCAACCCACAGATCCAGGGAGGCTACCTAGCAAGGGGGACCTTAGGATGACTGTGGCTTATAATAAGTTTTGGTTTTACACAATCACTGGGCATGCTTTAGTGAAACATTTCACTATTAGGATAAGAATTTGTACCGTATCAAGCTGATGAAAGAATATGCTGGCTGTACTTTCAGGAGGGGAGGCTAAAATCTTTTTAGATTATGGATTAGCCTATAGAAAAATGTCTGCCGTAAATCAAACAGTGAAGGGGAAGATGAATAGGAATCTCACTTACAACTTATGTAAAACATAGCTCTCTGAACAGATGAAGATAGGTCTCTTCTGTATCAGAATCTAATCAACATTTATAGGCATAATTCAGCTATCATTTAGCTTAAAAGGACTTATTGGGAAATGTCGTTTATACTATTTTCTACAGAGAAAATATTTGACTGTTTAAAATAACCCTGGACTTTTAAATTATAACCTGTTTTTATGTTCAAAAAAATTAAATTTAATTTAAAAAAAAAAAAGAAAAATTAACTGTGGAGTGTGGTGGCACACCTTTAATCCCAGCACTTGGAAGGCAG
Organism: Peromyscus californicus insignis; assembly: GCF_007827085.1. Classification (NCBI taxonomy): domain Eukaryota; kingdom Metazoa; phylum Chordata; class Mammalia; order Rodentia; family Cricetidae; genus Peromyscus; species Peromyscus californicus. The sequence continues at coordinate 43,662,540 of NW_026294514.1, read as the reverse complement.
AGGTAGGTGATCTCTGAGTTCACAGCCAGCCAGGTCTACAGAGCAGCCAGAGCTACAGAGCAACCCTGTCTCGAAAATCCAAAAAAAAAAGAAAAAGAAAAAAAGAAAGAAAGAAAAATTAACTACTAATCAGCTAAAGGAAAACCTCAAACTTAAAAAATAATCCTTTTCAAATATCCCAACTGACTACCATCTCTCCACCCAACTTTAGAAGCTGTCAGTCCCCTTTCCCAATAACCTCTATGGGGAAAGGAGGGCGACAGGACGGTATTTTTTTTGAAAGGGTCTGATGTATCTCAGGCTGGCCTAGAACTCACCATGTAGGTTAAAATATTTTGGTGGTGGTGGTGGATGTATTTATGTATGCATATACACACAGATGCATGTGTGGAATGCATGTACGGAGGCCATGGGTCAACATCTTTAACTGCTTTCTACCTTTTTTTTTTTTTTTTGAGGCAGCATCTCTCACTGAACCTGAAATCTGTCAATCTGGCTTGTTGGCAAGCCCCAGGGACTCTCCTCCTTGCCCCTGCTTCCCCAGTGGGAAAATTACAGGTGTGCCACAGCTCCCAACCTTCACACCATTGCTGGGCATCTCAACTACGGTCCTCGTGTTCACGCTTTGATGATAGCCACATCTCTAACCCAACCTTGAACGGCTCCTCCTCCCTCCCTCTACCTCCTGAGTGCTGGGTGTCAGACACGGTAGGTGTGGAATAGTAAGCCTGGTTCATTTGATGCTGGGGATAAAATCCACAGCTTCCAACACGGTAGGCAAGCACTCTGCTAACCAAGCTACATCTCCCAGCAACATTGTAATCTTGAGAAAATCATCTGCTTTTCCAGTTTACTCCTCTTGTTTCCATATGAAGTTCAGACATTATTTTTTCCTGGATATTAAAAAACCAGTACCAAAGCTGTGGGGTGGTGTCGCAGGATTTAATTCTAGTTCTTGGGAGGCAGAGGCAGGCTGATCTCTATACAAATTCAAGGCCAGCCTGGTCTAAAGAATGAGTTCCAGGACAGCCAAAGCTACACCGAGAAACCCTGTCTTGAAAATCAAAAAAGGAGAAAAGAAAAAAAAAAAAAAAAGGAACCAATGAACCAATAAATACCAAGACTACAAAGCATTTCAGCCACTGGGCTCTTCCATTATTGTTCTCTTAACTCCTCCTCAAACAGACTCCACAGACTTCATAGGATGCAAACCCAGAGATTCTCACCGTTTGAACTCTGCTTAGCCCGTAAACTATGTTAACTTTAAAATACAAAAACTGTAAGAAATGAGAAAGGCTTCCAACCTTTACTTCTAATACTCCTTCTACAAATACACTTAACCCTCTGGTTTCTCTTCCAGAAAACTTGGCCAGTCTCCAAAACAGAACACCTAGCTGAACAGTTAAGTGTGTCCTAAGTCAAACTTGTAGAGAGCATTGGAAATCTGATGAGCGCGGTCTATCAAGCATAAAGAATTCTTAAGTAGTCAAGCCTTTCTCCCTCTATAAACTCCAGGAGAAGCTTTTCGTATTTTTATATATTTTTGCTTTTGACCCAAATGAAAGCTCTCTCAAAAGGTTCACAGTGGGCAATCAAAGTGTAAAGGTACCTGCCACTAAAAGATGGGCCTGAGGCGTGGGACCCACATAGCGCAAGACAAGAACCAACTCCAGGAAGTTGTCTCTGACCTCCACACCCACACATCTAAGCAAATGTATTAAAATACTAAATGTTCTACTGAAATGTTCTTAAAGGGCGATGTAACGTCTTCATCCTTACATCGGCGATTCTAACGAATTTTGCTTTTAAACCACTTGGCACCAACAGATCATATATTGCCAGTTCTGAAATAATCTCCAGGAAAGCCTTTGTGTAAAGATTGATGAAATTGAAAAAGATCAGAAACCAAGATTTTTAACGGCCTACTTGGGCATATGCTTTTAATGAATAGATGACTTACTCGAATAGCTCGTCTTCCTTTATAATTGACTCAGACCATTTCAAAATAAGAGGAAACACATGACTGAGAATGGAGGTTCATCTCAACCACAGAATTAGTGGTAATCCCAAATCCAGATCGCTGGATTTGCAACATACTTCACCCCAGTTCAAGGGGTGTCCAGCGGAAATGACAGTCCCTACAACCACATTGCTCCAAATGCTTCCTACGTGCTCAACTAGTGCAATACTGTTCACTTCCATCCTCAACGATTCTCACTGTGATTATTAAAACAGCTGTCAGCTGGGTTTCGGTGACCTCTTTGTACAACCGTTTATTCAACGCTTTGGATCCTGAAGGATGCGTCACCCCACATTACTCCTCAAAATCAGATCTAAGATTCATTCCAACGTGCTCTAAGGGTCTCTGAACATCATTCCAACCGGAACTGGCACAAACTGAGACCTGATAGCCCAGCGTCGCAAGGGCAGGTCGCACTGGCATTTATTTAGGACAGAACCGGCTCCGCGAGCCGCAGGTCTTTCGCTTTCACGCACCTCTCCCGGGACCACCGCGCCTCCTACGCCCCGGCCCGCACCGTGTCTCCGACATCCGCGCACGCAGCGCGCCTGGCACCGGGAGCGCGCGGCGGCAGGGCGCGCCCCCGCGATGCCGTCCGTCCCGGTGCGCTGGCGGCGCCCTCCCCGGCCGCGCCATGTTCCGGTAAGCCGCGGCCGGGGCGCTCGCGCCAGCCGCCGCCCGAGCGTCGCCCAAGCGGCAGCCCCACCTGCGCCGCGACCCGTCAGGATGCCGGGCGGGGCGGCCACCAACGGCCTGTCACGGTCCGGTCGGCCGCGTCGCGGGCTGGGCCGGACCGGGCCGGGCGGCGCGTGGCGGCTGGGCGCGGCTGGCAGAGGCGCAACCCCCTACCTGACGTCCGGGGAGGAGACGGGGCACAGAACTGAGGGTCTCCTCCCTGGTGCCCGGGACAGACTCGAAACCGCGCCCTCCTTCCTCCCCTCTGGTCGCCACGCCCCCCTGGCCCGCACGGACCCGAGGCTCGGCGGGCGCAGAAGGCTTCAGCCCCTGAACGAGGGCCTCCGGGTGGCCGCCGCTGCCGGTGTCTCCGTCGCCGCTGCAACAGCCCCTAATGCCGCCGGGGCCAGGCTTGAAAACATCTCCGGTCTTGGTCGGTCTCTCACCACAGCCTCCTTGCTCCCGGACAGCGTTCTCCGCGATTGGCTGCGGCGCGAGCACGTGACCCCGGCGGACACGTGACTCCGGCAGGCACGGGACGGGCGGCGTGACCGCCGTGCCCCGCCCCCGACGCGCCGGGCCCTTGGCTCTCCCGAAGAGCGGGGCGCGCGGCGGCGGCGGCGGGTGGCGTCCGTGCGGAGCGAAGCCGTGCGGAACGGAGGGGGCCGGAAGTCCTGGGCCTCCCGGGCCAGCCGCGCCCCAGGAGCTGTGGGAGTCGGGTGGGAGTGGAACGCCGCCCTCGCGCCGGAGCCGGCACCGCGGCCGCCGCCGGCGCCACCCGAGATGTGCAAAGGCGCGTTGGTGCCGGCGCTCGGCGAAGGAGACGCACATATTTTGGCTGGGTTTGAGTTGGGACCGCAGACCCGCCGGAGACCGGCAGGGGTTTGCTGGCGGTGGGCGCCCCGGGCCGGCGGGAGGGCACCTCGGCGGTGTGGGGCGGGTCCGCCTTGGCGTCCGAGCCGCAGTGCGCGCGGACAGAGCTGCTTCCCGGCCGGGCGCACCCAGTCCCTAAAGCACCGGAATGAGTACTGGTTGCAAAGAATGCGGCATTACGTCCGGTCCTAGCCGCACGATCCCGTGACCTTTTTGAACAGAAACGTCAATAAATTGGTCCACATGTGACCCTGTGTCTCATGGGGTGTGTGAGGAAATTTTACCATCTCACTAGCTGCTTGTACTCAGACTTCCTCTGAAGGCTTTTATCTACAGCGGTTAGCCTGCAACCGTTGTGCCTTAACCACCCAAGTTACAACTCCACAGGAAACCATCCTCTCCCTCATCGTTAACTGTGGCCTCCTTCAGTATCAGTTAGTACCTTAATGAGAAGTTTAAGACTGTCATAGTAAGCTGAATATTCTGACGTGACTTTTGGACTTGACAGGGACATAAATCTGCATAAAAAAATTAGGATTTTTCTCCCCTAGGTAACTCACACATTAAAAAATTCAGTATGAACAGTAAGTAGGAAAGCACTTGGCTATTGGAATGTAAAGTTTAACTTGGATACAGGTGACAGCAAACAAAAAGTTGTTTTTAGGTCAACAGGCTCTTGGGTTGAGGGAAATACTCTTATGAACCTCTTGGAGAAATCTAGGTTATGTGTGTACTGGGGATGGAACCCAGGACCTTGGCTATGCTAAGTAAGCATTCTACAGTGGTATATGAAGAGCTATATTTCCGGCAAAAACTTAACTTTTTAAAGACATAATTTAAACTCTAAATCATAATTACAACCAGTTGGTCTGTCTTTATAGGCAGAGCTGGAGAGATGGCTTAGGAGTTAAGAGCACTTACTGTTATTTTGGAGTACCTGGGTTCAGTTGTCCCCAGCACCCACATGACCATAAACCATGTGCAACTTCAGTTCCAGGGTATCCAATGCCCTTTTCTGGCTCTAGTGAGTACCAGACACAGAGGCAAAACTCTCATCCACATAAGATAAAATAAAGCTCTTGAGTTTGTTTTTCTGTTTAGACAGAGTCTCACTTAGTAGCTGTCTAACATGGACTTGGCGATATAGACCAGGCTGACCTCAAACTCAGATGCAACCTGCCTCTGCCTCCTGAGTGCCAATTACTCAGTGCCTATTACAGTGCCTGTAAGGCCACCGACTGATAAATCCTGAAGCAATCTGATTATTCCATTAATTAAAGCATTTCTTTCTGAGTTTTCAAACATACTGTATATTACCTCCTTTTTGAAGTGAATGTAATAGTTTTATTCATACAAACGTGCTGTCACATTCACCCATCTTCAAAATGCATCATACTAACCAACTCCATCAATTAATTCTTGTATGTTTTCAGTGTTAAAAATATAGCCAAAGATGGTGAAACCCTGCCTCAAAACAACAACCAAAAATACACAGTTAAAGGCCAGGTGTGGTGGCAGGTGCACACCTTTGGTGCCAGCAGCACTCAGGAGACAGGGACAAGGCAGGTCTCTGAGTTTCAAGCCAGTCTGGTCTACACAGTGAGATCCTGCATCTAACTAACTAAAGAAAAGGTTATAGTCAAAGATTCACATCAAATTGTTTTAACTTTCCTTCTTACCAGCAATGCTTTTACTGTAATCATAAACTTGGGCGGCAGTGGGCTACATACAACCAGGGTAACAGAATGGGAACCTGCCTCAAAGAACACAGATAAACATAAATAAATGCTTTTAGAGAAAATTCTCTTACTCCTATTACTAGTAGTGGGGCCTTACCAGTTAGAAACACGGTAACAACTATATGCCTAATATTAAAATGTTTAAAGGAGTCTGGTCTACAAAGTGAGATCAGGACAGACACCAAAATTACACAGAGAAACCCTGTCTCAGAAAAAAAAAAATGTTTAAAGGAAATACTGACATAAGGCTTATAAGAAGAAAATGGTAACATAAAATTTGGCTGTGTCCAGAGATGGGAAAGAAAAATGTATTTGAAGTTTTGCAGAACTTTGACTTCACAATGACCCAATACTGATAGACATGACCAGACAGTTTAAAATGGGTGACCCTAGAGTAACTTGATTAAGTCATAATAAAAGCAGTCTTCACAGGTAAGCTAACGTGGTGTTTCTGTTGTTTTCACATAATACTTAACAGCTACAAGTTGCTAGATTACTACCAAGATGTACAGGTGGGAATAAACCAATAGTCTACAGCCTGTGTAAACAGGTCCATAGTTTATTTCTCCAGTGACATTGTTTACAGAGGAGTATAAGTTAAAGGCCTGCTTGCACACCAAAGCCAGGTCCTTTGGGTGGTTCAGTCAAAGAGGTGAGGCCTCCAGCTGGCTCACAACAGAAGCGCCCACTCCTGAAAAGAAAAGCAAGTAATGATTATTAGTGATTAACATTTACAAATTTTCCTTAAAAAAAAAAAAAAAGAAAAAGAAAACTGGCCAAGTATGCTAGCACACACCTTTAATCCCACAGCTCTGAGGCAGAGGCAGGCAGAGCTCTGTGAGTTTGAGGCTAACCTGGTCTATATAGTGAGTTCCAAGCCAGGCAGGGCTACATAGTAAAACCTGGTCTCAATATAAAAATAAAAGGAATTTTTCAGCTTTATTGTAATCTTATGGTACTATCTGAGGTCTATTGCTGATTAAATGTCATTATGTGGCATATGACTAATTAGTTTGAGAGACCAAACTATGTCATATAAGGAGAACCAAAGATCCCATGATATTCAATATGACAAAAAAGATAGGAAGAATACAAGATAGCTATTCAAGAAAAGTAATTATTTTTTGGAAGAGGTATTTAAACAATTCTGCACTAAGGGGAAAAAAACAAAAACCAAAAATCATGGCTCAGCAGGAAAAAGTGATTGCTGCAAATGACAGGCAACCCAAGTTCAAAACCTGGGACTCTTGTACAGGTGTAAGGAGAGAACCAATTCCACAAAGTTGTCCTCCGACCTCTACCCATATATTATACAGGAACATAACAATTTTTAAAGAATATTTTAAATTATCCTGTATTGACTGAAAGGGGAAACTGATCTCTTCCATATATTGAAGATTCTATTTCAGTATAAATGTTCTGATAGAGCAAATAATTTTACAAGATTTTTTCCATATATGTCTATGAAATGTATGTAAGCATGTTTCGACATGTACGTATGTGCACCTGAAGGCCCAAGGTCAATCTTAGGTGTCTACCTCTATTACTCTCTACCTTACATGGCGCCAATGTTTCTGCTGAACTGTCAACTTGCTGTTGTAGCCAAGCTGGCTAGCCACCTTGCTCAGGAGATTCCCTGGCTCCTCTTCCCAACAGTGGGATTATAGCCCAGCCACCATGTCCACTCAGCTTTTATACGTGTTCTAGGAATCTAACTCTCATGATTACATGGAAAGAACTTTACCAACAATGAACAATCTCCCCAGCCTTATCTTACAGATTTTTTAAAGAAAAAGTGTATCAGTCGGGCAGCGGTGGCGCATGCCTTTAATCCCAGCACTCGGGAAGCAGAGCCAGGCAGATCTCTGTGAGTTCGAGGCCAGCCTGGTCTACGGAGCAAGATTCAGGACAGGCACCAAAACTACACAGAGAAACCCTGTCTCAAAAAACCAAAAAAAAAAGAGAAAAGAAAAGAAAAAGTAGATCTTGCTCAGATGAAAGCTTTAGATAGGCAAACTACTTCCAGTCAGCTCCTATGAACATGAGTGTAAAACTCTTAAAATTAAGCTTCTGATTACTTCAGTGTAAGTTATGCCATCAGAGTTTATTATATAGAAGTAGGATTGTACCTTGGCCCAGGCTTTGGAACTTTCCCAGCTCTGAGTTCATCAATAATCACTTCAATATCCTTGGGTGTTAGATCCTCCTAAAGAAAAATTGAAGCCATTAATGAATTACTGCTGTAAAAAAAGTCTATAAAACATTAAAATTAATTCATTTATTTACCAAGATAGCTAGAACTGAATAACTCCAATATATAATGCAATACACATCAAGAGCTTTAGCGAGGAGTCAAAACGAAGTTTATTTCAAGTGAAACCTCTGCATTTGAGTTCCGGCCTCACCACTCACCACCCTCCGCCTCTCTCAAGTCCCTTTACTGATATTTGAACTCAATTTGAACTTGTTTTTGAGGATTACTTAAGTGGTGGTTTGAATAATAGCACCCCCTCCCCCACCTAGTTGAATGCTTAGTAATTAGGAGGTGTGGCCTTGCTGAAGGAAGTGTCACTGGGGGTGGGCTTTTCAGTTTCAAAAGCTCATGCCAAGCCCAGTGTCTCTCACTGCCTGCAGATCAGGATATAGCTCTCAACTACTTCTCCAGCACCACCTGCTGCCATGCTTCCTGTCAGGATGATCATGGACTAAATCTCTGAAACCATAAGCAAGGCCCCAGTTAAATGCTTTCTTCTTTATAAGAATTGCCTTGGTCATGATGTCTCTTCACAGCAATAAGAAGAGTGACTAAGACAATAAAAAAACAAAGTAGAAAAGTGCCAAAGTACAAGAGAACAATTGCTAATCCTGGAAGAAACATTGCAGTACAAAGAATAATTATCATCAATAGTTGTAACCCATAAGCAGAGACCTGAATCAAAAGCTCTAACTACTTACTGAAGAAACTTTCACTTAGACACCTCTGCCTATAGGCTACTCTATCAAGATTTATGCTTCATACAAAGCCCTGTCTAATTCCTATCTGAGGAATATGTAACAGAGGCCAAACTTAACAAAAATTCTGCAAGAAAACACCAAACAAACTTGTCTCCAAGTTTTCAATACCCAGAAGAGCAAGGGACAAGACCCCAGACCAGCACTAAAAAGGTCTTCATAACCACAAACCTAAGCACACAAAGTTAAGATTCAAAAAAAGGCTGTACATTTGATACAAGGATAAACTAGAAAGTAAACTGTCCTGCAAAGAAAATTTCTGGTCTGGAAACTTTGGCATTGCAGAATGGACGAAGTAAATAAAAGGTGTAAAGAGATCAGCTTTGGAGGTACCATTAGTACCTCTAGGAGCAGAAGAGAAGTAAGGTAAATCCATTCTTGAAAATGCTATCTTCAACAAAGACCTCAAAGAATCTTTATGAACTAATTTATAAGAAATAAGCTGGGAGGTGGTGGTGCATGCCTTTAATCCCAGCACTCAGGAGGCAGAGGCAGGTGGACCTGAGTTGAGACCAGCCTGGTCTACACAGAGAGATCCAGAACAGCCAGGGCTACATAGAGAAACCCTGCCTGGAAAAACAAAAGAAACAAACAAAAAAAGAAATATAAACTAACAAAATACCATAATCGTAAATCACAATATAATTAGGCAGCAAGTAATTTAAAAATGCAAACTAGAAAACTAAACATATTTGGATATTAAGAACACCTCCAGAAAACTTACAGGTCAAAGATAAAGGGATAAACACAAAATTTATAAGGTATAAAGTAGTAGAGATGGGCTGGAGAGATGAATCAGTGGTTAAGAGCACTAACTGCTCTTCCAGAGGACCTGGGTTCAATTCCCAGCACCCACATGGCAGCTCACAACAGTCTGTAACTTCAGTTCCAGGGAACCTGACATCCATGGCAAAACACCAATGCACATAAAATAAAAAAATAAATTCTTAAAAAAGGAATAGAGGTATGTTACACATTTCATCTATTTAAAAAATGTAAGCAATATGACATTACTACAGATATAGACTGTACAGAAAAGACTAAAACATTTATAAGAATCCACACTAGGGCTGGAGAGATGGCTCAGAGGTTAAGAGCACTGACTGCTCTTCCAGAGGTCCTGAGTTCAATTCCCAGCAGCCATATGGTGGCTCACAACCATCTATAATGAGATCTGGTGCCCTCTTCTGGTGTGCAGACATACATGCAAAGAGAACATTGTATACATAATAAATGAATCTTTTAATTTAAAAAAAAAAAAAAAAAAAGAATCCACACTAAATTTATGGTAGTAAGTATCTGCAGAGAAAAAGAAGGTAACTCCAGTCTCCTATACTTGTATGTATAATTTTTTTCTGCAAATAATGATATCAATAGACAATATTATCTAAGTAAATGCCCTAAAATGTTGCTATTACATTTTGGTTCTACTCTATGTAAATGATTAAATTCATCAAATTTATCATATCCTGGAGAAAAATGCAAAATGTTTAAAGATAATTCTTTTAAAACCTTCTAGATACTTATACAAAGGATACTATAGAACGTTAGCATATGTGAAATTGAATACTCACATAGTAGTTGTCATTGATTTGAACCATTGGTGCATTTACGCAGGCCCCTAAACACTCCACTTCTATGAGTGTGAACATCTTGTCAGGGGTAGTCTCTCCCACCTTTATTCCTAAAATGTAAATCATCACTATAAGAAACAGATACAGTTTCAAAGTAATATGGTTTAAGAAAAACAATGTATCAACAATGTTATAGAGGTTTATATATAAATATTGATGTGTATTAAATCTCTGTAAAAATGAAAAGAACCAAGCATAGTGGTGCACACATTTAAATCAGCGCTTGGAGAGCAGAGACAGCACAAGTTCAAGGACAACCTGGACTATACACTGAGATCCTGTCTATATAATAGTATAACGCTTATTTCCCTCTTTTGTTTTTTATTGCTTGTTTTAGGTTATTTGGGTTTTTAATTTTCTTTTGTTTTTTAATTTTTTGAGACAGGGTCTCACACAAAAGCTCAGGCTTGGCCTCTAACTAATGACAACCCACCTGTCTTGCATCCAGAGTTCTGGGATTATAGGCAAAAAGCCACTGTGCCTAGCTTCAAGTTATTTCTTAAGTAGGCTTGTTCCTTTAAAATCAGTAAAAGCTGGGAGACCAGTGCTTACTTGGTTTTCACCCATGTTGTGATAAGACTGAACTACTCCCCACCACCTAGCTGCTTGTCTGCCACGGGGCTGACCTCCATGCCTACCTCAAACAGCACGGCTCTCACTCTTTTCTCTCTCACTCCTACAGGCAGCTGTAGATATTTACAGCTTGCCTGCTTGGGGTTTTCTTTTAAACTAATAAAACTGTCCTCAGGCTTCAAAACAAATAAGCAAGTAAATAGGGGCTGGAGAGACTGCCAAGTAGTTAGAGCATTGGCTGCTCCTGCAGAGGACCTGGGTTCAGTTCCCAGCACCTACACGTGGCTCACGGCCTATTATTCCAGCTTCAGGCCTTCTGGCCACTGTGGGTACGGCACAAACACATAATTAAACATAGGAACAAATAAAGTCATTTCAAAGGTAAATAATTGGACTGCTACTAACACAGTTACACCATTAGATTGGCAAAGATTCAGAAAACTGAAGATCAGGGCTGGAGAGATGGCTCAGCCGTTAAAGGGTAGGCTCACAACCAGAAAGCTGAAGGCTAAGATTATTAAGAAGGTTAATAATGAGTACTCATACACTCAAGGGAAGAAATTAGCAAAATATGGCAAGCGTGACTCAGCAATTTTTCTTACAAACAATCTTAATACACAATATGAAGAGCATGCAAAGGAGTGTAAATATGGAAGTACTAGGGTAACGCTGTAAAAGCAAAACAATGTGAACACTGCTATACAAAAGTACAAAAGTTAAACCACACAATGTAAGCACAAACATATTACATTTATATACTAAATAATAAGGGATATAAAACCTGGTGTAACTAATATACCAAGCAGTTACCAGAATCTAAGTCTTAGAGGTGAGTTTTAGGGGTCAACTTGAGCTTTCTGCCTTATATACTTCAACATTGCCCAAATGTGTCTGTGGCAGCCAAGAGCTTGTATTAAGAGGAAAAAAAAGCCACAATTGATGACAAAGACCAACTACTTGAGAGACTGAGGTCAGAGGACTATGAGCCAGAACAGCTTGGTCAACTCAGTAAGACCCTATCTCAAAATAAGTTAAAAAAAAAAAAAAGGGGCGGGGGGGGGGGGGGGGGGGGGGTTGGGGGGGTTGCTGAGGATACAAGTCAGTGTTGAAAGTACTAACACCAATGTGAAGAAGCCCCGTGTTTCTTCAGTACAGGAAGAAAAATTAGAAGATATTTACTTTAACTTACAAAGTTAAAAATGTAACAATGGCAATTTTGTATGGGAAATGCCCATTTATTTTATAAATATGCTATAATTATACTTATTTAAAATTTCCCTATTGTGAAGTAGTCCTGCTATGCTGTTACTTATTCTGTTGCTTCTCTGGAAAAGTACATGGACATTTTTAAAATTATAATTGCAGCCAGGCAGTGGCGCACGCCTTTAATCCCAGCACTCGGGAGGCAGAGCCAGGTGGATCTCTGTGAGTTCAAGGCCAGCCTGGACTACCAAGTGAGTTCCAGGAAAGGCGCAAAGCTACACAGAGAAACCCTGTCTCAAAAAACAAAAAACAAAAAACAAAAACAAACAAAATTTAATTATTTTTACTTCTGTGTGTGTGTGTGTGTGTGTGTGTGTGTGTGTGTGTGTGTGCGCGCGCGCGCGCGCGCGCGCGCGCGTGTGTTCATGTACATAAGTGCAGGTGCCCCAAGAGATGTCAGAGCCACCTGGAGCTGGAGTTATAGGTGGTTGTGAGCTACTTGATATATAGATGCTGTCTTTTGTTTTGTGATATATGCTAACATATGAGAGATAATTTTCCTAGAAGCTTTACAAACATACTTAATGATTAACAGAGATTAAAAGCTTAGACTTGAGGCTGAAAATTAGATGAACACAAACTAGAAAGAAATAAAAGTAAATAATATCTTTTTAAGTATCAAGAAAGTACAAACCAAGTAAGATAAATTGAAGTTTAAAAATTTAGGTGGGAAATGTCCAATATAGAAAGACAATTTTATTTGGGAGGCATGGAGTGTAGACAGAAGAAGCTATTAAGATAGGTTCTTAATGTATAGTCCAGGCTGACCTTGAGCTCACTATATAGCCTAGACTGACCTAGACTCAACAATCCTCCTGTCTCAGCATCCTGAGTGCTGAGATTATAGCTGTGTACCACGATAACCTGTTAGACAATCTTGGTGTTGGTTTTTTTTTGGAGGGGTTGGGGAAGGTGTTTCAAGACAGGGTTTCTCTGTGTAGAACTGGCTGTCCTGGAACTCACTTTGTAGATCCACCTGCCTCTGCCTCCCAAGTGCTGGGGTTAAGATTATGCCTCACAGGGACACAGAACCAGAATTCAAGCCTGTCAGCATGGGAGGAAGGATTCTGGGAGAGAAAATTTTGCTGAAGGAAGCACTATTAATACTATTCAGGGCAGGAAGAAAGCCATCCCCATTAGCAGTCACTCACTCCTCTCCAGCCAGTGACAGCTGCTGATCTGCTTTTGGACTACAGAATGGACGGTTTCAGAGAGTGTGCTGGTTTGAATGAGAATGGCCTCCATAGGCTCATATATTTGAATGCTTGGTCCACAGTTTGGAACTGTTTTGGAAGGATTAAGAGGCCTGGCCTTGTTGTAGAAGGTGGCCTTGGAGATTTCAAAAGCCTGCAGCTTTCTCAGCTCAATCAGCCTTGTGATTATATCTCATGGTGTAAGCTCTCAGCTACTGCTCCAGTGCCATGCCTGCTTGTCTGCTACCGTTCTGCCTGCCATGATGGCCATGGACTCACCATCTGAAACCATAAACCTCAATAAACTCTTTCAAAAAAAAAAAAAAAGATTGTGCCTCACCACACCCTGGGCTGATCTTGGTATTGTTAACAAAAGAAATGAAGTATCTCATACCAAGCTTTCTCTGAAGGGTCTCCAATATGCTGTCAGAATCTCGAAGCATACAAGGTGTAGTAGTGCAGACCTGAATATGGTACTTTCCAACTGGCTTTCGATTATACATTGTATAAAAAGTTGCTACTTCATATACTCTCATTGGAGGTACTTGTAAAACTTCTGCCACCTAAAATATTAAAACATTAAAGAAGATGATTACAATGTTTATTACCTGAAGTGTAATGTACTCAACTCTAAATATTACAATATGTTCTAAGTACTCTTACACTGGCCTCGAACTCAGAGATTCATCTGCCTCTGCCTCCTGAGTGCTGGGGTTAAAGGCATGAGCCACCACTGCCCGGCTTAAAGTATTTTTACAGCATTTAAAACTAAGGTATAATTTCAAATAAAACACTTTTCACAAGCACTATATATCATTATAATATTTTTGTTTTTTCTTTCTTAGTGCTTGAGATTAAACCCAGGGCTTTGGAGTTGGCAGGCAAATGTTCTTTCACTTAGTTACATCTCCATTTCACATCAAGGTTTCTGAAAAAATTAACCAGTTGTGTCTACTAAGGACAGTATTTAGTTAAATAAAGCTTTGTAACATATTTCAGTATTAGGGAAGTAAATGAAGCAAAAAGAAAAATCAACACAATCTCAAATTTGCATTTGTTATTAGATAAAGTCTATTCCTGTTCTCCCAATAAGGACTACAGCCTTTGTCTTTTGTTCCTTTTAGTGATTCTACCTTAATAGTTAAACCAAATAAAGTTTAGAGAATGATGAGAGTGAGTGAACTCCAGCGGAGTATCTATGAGAGCTGGTCAAGTAGAAAGCACAGTGAGCTGGTTCTTATACGGCACTCTGTAAATGAAATACTCTGTTGTCACATGAATGTAATCATTGTATTAACAGGATAAAATAAACTGAAAAATCTAGATTATTGCTGAAACTATTTGAAAGCAATTAATCGTCACATCTGTAATCTTAGCACTTGGGAGCTGAGGCAGGAGTATTGGCTAAAGCTTCAGACTAGTCTGGGCTAAGTTTGTCAGGCAGAGCCTGTCTCGGAAGAGAGGGTGAATCTCACAGTGTTGGGCTGAATGGCAGTTCTGAAGGTAACCAAATGGCATCCATACCACATATTAGATACAGACTTTTCTTAAATACTAGACCCAAAGATGTAAAACTATTCAGAGGTTACATTTGGGAAGGGATTCCCCCCCCTTGTAATTTTAGGTTGAAACACTACATTAATTTTCAGAATACTTTGGTATTAAATTATACACATTTGAGATTTTTTTCATTAAAACCATTTCTTTCTTTCTTTCTTTCTTTCTTTCTTTCTTTCTTTCTTTCTTTTTTTTTCAATCATTAAGACCATTTCCCTCAAAAGGAGGGGAGGGTGAGGGGACGACAGGCATCAGTATGAAATAGGTGTCCGGCCATCCTATCTTTCTGCAAGAATGGAACTGTATTAAGGTGACTGAAAAAACACACTAAGGAGGTTATATCTAACCATCTATCTGTCTGTTTGTCTATCTATCCATCCATCCATCCTGTGTGTGTGTGTGTGTGTGTGTGAGAGAGAGAGAGAGAGAGAGAGAGAGAGAGAGAGAGAGAGAGGGAGAGGGAGAGAGAGAGAGAGAATGAGAGAGAGTATGGGAGAGGGAGAGGGAGAGGGAGAGGGAGAGGGAGAGGGAGAGGGAGAGAGAATGAGAGAGGGAGAGGGAGAGGGAGAGGGAGGGGGAGAGGGAGAGAGAGAGAGAGAGAGAGAGAGAGAGAGAGAGAGAGAGAGAGAGAGAGAGAATATGACTGACTACAGGGCTCCAAACTCCTAAACTCTGAAAAATAATATGATTACCATGATGATTTTTTTTGATGATTTCTACATAAAGAAGTTATCATATACAATCTCTCCTCTTTCCTGAGGCAAGACTGAATTCAGTACCTTGTTCATAGCGGATATGGGCAACCATCCATTCTGCCTTTGGGCTAGATCCAGGACTGGGAGCACAGCTGCTGCTTTATGCCCTTCTGGGTAGTTTTTCAATATTGCCTCTATCCTCTGTAAAAGGAAAATGCCTGCTTTACACATAGGAAGCACTGAATACTTGAGAAATCAATTATATTGGTTATTTAATCATACCTTATAGTTTTCCGGTGTGAAATCAAATGGAGTATCTGGGTTATTCTCAGGAGTATCTCTATGCTATACCCCAAAAAAAAAAGACAAAAAATTTTTTTCCCAGAATTATCAACCTTTTCCTTGAAATATAAGTATGTAAATATTACTGTGCATTACATTATACTGTTGCGGCTCATTTAATCCCTGCTTTAATTCCATCATTCTATCAGTCTATCTTTGTAGCGAGAATGACTAAAAATACCTATTTGTAGAACAGTTTCAAAACACATCCTTAGAGATTAAGAAGTTCCAAAAAGGCTGGGCGGTGGTGGCGCACACCTTTAATCCCAGCACTCGGGAGGCAGAGCCAGGTGGATCTCTGTGAGTTCGAGGCCAGCCTGGGCTACCAAGCGAGTCCCAGGAAAGGCGCAAAGCTACACAGAGAAACCCTGTCTCGAAAAACGAAAAAAAAAAAACAAACAAAAAGAAAAAAAAAAAAAAAAAAAACAAAAGAAGTTCCAAAAAATAGTTATCCAACTTCTCTAGGAATGGGATATCAAATACAAATTGGCATCCTTATGTAATTAAGACACAAAATTGTAAATATGGGCTGGAGAGATGGCTTAGAAACACTTGCTGCTAACACAGAGAACCTAGCAGTCACACTGAGCCACTTACAACTCCCCATTATTCCAGTTCCACAATATCCAATAGTCCCTTCTGGTCTCTAAGGGCACCTGCACCACATGAACATATATACATGTAGACATATACACCAATAAAAATTTTTAAATAAAAATTCTAAATGTGAGTCCCAGACACAAAAGTACCCAAAGCAAATGAATTGATTATCCTAGGTACCTGGGACGATACATCTCTACTCTTCAAAAAGATACAAAAATACATCTTTCCCCAAACAAGTTTTCCACAGAGAAACATCAAGCTCCTCTCTAGAAGCTTTAGTTTGCCAAGAATCCCAGGACATGGACAGCCAAAGCCACACAGAGAAATCCTGTCTTGAAAAAGGAATCCCAGGACTAAGGAAGCTAAGGCAGGAGAATTGCCAAGAGTTCAAAGCCATGCTAGGCAGTGGTGGTATACACCTTTTAATCCCAGCACTCGGAAGGCAAAGGCAGGCAGATCTCTGTGAGTTCGAGGCCAGCCTGGTCTAAGAGTGAGTTCCAGGACAGGCAGAGCTACACAGAGAAACCCTGCCTTGAAACCACCACCACCCTGGCAAAAAAAAAAGCAGAGTAAGTCAAACATTGAAAGTGCCTTTAATCCCAGCAATGGGGAGGCAGAGGCAGACAGATCTCTATGAGTTCAAGGCCAGCCTGGTCTACATACCAAGTTCCAGGACAGCCAGCAATACACAGTGAGACACAGTCTCAAAAAAAAAAAAATGTAAAGAATAATTATCTTAATAGAAATAGAACATCTTGATGTTCTCAGAGTTTTGCTTTTTAAAAAGGTGTCAATCAAAAGAGGGACGAAAATGGACGCTTTGAACAATTTCAAACGTGAGGCCAATTTAATGTCTTCACGAAGTCTAAATCATCTTCCATGTTTACTACAGTGACATCAAACACTAGGCTAATTCCTAAAAACTGCTCACATCAGATAAACAAATGCAGCATCTAAAGCTTTCCGACTTGTACAACAAAACTGAGGCGTTCATAGATAACACCTAGAGTTAAAACTGTGAAGCCAAAAATATGGAGGCCAACTGCTTTGTAAACTACTATATTTATTATGTAGTAATGCCCTAAATACATTACTTTAAACCCTTGAGTTTGGAACTAATACCTTTGAGGGATTTCTCAGGTTACTGCCTTGTTACTGTCGGCGAGCTAACATGACTGACTTGAGACCATGGGGACTGACCACCAGGTTAGGGCTCATAGTGACTTTACCAAACAATAACCCAGATGCTCATTCCTAGAGTCTCCTAGGTCCCTAGGAGTTAGTTTCTGTTTGAGAGGGTCAGCTGGAACCAAACATCATGTGAATGATAATGAATTGAACAAGCTGTAGTCAAATCTCTACAACAGTCAATATATGCCAAAGACACAGGTACTGAGGCTGTGGTTTGGGGTGGGAGAAATGGCACATACTGCTCTTGCAAAGGACTCGGGCTTGGTTCCCAGAGCCCACACCAGCTCCTAAGAACCTAAGAACACCTTCTGACCTTCTCCAGCTCTTGCATGTACACAGTGCACATGCGTGTTCTCAGTCACGCACATGAAATGACAACAAATAAGTTTTTGGATTCAACACTGCACACTCTAGGCAAGTATTCTATCACTGAGTGGTAACATATCCTGCAACTGAAGATATTACAGTAGACTCACTCAAATTCAAGTCTTTTCATCATGAGGAATTCTGATGACTTACCACAAATAAGGCTCCTCCAGCACCATTTTGTACAGCTGTCTTATGCAAATTCCTTGCATGTCTTCCCTAAAGTTAAAAATTTTAAGAAAACTTAGTTACAAATTTTAAGAAAATTTTCATGAACTACTTGAAGAGTCCTAATTTAAAACAAGAGAATCAGGTTATCTTGGGAACCATCTTAGGAGGATCTGCACCTGTGCCCTTGCCCTTCTCCTTCAGTCTCAGGAAATGGCTGCAGAAAGGCACATTATTAACTCATTTGTGGAGTCAGTGGAGGAACTGACTGAAACTCAACCAGAGCTGAACACAGATGTCATATTCACTCTACTCACACTAGGCTGGCATGCGATACTGTCTTTCCTTTTGTCTGAATCGATGAGATGGTAAAGTTTTGTTTGTTTTGAGACAGGGTCTCACTATGTAGTCCTGATGTCCTGGAACTTGCTATGTAGACCAGGCTGGCCTTACAGAGACCCACCTGCCTCTGCCTCCCAAGTGGGGATTAAAGGTTTGCACTATCACACCTGGTCCTAATAGTAAGTAAGGTAAATGCACAGGAGTCACATGAGTCACGGCTGTGCACAAATGAGTCACATTATACTCTTCTTTCTTTTCTTTTTTCTTCTTTTGGTTTTTTGAGACAGGGTTTCTCTGTGTAGCTTTGGAGCCTTTCCTGGAACTCACTCTGTAGCCCAGGCTGGCCTCGAACTCACAGAGATCCGCCTGGCTCTGCCTCCCGAGTGCTGGGATTAAAGGCGTGCGCCACCACAGCCTGGCAAGATTTTTTTTTTTTTGATAGGGTCTCCCTAAGTAGCCCAGGCTGGCCTTTAATTTTTTTCTTTGCCTCAGCCTCCCTGGTGCCGTGTTAGCAGACTTGGCAGGCTTCTCAGTTCTTTACTGAACTACTTCTGCAACTCCAGCCACACACCTTACTGTTCTAATGCTGTGCAGACCTGGAAGGGGCGGCTGCTCAGAGCGAATCTGACTGTTAGATTTTGTTCTCTTGTTCCTCTCCCGTCCTGTAGACCTCCCACCCTAAACAACTAAACGTATTCTAAATCCTACTGTCTCTGAATTCTGTGACCCACCAATGGCAGGACACTGAATTAAACCAAGCACGGAACTGGCTACCAGAGAAGACCAAGTGTGAGTGACTCGAAGTAACAACATACTTCACTTTGCAGTGATAAAGCGGTAGTTCAGCTGCAGAAATACTTTCCACAGCACATCTTGCTTCAATTAGAAAAAACCAAGTCACACACTGTGAAAAACAGGTATACCAGAGTGGTGAAAACTACCAATCTTAAGTAGATTAGAGTACAACCAACAACCAGAGAAAAGGCCCCAGAGGGGCTTTGCTCCACCTGTGTTCTCCCTACCACCACCAGCAGCAGCTAGTAGATAAACAAGTATTACCTTACGCTTTTTGTTTGTTTGTTTGTTTTAAACATATAATTTTTAAAAAGAATGCAACACAGTCAAGGCTGTGAAAAATGAAACTAAGCCAGGCGGTGGTGGCCCACACCTTTAATCCCAGCACTTGGGAGACAGAGGCAGGTGAAGGTTTGAGAACAGCCTGGTCTACAAAGTGAGTTCCAGGACAGTCAGTGCTACACAGAGAAACCGTGTCTCGAAACAAAACAAAACCACCCAAAAAAAACCCCACAAAGAAAAATGAAACTAAACTAGAAACAGCTACTGCAGTCACTGTAGCTGAGAACACAGTAAAATACAAAAACAATTTGAATAACAGAGAATTACTTAAGTAAATGCTAAGAAAAGTAATTCCTCTATAATAATGTAAGAAACAGTTCACTTTAAAGTAGGGAAAGCATCTAAGCCCTCTTTTCATACTCTGAGCCTTTGCATACTCATTTCACTGACGTTGGATGAACTACTACTTGAAGACTGCCAACTCCGGCTTGGCTCTGACTCCTTGCTCTCTCCTTTATGTGTCTTTTCCTCTTCTGGTATCATCCACCGACTATGCTGACAATATTAAGTCTTACACACTTCTAGTGATAAAAGGCTAACACCTAGAAGAGACCATAAATGCATAAAGCCAATGAGGAAAAATTAAAAAGATCACAAACATTTAGAAACTTACTAGCAATTAAAAGCATTCCATTTAAAATATTGCCAATTTAAATTAGGAAAAGGTTTTGGTTTGGGTTTTTTTTTTTTTTATGATAACATTCCATTTTGTTGAGAGCATGGGAGAAATGGGCTTGCTAAGGCATTAGGCAAACACTCATACAAGCCTTTTAGGGAAGCAAACTAGTATGATTTATGGAAATCCTCTTGAATTCCTGTCTTTTAACACAGTACTACTTTTGAGAATTTACTTTTAAAGAACATTAGAGTAGTTGGGGTGACAGTGCCCCCCCCCAATCATAGCGCTAGGAAGGTTGATAGGAGGATGCCATGAATCTAGGCCTATATATGAAGACCCAGTCTCCAAGGGGGGAGGGTGTGTGTGTGTTTGTGCACCCGCATCTGTGAAGATCAGAAGAGGATCTGGCATTACAGGGTGCTATGAGATGCCCAATGTGTACTGAGATCCAAACGCTGGTCCTCAGAACACTAAGGGCTCTTAACTGCTGAGCCATCTTTCAATCTCTCACTTTATTCCACTACATTTCATGTGTATGGGTGTTTTGCCTGCATGTATATCTGTGCACTATGTGCAAGACTGGTGCCTGTGGAAGACAAAAGAGTGTTGGATCCCCTAGAACTAGAGTTACAGATGGTTGTGAGCCACTGTGTGAGTGCTGGGAATGTAATTCCCCGGAAATAGCAGTCAGTGCTCTTAAGCACTGAACTCTCTCTCCAGCCCCTCATTTAACCTTTTTAAAGCTTAGTGTGGTTTTTGTTTTGAGACAGAATCTCTCTGTTAATAGCCCTGGCTATCCTGGAACTCACAATGTACACCAGGTTGACCTTGAACTCACAGAGAACTGCCTGCCTCTACCTCCCAAGTGCTGGGATTAAAGGCATGAGCTCGCTCGTGTGCTTGCGCTCTCGCGCGCTCGCGCGCTCTCTCTCTCTCTCTCTCTCTCTCTCTCTCTCTCTCTCTCTCTCTCTCTCAATAAAATGGGTATCTTTTTTATTGGGCTGATTTTTGTTGTTGTTGTTTTGAGACAGGGTTTTGCCATGTAACAGTCCTGACTGTCCTGGAACTCACTCTGCAGATCAAGCTGGCCTCAAACTCACAGAGATCTGCTTGCCTCTGCCTCACACGCCCAGCTTATTGGGCTATTCTACAATAACGGCATTACTCTGAAAGAACTTCCTAATGTTAAAGCGTTGTTAGCTACTTAGCAGACACAAGATAAAACAATAACTGAAAGACAGATTTAAGGTAAATTTTTACAGCATGACAGATAATTGTCTTTTGTTTATAACTTTAACAAAGAGCCATTGTCAAAACAAAACAGATTAGTGTTTCTTGCATTTGCAAGTAACGGGCTTTTATATTGTAATTAGGCTGTAATTGTATTTTATATAGCTGAAAACCATCTACTTCCTCTCCGCTGAAGTTAATATATAAATTTCCCTTTCACTTAAAGGAAGTGCAAAGAGGGTGGGAGTAGCTCTGGTGTTACCATAATGACTTTATGTTCCAAGTTATTCATGTTAATAATGTATTACTGCTTATGAGCTTATCTGACACACCGGGCCATGAACAACCCTTTCATTCAAGACCCATAGAAAGGAGAGCACAACAATTCAGACCCAGAGAGACCAGGTAACGAGGGTTCATGGGAGGAGGACACCCAGATCTCCCTGGGAAGGGGAAATATAAGAGATTTTGACTGAAGGCGGGTGGGGATGGGAACATGAGCGATCAGGTTAGGGGGTACAGAGCAGGAGAGTGCTGAGGAGCACTGCTGGGGGCGCATTTTGGGGTCAGGTGGACGCCTGGCCCAGGGAAATCTCCCAGAGTCTATGGGGAGGACCCCAGTTTAGACTCCTAGCAATAGCAGAGAGGTAGCCTGAACTGGCTGTCTCCAGTGACCAGATTGGTGCCTGGCCCAATTGTCATCATTGAAGTGTTATACAGCAACTGATGGAGGCAGATACAGAAACCCACAGTCAAACATTAGGCCGAGTTTGGGAATCCTGTGAAGGAGGAGAATGGAGTGTAGGAGCCAGAGGGATCCAGGACACCACAGGAAGGCTCACATAATCAACTAACCTGGGCTCACAGGGGCTGAACTAGGGAACCTGCATGGGACTGACCTAGGCACTCTGCATATATGCTACAGTTGTGTAGCTTGGTCCTCTTATAGGACTAACAATGGGAACAGGGGCTGTCTGTCTCTTTTACTGGTTTTTGGGATCATACTCTTCATTCTGGGTTGCCTTACACAGCCTTAATAAATGGAGAGGTGCTTAGTCTTACTGCAACTTAATATGCCATATTTTATTGATACTCATGGGAGACCTGCCGTTTCCTGGATTGAGATGGAAGAGGAAGGGACTGGGGAGGGAGAACAGGGGAGGGTGGGGAGAGGGACTGAAAGGGGAGGCTGGAGGAAGAGTCTGAGGCCGGGTGTAAAATAAATAGATAAATGGAAAAAAAAAAAAAAAGAAAGAAAGAAGAAAGGAGAGCAGAGCAAACCAGGCCATCACTTTTACACAAGCCCCTCCACTCTGGTACACTAGTCCCAGCTCTCCAACTGTTCTGCTGGAGATTCAGTTTACTAGAACCCTTCCACCAGGATGCCTCTCTCACACACATAAGCCATCTACCAGATGGAGCCAACATTCTGGCACTACAGCACAATGCTGGATGCTGTCATCTAGAGTTCACCCAAGAACCCTCCGATCAATTACAGGGGTGAGCAACACAGACTCTCCTGTTTGAAGTAAGTTTCTCATTCCGTGTGAGGCCCATAGCTGCCCAAAGCTGGGCAGGTAAGACAGACACACCTCTATCCAGCTCCAGAAGCTAATGGCCTGCTAGCTCGGTGCTTCATCACTCGGCGATCCTATTTCTATTGACTTTCTCTTTAGGCTCTTTGCATAGATTCTTTGCAATACCTTTAAAAATCCTTAGCTGATTTGAGTGTTAAACATATTAACACCGGCTAACTTGTTATTGACACCCTTCTTGCTGCTAGTGTAACTGTCCTGGCAGGAGAGATGATTTCTTGGAGACACATGCGCTGCACCCTCCCCTTTGCTATCAGTCTAATAAAATAATGGACCCTCAAAGAATTAGTTTCCTCAGGAATCTCATGCTGGGGAAGAGGGGAAAGTGAAGTCTTGGCACTACCCAGAGGAGGACCTTGTCTTCCAGGAAGAGATTTCACATAGTTCCAACAATTTGTCCCAGGACCTTGCAAGACAGACGTGGAGCCTGGACAAGAGATGTTGTCAGTAACGGGCAGGATCATATTTAGATAAAGACTGCTTAGTTATACATACCTCACGCCCCCATCTAACCCAACCCTCAGATCAAGACTCTGAAAGTGACTTCAAGGGGAGGGTGTCACTGGACCTCTTACTTGTCCCTGACCCCAGTGTGGTCACACTTGAACGCATCTCCTTTCTTTGCTTTTTACTGTTGAACTGACATACTGAAGACAGGGCTGCGCCTAGCTTGTTGTGGTTTTTAGGGCCCAAGCTTTGATTCTACACATTCCAGTAATACTAGCTCAAGCAAGAAAACAGAAAGCCCTTCCAAAAGCCAATGTTCACAGCAGACGTTCACATTTAAAGTGCAGAGGGCTGGGGATGCAACTCAGTTGGCAGAGTGCTTACCTAATGTGCACAAGGCACTGACTTCAGTCCCCTGCACCACACAAAGCCAGGCATGGTGCATGCATCTATGATCCCACCAGTGGTGACAAAAGGATCAAGAATTCAAGGCTGAGCAGAGCATGGTGGCACACAACTTTTATCCCAGCACTTGGGAGGCAGATCTCTGAGAGTTTGAGGCCAGCCTGATCTACAGAGTAAGTTCCAGGTCAGCCAGAGCTATAGAGAAATCCTGTTTCAAAACAAATTTTTGATCAGCTATGCAAAAGTAACTAAAACAATTCCCAGTGGTGTACTGACCACCTATAAGTATTCTAATATTTAAATATACTATGATAGCACACTAAACTGATGTTGATAACATCAACAAGATACTCTTTCTGAGTTGGAAATTATGACCAAAACCTTAACTATACATAACCAACATTTCCTAATCCCCCAAAATATCTGATGCATGATTTTATTCTGATAAACAATTTTTTCATTTATCATTAAAATTACATAATTCTGGAGTTTAATCCCTGCTGTGGGATGGTCTGTATGGCAAATGTGTTGCTCTGATTGGTTGGTAAATAAATCACTGATTGGCCATTGGCTAGGCAGGAAGTATAGGCGGGACAAGGAGGAGAATAGAGCTGGGAAGTGGAAGGCTGAGGGGGAGACACTGCCAGCCGCCATCAGGATAAGGAAGATGTAAAGTACCGGTAAGCCACAAGCCACGTGGCAAGGTATAGATTAATAGAAATGGATTAATTTAAGCTGTAAGAACAGTTAGCAAGAAGCCTGCCACGGCCATACAGTTTGAAACCAATATAAGTCTCTGTGTTTATTTGATCGGGTTTGAGCGGCTTGGGACTGGCGGGTGAGAGAGATTTGCCCTGACTGTGGGCCAGGCAGGAAAATTCTAACAACAAATGGCGTCCAACGTGGTGGCAAGAGTTTCCACCTAAAACCTGAGAAAAAAGATTCTAAAACGGAGCTAAAAACAGCTTCCTAATTGTCTCTCTCAAATGAGCGGCAGCTGCCGGTTTGAGCTACTGGTGGGTTCCTAGCGTGCGCGCTCGACCTGCAGTATGGCGGGAATGAGGCCTCTGCAAGTGGCACATTAAGCTACATTGTGGATTTAGCCTTTGCTAGTACAAAACAAAAAAAGAGGTTTCTGGGCTACACGCTGCTTGGCTAAAAGCATAGACCCACGATAGCTCCCAGAGCTGGCGGTAAACCACCGCCATGTTGGGAAGCTGAGGTGGGCGGAGCCAGCAGCCACAGCGGCTGCAGCTTAAAGCAATAGATTCACAATAAGACAGATTCAGATGTAATAGTTTAAAATGTGTGTAAAATATATGTAGGCTTAAAAGAGACAAAAAAAGGTGATATATACAGTATAGAAACAAATACATGGTTTTAAAAAATAAAGTCTTTAAAGAGACAGTAAAATTAATATAAAAAATAAGCCACGTAGAGATGACTATTACACAGAGAGTCTGGATTGTGTTGTCTTTGGGATTCTTAACTACAGAGAGATGTTTGATTGTAAAGGAAGCTGAGTTAAACCAGTACGTATATTTTAAAGATACTTTGACTTCAAAATTTGGATGTAAGGATATGTTGCTTTGGAAAAGAGTCTCTTTTGTTTCCACAGAAAGCAAGAGGCTATGGATTTGTTCCAGAGTAAGATACATCAGGTTTGACCAGCCAAGACCCCCTGAAAGGTCTCCGATGACACCATGGCCCAGATGATCCAACATCCAGAACCGTTTCAAGACAACTGGCTCAGATGATACAGCCTCACGGACTACTCCATGATCCTAAAATTTTCTTTGTTTCCCCAGAAGATACAGCGCCCCCCTCCAGCAGGAAGTAGTAAGAGAAGCTACGCCCAAATTCCCAAATATACCAAGCTGACTTTGGAGATGTGTAAAGGTTAAAACCTTCCTTTTTAAGAAAAGAAAAGGGAAGTGCTGTGGGATGGTCTGTATGGCAAATGTGTTGCTCTGATTGGTTGGTAAATAAATCACTGATTGGCCATTGGCTAGGCAGGAAGTATAGGCGGGACAAGGAGGAGAATAGAGCTGGGAAGTGGAAGGCTGAGGGGGAGACACTGCCAGCCGCCATCAGGATAAGGAAGATGTAAAGTACCGGTAAGCCACAAGCCACGTGGCAAGGTATAGATTAATAGAAATGGATTAATTTAAGCTGTAAGAACAGTTAGCAAGAAGCCTGCCACGGCCATACAGTTTGAAACCAATATAAGTCTCTGTGTTTATTTGATCGGGTTTGAGCGGCTTGGGACTGGCGGGTGAGAGAGATTTGCCCTGACTGTGGGCCAGGCAGGAAAATTCTAACAACAAATCCCAGTTGCTTCTCTACCAGAAATAACTTGTACATATGTTAAGTACTTCTACAAATATGCACTCTGTGTATTGCCTCAATTAAACAAGGGTACAACAAAACAGTCATAGTAATTCAACATTAGTCTTTTATTTTGTTGTTTTGAGAGACTGAGTCTCACTATGCCCAGGCTGGCCTAAACTTTCTATGCGCCTACCTCAGTCTCCCAAGTGCAAGGATTACAGGTAAAGACCATCACACGCAGTTAACATTAGTCTTTATAGACAGTATCCTAAAGTCACAATTCAAGAAAATATCTCAGGGTACTTTTCCTCTCACTTACTAATCACTAAATCTTACATCTCTACCTGAATAATTTTTAACTGTTATTTCTGCTATTACATTCCCTGGCCCTGCTTCTACTCCAGTCCCCCCCCCACACACACACACCCCAGATTACTACCAGTAACACCAATAACACGGTCCCCTGACTTGGTCTCATGCGTCTCCACATCTCCAGAGATTCTCACTAAGATTCTAGCGGGCAAAGGGCTGAAGGTGGTAGCACTGGGCTCACACTCAACATGCTATTACATACTGAATGAAATCCGAATCCTCCGTGTGTTATGTAAAAGGCCTGTGGACCCTTCCCAACCTCATCTTCTACCCTCTTATTTCTTCTCCATCCTACCAGGCATTTCCCTCCTTAGACTTACAGCACTGTTGCAGTGTGTACTTCCCACTCATCATCATGACAATGTCAAGTCCTCCTCGTAACCCTCTAACAGGCCCTGGGAAAAGGAACTGGCACATCCTCCTATACCTACAGCACTTACTCAATTGGGTTCTTCATCACATATAACAATTTCCCTGGGCAACTTCAGAAAGGAAAATTTAAACAAACACACACACACACACACCAAACAAATAACTATTAAATAAAAGGGTGAACCACTCTACTCTAGAGGATACTATGTTGCCAAGCTATACTGTTCAATAGGTAAGGTTTTTATTAAATCTTCAACTTACAAAGTAGGAGTGTATGTAAACCCATCATAAACTGAGAAAAATCTGTGATTTAGGATTTTCAAACTCATACATATTAAGATAAAAATTCCCTGGGGTTTTTCTTATTTGTTTGTTTTTTGAGACAGGGTCACTAAACAGCCCTGGCTATCCTAGAACTTGCTATGTAGACCAGGCTGGTCTCAGACTCAAAGATCCTCCTGCCTTTGGAATTAAAGGCATGCACAACATGCCTATGGTAAAAGGTAAAATTTCTTTTAGGTCTGCTGCGATTTTGCAATGTTCAGTTTAAAACTATCTCCATCATGACAAGCCAGCCAGGACTACGCAGAGAGACCCTTTCTCAAACAAACAAACAATGTCTAATGCAGGCCAGGCACGGTGACTCACATCTGTAATCCCCACACTTGAGAGGTACAAGAAGACTGCCAGAGTCTAAGGCCAGCCTGGGCTACAAAGTGAGACTCTGTCCTACAAACCAAACAAACAAATAAACAAAAAGCAGAGGAATAAAAAACAGGAAAAGCATTTTATTTCACAAAAGTTAAAAACTGGAAAGAGCTACCATTGAAGGTGGCAAACTTCCAGAACAGCTAAATAGATCCTATCAAGCCAAACCACCAGGTAAAATAAATTCACAAGAAAAAAAACTGGTAAAGATACTAAGAAACAACCAACCCAAACCAGGCAAACACCAATGTTTTGTTTTTTCCTTTTAGCCTGAAGGCAGTCCTAATCTGCTGTGCGCTGGGTAGCTAAAACTATAAAGAGGGGAGGGGGAAGCAGTCTTGAATGGCTTGACCCACCAAAGGAACTGGATAACCTCAGGCATGGACAAGTGGGAAATCCCAGGACAGGAAGTGCCGAAATGGAGAAGCACAGTGTTCTGCATGGCCATCCCCCAGGTGAAAAAGAGAAGCCTATTCTGAGTCTGCATGTCTCACAGTCACAGCTAACTTCTGCACTTATGTTCATTTGCACGGCAGGGCTCGAACCATAAGTGAAAGACAAGAACTGGCAGATAGCTAACACAGCAGAAACTCTAACACAACAGGTATTTTCTTTGGAAAATGTAATTGGAGGAGACTAGAGAGATGGCTCAGTAGTTAGAGCACTTGGTTCTCTTCCAGAGTGGGGGAATTCGGCTACCAGCACCCACATCAGGCAACTCATGACTGCCTGTAGTTCAAGCTCAAGAGCCCCAAACCCACTTCTGACCTCAAAAGGCACCTGCCCTCTCTTGCACATACCTATCCACAGATGCACAATTTAAAACTAAAGAAAAATGTATGTGGTCGAAGTTTCTCTTAAGAATTTTCTTAATTAGCCTTTACTCCTATTTTGATAAGTTCCTTCTGAGATCCCACTACCTGTGACTGAGTAAGGGGCCTGATCCATACACAGTATATACCATCCATCAGTGCAAGACTATCTAGCATTAGAGTGACAGTATAGGGGAGCCAGCAAGACTACTCAGCCAGTGAAGGCCAAGCCTACACAGGAGTTTGATCCCTGGGATGACTCCGAGTCTGTCCTTCTGACCTCTACATCCAACATGGCAGATGTCTATACACACACAAACATGCACACAAATAAAATGAAAACAATGACAGTCTAGAAATGCATACTAATAAGCTGACTTCGATGTATTGAGTACATGGGAGGCTGAGGTAGAATTGATGCAAGTCAGAGGTCAGCCAGGGCTAATCAGTGAATTCCATGGCAGCCTGGAGTGTAGTGGGAGAGCCTGCCTCAAAAACCAAACGAGGGCTAGAGAGAAGGCTAGTGGGTAGGGGCACTTACTGCTCTTGCAGAGGACCTGAGTGTCATGTCGGGTGGCTCAGAACCACCTATGACTTCAGCTCTAAGGAGACCAGTGCATGTACAAACTCAAGCACACATATATAATTAAAAGGGTTTTATCTCAAAAAAAAAAAAAAAAAGGCAAGCAGAAAATGGGCATGGTAGTACAGACCGGTAATCCCAACACTTGGAAGGTAAAGGCAAGAGGATGATGAGTGCAAAGCCATCACTGGCTACATAGAATGCTTGAGGCTAGCCTGGGTTACATGAGACCCTGTCCCCACACTCATCCAAAAAAACATACATGGAAATTGTGGGGGGAAAAAAACAGTTACAAAACCATAAGTAATTCCTTCCAAATTTTGTTAAAATTAAGGTTTGGGCTGGGAAGATGACTTAGTGTAAATAAAAGTTTTTCCTGTGCAAAATGAGGACCTGAGTTCAATTCCCCAGAACTCACATAAAAATGGGCATGAGTACAGTGTTTGTAAACCTAGCATTGCTGGGCAGAGACACAAAGAATCCCAAGAGCTCTACAGTCAGACGACATGGCCATAAGGCCTCTGGTTCAGTGGGAGACCCTGTCTCACAGCAATAAAAACAAAGAGAAATACCACAGACAACCGACATCTTCCTCTGGAATGTGAAGTCACGGGCTCTCCTATTCCTACATACAATGTGCCCCCCCCCCCACAGTATATATGTGCATATCTGGCCTGAAGATATAGATATGGAAATGATAACATAGGTGATTCATATTTCCTGAGCTTATTTATTTGCTGTGTCCAACAGCCCATATTTCTTATGTTGATTAGAACTTACTGAAACTGTACTATGTATTTTTTAATTGCAAAAACATTAAAAAACTTTAAATTTATTACAGTTTCTTTTCTTTTCGTCTTCTTCTTTTTAATGCCACCTTTAATCCCAGCAATTGGGAGGCAGAGGCAGGTAGATCTTGTGAGTTTGAGGCCAGACTGATCTCCATCCCAGGTCAGCCAGGGCTAGAGAAACTGCCTCAAAAGCAATAAAAAAGAAGAGGAGGAGGAGGAGGAGGAGGAGGAGGAGGAGGAGGAGGAGGAGGAGGAGGAGGAGGAAGAAACCCACAAAACAAAATCCTGCTTTTCAATTTATACCTCTTGTTACCCTTTGCCTCAAAGACAAAACAAGCAAAAGCTATCTATGGTGCTTTTTTTGCCCTTACTTCTTGGTAGACGGCCTCATCCTCATCACCTTTCCTCTGAGTTTTACCAAGAGCCTATCTTACCTATGTAACCTTCCAGTTTCTGACTCCAATCAGACCTATTCCACTCTCACCCCTATGCAGTCAACAACGCAAAGCAGAACCCTTACCCTCTACTGTAAAATCTTTCATTGACTCCTTTCTATACTATACTACCATATTTACCTTTTGTTTGCTTTAGGGAGCTTGATTTTGAGTTGGGCATATTTTACTGACAGGAATTTATATAGCTCAGGCTAACTTTGAACTTACTATGTAGCTAAAGATAACCCAGATTCTGATCCTCCTGCCTCTGAGCGCTGGGATTTCAGATGCAACCAACCATACTCATGTGTACCTTATTGATGTTTTTACATGAAAGAACTCCACAGGAACAGGAATTCTGTTTCTAACTTGTAGTGGTGAAAACACTGCACCACCCTCAAAAATAAGAGGTAAGATGCAGCTATTTAACACACAGGAAAAGAGCCACCAAACATCACCTATCATTATTATACTCCAGCGGGGCATGAGCTCACATTTGTGATCTCAGCACTCAGGAGGCGAGGCTGGAGGACCACCAAAAGTTCAAAGCCAGCATGGCACACTGAGCAGGTTCCAGGCCAGCCAAGGCTGCATGCTGAGACCTTCTCTTAAAAGGGGGCAAAATACTATAATCCAGCAGGCAGTGGTGGGACACATTTTTAATCCCAGCACTTGGGAGGCAGAGGCAAACAGATCTCTGAGTTCGAGGCCAGCCTGGTCTCCAGAACCGCCAGGACAGCCAGGGCTAGACAGAGAAACCCTGTCTCAGAAACAACAACAAAACCCCACTATAATCCAATCCACACTGTTACCTGAACATTACCCACAGTAAGACTTCAAATGATTTACTGACAGACTCAACTGCAAATGGGAATACTTCCATTTCAGAACTGAAGAAGCAAAGATTAACTGCTCTGGTCACATAACTACAAAAGGTCACCAGTGATACTACCCTTCAAAATGCAGGTCTAATTCTAAAGCCCTGAATGGATTCTGTACTAACATATACTGAGCTTTTGTTGAGAACTAGCTTAATTTTTGTTTTACTGTTGGGAAAATAAAATCCAACCAAATAAAGCTTTTTTCTTTCCTGTAGTTAATTACAGTAACCATTTACGTTCATGTACTGTGTGTCCCTGCACTCTCCGGACACAAGTCATGCCTGTGAAGGTCAGAGCACAACTTGTGGAAGTGGTTTTCTCCTTCCACTGTATGGGTTCAGGGCACTGAACTCGGGTCCTCAAACCCGTAGGCAAGCGCCTTTCCCCGGCCCCGGAATCTGCATTTTTAGGATTACTTGAGTGTTTCAATCTCGGCAATCCAATTTGCCTATATGAGATCTACCTGAAATTCAAATGACCATAAAACTGCAACTCTTTAGTCTTGGTAGTACCGTTGTTCATGGTACTATTCTTTCACGGTTAATAAGTACGACTTTCTACCGAGCATGTCCTATGAGGAATGAAAAACTGCAGTAAATGAAACACTGGTCACCTTTATCTAGGCTTGAAGGAACTCAGCACGCCTTCACCAAGCATGTCAGCATTTTCTCCAGCATGCTTCTAATTCTGTGGCAGCGGAGCCGCTAAGGCTGGGAGACAAGAAGCCCCTTTCTTCGCGGCTGCGATCCTGGAAGCAGCAGGCCCACGCAGGGCCGTACTAGGTTCAAATGACAACCGCCTCCCTGACCTTGACTAAGTTAGGGGTGACGTTCCCTGCCCGGGGAGGGACGGCTCGCACCGGGTCGCAGCCACAGCTGCGGAGCATGCCCGCAGCTCCCAGGACGAAGGCCGCGGCGTCCCTGCCGCCGCCAGCTGACCTGTCCAGCGCCCTGGGGGTCGGGGGGGGGGGGTGTCTCCCGGTACCAAAGCTAAAGGAGGCACGAAGAGCGGGCGATTGTGGCGACAGTGCCCGGGTCCACCCCAGCCTCTTACCCACTGAGCGCTGAGGCCGGCCGCCCGGGCCCGCAGCGCCAAGGAGAACATGGCGGGCCACACGGTTCTCTCCTATCCCGGCCGCTCTAGGCTGACTCCGGACGAACGAGACGGGAGGTTCCCCCCTGCGCGCGCTCACGAGCCCAGGACGCACGGCGCGCGCGCTCTCACGAGCCGGGAGGCTGGAGCAGGGCTCGACTCCGGAAGTGAGGGCGCGCGGGGGCTTCTGGGACCAGTGGGCGGACCCAGAACTGTCCGGTCCCTAAAAGGCCCGTCCCTGCTGGGAAAGCAGAGCTGCCGGATGTCAAGAAGGTGTATTAATATAGTGTGTATATCCAAGCATAAGGCCCGAGGAAGCTGAGAAAAGTTCCCACTCGGAGCCGGAAGGGGCTTCCTAACAACCTCAGTCTCTCTGGCTTCTTGTCCGGTCGGTCCCGGAGGGTGGTCTGGCCCTTTAAGGCTAGGCGCACAGAAAGCCAGGTCCAGCGGGCGAAAAACCTCTGGACAGGTAGAATAAGCTTGAAACTGTGCTTAGGTGCTGAAGAAAGAAAAGGAAATGGGTATAGGCAGTCATTAAATTCGTCATTTCAAAATAGTTTGAAAATAATAAAGTGAAGACTTTAAGGAGAGAGTAATGTAAAAAAAACAAACCACGTAAGGTTGGGAGATACCAGAACAAAGGGCATTTGGAACCTATATAGTGTTACATTAAATGGTTTAAAATAGAAATAAAATGAAAGGATAAACGACTTAACTGAGATTGGCTGAATACTGGTTATGATTACTATCATTCTGGTATTTCATAGTTAGTTCTTAATAGCCATAGTGGCTTTCTCTACCTTCTCAAAGAAAAAAGCTTTAGAAATACAGGAAAAAGAAAAATAGAAAAGGAGGATTGATCAAAGACAAGCCTTAGAAGAAAAATTAGACTCACAAATAAAAAATGAGAAAGGTACTCAGACAGAAGGATTAAGCCTAGAGCCTACAGAGCCACCATATAATGAAATAAAAGAAGTCCAGCCAAAAGTTGTGAGAAAACCAACTTTAATTTATCCATTTATTTTACCACAAATACCAGCAGACAATAGGTACCCACTAGATTTAAAAGAACTTAAGCAGTAGTTGCATATGGTATGCATTTACCATCGATGAAGCACATATTAAATTCTTGGGTGGTTCAAAATAGAGTAATCCCCCAAGACTGGAAGGAAATGACAAAAACAGTATTAGAATTTGGTTCTCAGTTACAGTGGCAAGCGCGGTGGAAGGAAGAGGCTAGGGACATAGGAGAGAGAATTCAGGCTACAGGTATCAGTATTTCCCAGGATCAGTTGCTAGGTGAAGGCCCATATGCTGAGGCAGAAATGCAGGTTGAATATGATGATACCACCTTGGCACTGTGTGGTAAAGCAGCTTTAAGTGCTTGGGACAGGGTTAAAGATACAGGGAAAAGGTCTGAACTGCTTACTGACATTTGACAAGGCCCCAGAGTAGCCTTCACTAATTTTTTTTTTTTTACTAAGATTGACTTCAGCTATAAGTAGAAAAGTATCAGATCCAGAAGTCAGACGAATATTACTCGAATCTTTGGCTTTTGAAAATGCTAATTCAGAATGCAAAAGGGTGATTAGGCCTTTAATGGCAAGATCAGCACCCATAGAGGGATGGATTAGAAATACAGTTGATACTGGATCTCACACTCATTATGTTACTCTGAAAAATCAAAATGTCTGATGTTTTGTGGTAAGCAAGGTCATTTGAAAAGGGATTGTAGGCAAGGTGTTCCTAGGAACAATGTTTTTTCTGGAGATAATTCAAACAGAAGCCCCCAACCTTCTGAATTATGCTGAAGGTGTGGCAAAGGTCGGCACTGGACTAATGAATGCAGATCATCAAGGTACGAACAAGGTAACTGCTTGTAGGGAAATGCCCAGGGGTTGGGAAGGCCTCTCACAGGCCCTGATATCAAATTCAAGTTGGCTGTTTCAGGTCAGCAGAGAAACTCATCCGCAGAACAATTAAACAGCACTGCTCTGGAGATAGCCATTAATAACCCAGATATCAAAGTCAGAGCAGCTTTAGTAGATAAAACAGAAAAAGTATGTACACCATAGCATAGATACATATTCAGGATTTCAATAGGCAACTGCTTTAAGTTCTGAAAAGGCTGATTCTGTAATTACACTTTCATTAGAAATTATGGCTATATTAGGAATACCTTTACAAATTAAAATTTACAGTGCTCCAGCATATGTCTCTAGTAAAATGAAATAGTTTTGCATATTACAACATAAAGCATGTTACAGGTACACCACACAATCCTCCAGGACAAGCAGTTGTAGAAAGATCCAATCGTACTTTAAAAGAGATGCTTAATAAACAGAAGAAGGTAATAAAGACCCCCCCAGAGATAGATTACATAATGCTTTATTAACTTTAATTTATTGTTTTTCTTTGTTTTTCAAGACAGGGTTTCTCTGTGAAACAGTCCTGGCTGTCCTGGAACTCACTCTGTAGACCAGACTAACCTCAAACTCACAAAGATCCGCCTTCCTCTGCCTCCCGGGTGCCGGGATTAAAGGTGTGTGCCACCACCACCTGGCTAAATTTTTTAAATATTAATGAGCAAAAAACTACAGCTGCTAAGAGACATTGGATTGTGTGTGTGTGTGGCGGGGGGGGGGGGGGGGGGGGCGCGGGGACTGCTGAATTAAACCAGCCTATATATTTTAAGGATGTCTTAACTTCAGAATGGAAGTCAGGAAATATGTTGCATTGGGGGAGAGGTTATGCCTTTGTTTCCACAGGAAAAGAAAAGCTATGGATTTCTTCAAAATTAATAAAGATCAGATTTGACTGGGGGAGACCTCCTGAAAATCTTGGCTACAGACCTGAAGCAAGAAACCAAGAAAAACTACAAGACAGGTGACATGTATGCTGATCCCTCTACGTGGAAACAGCTCTGAGTTGGATGAGACATGATAAATCTTGTTGGCTACAGAGTCCTCATGACAGTTTGATTATGTAGTCCAAATGAACATATAAAGTTGACAGATGCCTTTTAGATGCTCAAACATAGAACAGAAGATCATCTTTAGCTGACTTGTGTACACTGTACATTCCATCCTTGTGTTAATGCAGATACATATGTTTCCTTTAAAAGTTTCTGTGTTTTCAGAACAAAAGGACCAGACACTAATGAAGACAAGACAAGTAGCCCAGGTGATCCAGCCTCACAGAATGCCTCCCTTGGCGTTTCCTCAAAAATCTGCATCCAGGACAACTTCAAAGTAGCTAACTAAGATGGTCTAGATTTGAAGCTAAAGTTTTCTCTGGTCCTGCCCAGCCCCATGGACCCCGCAGCCTCTTATAAAATAATCACTCAGAAGCTTATATTAATTAAAACTGCTCGGCCATTAGCTCAGGCTAACTACTGACTAGCTCTTACATTTAAACTCGGCCCATTTCTATTAATTTATATGTTGCCACATGTTCCATGGCTTTACGTGTGTGCCATTACATGCTGCTCCCTGGACAGCGGGCTGGCGTCTACTGACTCAGCCTTTCTCTTCCCAGAATTCTTGTCTGTTTATCCCACCTATACTTCCTGCCTGGCTACTGGCCAATCAGCATTTTATTTATCAACCAATCAGAACAACACATTCACAGTATACAGAGCAATATCCCACAGCACCTCCCCTTTTCTGTCTAATCAAAAAAGAAGGGTTTAAATTTAACATAGAAAAATTACATATAACAAAACAGTAATCAAGCGAGAATTACAGTTATTTAGTCTATTTGTATTTGGCAAAATTAAAATATTCTATCTATCCTATATTTGTAAGTCTAAAGTTTTGTATCTAATTTATCTTTTATCATAACCAAGGAAAATTATAACTATCTAGTCTTCAACTACATCAAAGACTTTAGAAAGATATAATGTTACCTAAGTAAACAGGAAGAGTATTGTAAGCAACTTCCAAAAATCTGGAATGACAGAAACAACTGCCTGCCTAGACAGTCATCCAAAGTTCCTCTGTAATGTTGGGGCATCCATCTTCAGCCCACAGTCCTAGAGTCTCTCAGTCACTTTTCTCTGTGTCCTGTAGAATGTCTGGCAGTTTGCTCTGCAAAGCAGGAACCTGAAGGACCATCTCACCTTGCAAAGTTCAGTGGTCACCTTTCTATGGGTCCTGCATGTCCAGCCAATACAACATTTTGTCAAGCAGTCCAGGCAAGAACAGTTTCTTGCCTAAATGGCTAACTTTTGCCATGAAGATGATGAACTCCATATGGAGTGTCTTCGGTGCCCATCATCTTCCTTGAAGTAATTGGTGCTGCCAGGAGCAGATGTGTCTCATTGTCCAGAAAAGTCTAAGTTTTTAAAACATTTTAAATGGCATATTCTGTAGGTCTTTGAAGTGTTTGAAGATTACCTACCTAATTGAATTATATCTACGTATACCTAGAAAACTTAACATGACTATAAGTTTGACTATCATAGATGACTAATTATTAATCTGTATTTCTCAACTATACACTACAGTTTCAAATGAGTTGCTCAAACAAAATATTTTAAACAAGAGTAGAAATATACATACAGGGACTGGAGAGATGGCTCAGCGGTTAAAAGTACTGACTGTCTTCCAGAGGACCCAAGTTCAATTCCCAGCATCCACATGACAGCTCACGTCTGTCTGTAACTCCAAGATCTGACACCCTCACACAGACATACATGCAGACAAAACACCAATGCACATAAAATAAATTAATATATATATATATATACATATAGTATAGCAAAATTAACTTTAAATTTGTATCAATAAACTAAAATCTATACTAATGTAAAACATTTTAAACAAGTTGCTCTTTAAAAGTAGGTTCAACAATCTACCTTTTTATCTTATCATATCTATAATATGCTATATATCCATATCAGTCCAGCCTCACAGACTACGCCAGCCAGGACTTTCAGCCAAGCCCTGTACTTCCATCACACTGAGACTGGACAACAGCTAACTCTCCCAGGACTTGACCTATTTTCTCAGGGTCCCCTAAAGATGGTGTCACTCCCAGACAACAGGAAGCAATTTTAAGAAAACTACTACACCCACATTCTGAAGAGGTGGGATTGGTGGATTTTGGTCATTCAATGGGTTATGGATGTTTGTCATTGTTTAGAGGGATTGGTTGCAAGTTGTTATTGGTTATGGTCAGGGAGAAAACTAAACAAAGGAAGTTAGATTAAGGGATTTCTTTCTTTTTCTTTCCTTTATCCTTCTTTCTCTCCTATCTAGCGTTGAAAAATAAGAGGGGGGATGGAGATGAAAAAGGAAGGGGATACAGGAATGATAGGATAAAAGGATAGATTATTGAATCTACCTTTAAACAAAAAAAAAGCTACTACTAATCTCATATTTTACATAGGTATGGATTTTTATATATTGATACAAATTTAAAGTTATATTCTTATTTAAAGTATTGTACCTATGCAACTCATTTTAAAATGTAATGTAAAGTTATAGTCCTTGAAAGCTACTATTACAAACTGTTTAGGGGGCTGGAGAGATGGCTCAGAGGTTAAGGGCACTGGCTGCTCTTCAAGAGGTCCTGAGTTCAATTCCCAGCTACCATATGGTGGCTCACAACCATCTGTAATGAGATCTAGTGCCCTCTTCTGGCATGCAGGCACACATGCAGACAGAACTCTGTAGCTGTATACATAATAAATAAATAAATCTTTAAAAAAAAACTGTTTAGGATAATTAATATAACATTCAAACTTGTAAGGGTATAAGTGTAGACAGAAATAAGCTTTATTTAGCCTCATGTATGTTTTCAAGGCTAAACATATATTTTAGATAGACAGATGGTGTTCAAACACATCAGAGATCTACAGCACATGGCATTTAAGATGTTTCTATAACATAAGGGTTATCATGACAGTGAGATACATCTGCTCCTGGCAGCACCAATCTACTTCAGAGAAGATGATGGGCATCAAAGAACCTCCATATGGAGTTTAAATGTGGCAAAGCTAGCCAACTGGCAAGAAACTGCCCTTGCCTCAACTGCTGATAGACAGTATGCTGTACAAATTTGACAAACAGGACACCAAAGGCGACTGCTGAACTTTGCCAAGACAGGGTAGGCGAGGCCTTCAAAATCCCTGCTTTACAGAAAAGTCTGTCAGATATTCTAGGCCTGCAGGCTGAAGATGGATGCTCCAATGTTGCAGAGGAGCCTTGTATGACTGTCCAGGCAGCCAGCTGTCTCTGTCGTTTCTATAGTTTTGGAAGCTGCTCGCTCTGCACTTCCTGTTTACTCAGGTAATATTTATCCTTCTCAGGTTTCTGATGGGGTTGAAGATAGTTATGGTCTTACAGTTTTCCTTGTTACCAAATTCAGAAAAGAAACTCACAAAGCAGATGTAATGTTTATAAAGGTTGAGAGACATAAAAGCTTAAGTTGTTTATCTAAGAAAATGTTTTAAGGTCTAAAAAGATATTTTTAGGTTGGTAATACAAGTTATGAAAGAAAGTGATTTAGGTACAAAGCTTTGGACTCACCAAGATAGGATAGGATAGATAATAGAGTACTTTCTTCAAAGTTGCCAAATACAAATAGACTAGACACTGTGAATGTAATTCTTACCTGGTAATTGTTCTTATTGTGTATAGTTTATTGATATTAGAGAAAGAGTCTTTTATTGAACTAAAAGAAGGAGGTGTTGGGATAATGTGTGAAGATGTGTCTTTGTCTTTCCTCACCTGCCTAAGGCACCTTCTGATTGGTTTAATAAAGAGCTGAATGGCCAATAGCTAGGCAGGAGAGGATAGGCAAGGCTTCTGGGGAGAGATAGGAACTTGCGGAAAAGAATCAGAGGTGGGGGCCAGATGTGGAGGAAGTCAGACTTACAGTACTGGGGAGAGATAATGAGCCATGTGGCAGAATGTAGATTACTATAAACGGGTTAATTTAGGTTTTAAGAGCTACTTGGGAACAAGCCTAAGCTAAGGCCAAGCTTCCATAATTAATGAAAAGTCTCCATGTCATTATTTAAAAGTTGGCAGTCCAAAGAAAGACCGGCTATACAAATGACAGCATTTGAGACGAAGGACTGCTACACAGTGAACTAGGACATGAAGTGCCTTGGCTCCCAAACGTTTGCTTTAGAGTGTGAAATGATAGGCTAGCTGGAATTGACTTCGGAATGTTAGGAAGTGGGAGGTAGAAATGATGACTGTTGACGCTGTGTGGTGAATCTTACTGAACAAGGATTCTTTGTGCTTTTGTATGCATTAGACATTTTCCATAAAACTGGTGGGGGGTGATCTGTTCAGTAGCAGCTATTATACACGCCATCTGTTTCCAGCTGTAGATACTTTAGACAGGGTCTGTGTGACCCTCTCAACATTCAGAGTACTCCGATTACAAGTGCCCACGACCTTGGGCTTTTAGCTTGTCCTTGACTCTTCCCTTCCCTCTGTGTTCTTGTGCGTCTCCGGTGCCCATCCCTGTCCTCCTCTGGTAAAACTGTGAGTAGTTTCTGGAATTTTGACAACAGTACAAAGACTCTGAAAGGTTCCTTCATGAATTTTAAAAAAGCTAATTAATATCCATTGCAACCTGTGGGAATTGTATTCTACAGATTATCCCCTCGGTATCTCCAGCCGGTGATAACAAATGCTTGGTTTCCATTGCATTGTCTTCAGTATTAGTTTGCGATTTCTAAGAAAAATATAATCTAGCCCTCAGTGTTGATTTATCGTGTGTGTGTGTGTGTGTGTGTGTGTGTGTGTGTGTGTGTGTGTATACTCAAAATTATTGTCATCATCATCATTAGCAACAGTAATAGTTTGACCTTTTCAGTCTCATGTAGCCCAAGTTAGTCTTGAACTCATGATCTTCATGCCACCACCTCCCAAGTATTCACCACCAAACCTAGTTTACCTACTATTTATACACATAATTCATTTTACATCCTGACTGAAGTTTCCCCTCCTTCCTCTCCTCCCATTCTCTCCCCGCCTCACCTCTCCACACACACACCCAATCCACTCCTCTGTTTCTGTTCAGGTCTCCCATGGGTGTCAAAGCATGGCCTGTCAAGTTGCAGTAAGAATGAGGAATAGGTTCCCAAGAGCCAGCCAAAGCATTAGGGACAGCCCCTGCTCCCATTGCTGGGACCTACAAGTAGACCAAGCTACACATCTGTCACATGCAGAGTGCCGAGGTTGGTCCCCAACGGTTATTCTTACACTAGTAAAATCAGATCATGTTACAAATTAAATTCAAAGAAACATACCAAATGGATGACATTAAGAATGAATGGATTTTTGAAATACAGTTTCTTGTAGTCTATTAGGGATTCCCTGACCTCCTAGTCCAGATTAGTCATCGAAGTACCTCAACAATATGCCTGCCTCCATTTCTGCTATATTTGCCACCAGAACATAACCTCCATGAGTAAAAGAACTTCCGTTTTCTTTGATTTAGCATCTTGCACTATATTTAGCGTATGAAAGGCACTCAGTACATCTTTTAGCTGAATGAAAATCTTTTTGCATGGTGCAAATAGTTTGCTTACCCAGTCTCTGGCTGGAGCTATGGTAATTATGTGTGTATCAATGAGAGTGCTCTTTGCTCCAAGTAACAGGAGACTTCACTAAAGTAGATTGAACAATGTTAGGTTTTACTATCTCGCATGAGAACCATAGATAACTCCAGTTCCAGGGGATCTGATGCCCTTTTTAAATCTAAACCTTTTTTTATTTTATTTGTTTGCTTTTTTGAAACAGTGTTTCTTTGTATAACAGCCCTGGCTGTCCTGGAACTCATTCAGTAGACCAGGCTGGCCTTGAACTCAAATCCTAAAGGCATGCGCCACTACCCAGCTAATCTAAATTTTTAAAGGCATTTTCTAGGACTGGCAAGGTGGCTGAGCAGGTAAGGACACTTGAACCAAACCTGAAGGCCTGAGTTTGACCCCAAATGGCAGCAGGAGATAACAGACCCCCCAAGTTGTACTCTGACCTCCACAAGGGAGCCATGGCACATGAATGCCCACACATAAAGTTAAAAAAAAAAGGCGTTTTAAACAGGTTTTAAGTATAATAGCTTATAAAAAGATGCTCAGTGAAAAAGTAAAGTATGGATGTGGGCTTCTCAAAGGAGAGGTACACTTCATTGTATTTCCAGAGGCCGTATACACAATTTTGGTGAATTCCGAAATTACCTTCAAAAGGTTGCTATGAAAGTTAAATGAGAGGATTAGACAGTTGGTTTAATGGTTAAGAGCACTGGCTGCTCTTCCAGAGGACAGGAATTACATTCTCTGCACCCACAGGAGAGCTCACAGTCATCCCCAACTCCAGTTCCAGAGCATGTGATTCCGTCTTCTGGCCTCTCCAGGCATGCAAGTAATATACAAACATAACATGCAGGTATAACACCCATATGGGTAAAATTAAAAACAATTTTAAAAAATTTTAAGAGCTCGTGTTGTTTTTAAAGAGGAAGAGACCTCATGTTACGCCTGAATCTAGCCTGGACTCCGGGAGATTTCTTTTCCAAAGTCAGGAAACCTACCAGTATAACCGCGTTCAAACGTTCAGGTTGAGATGCAAAGGTGTGCTTACGTATTTGAACAGGACTGGCAGGCGGGCTTAGAGGCAAAGGACTGCGGCAGGAAAGCGGATGAGGGCCAGGAGACCTCTCCCTGCTGACCCCTCTCCAGCCTCAGTAACTGGCAGATGACATAATGCAAGCGTGACACTGAGTGATGCCCTGCACCTGGCACCCAGACCCACCTGCAGCCAACTGAAGAGCCCAGCCACGGGCAGTCAGTCTGCAGGGAGAGGCCTGTTCCCCAGCACCCTGGGGGCGGCTGCCTGAGCTTGGCAGCTTGCCTAAAAACTGACTACTGTGTAGCCCCTGGACCCCTACTTGCTCCCCTGAACTGGGCCGGGGCCTTGCCAACAGCAAAGAAAATTACAGTAAGGGCACCGGCGACCGTCAAGGGCCTCAGCCATGCTGCTCGGCCGCCTCCCGGCACCAACACCTCCTTCCTAGCTCATCCCAGCAGCTCCTGCAGCTGCCCCTCCCAGTCACCAGCAGCCCCAGTTCCCAAAAATGTCACACACAGACTGTGTGGCTACTGCCCTGTGCATGGTAAGGGGCAAGGAGCTTGAGGCGCACCAAGATCCTGACCCAAGGGAGGTGGCTTTTCATCAGAGCCTACCCGCCCCCAGCCACCCTGCACTCTTCCTTCACCCCTGAGCCACAGGAGGCTGAGACCCGGGTTTGAATCCCCTCGGAGCCTGGTCTAAAGAGCACAACCGTGGCATCTGTGCCCATCAAAGAATACAAGGGTACTGAACCCTGAGCTGGCAAGGGGAAATAGCCAGGCACACATGAGCAGGAATGCAGCCCCAAAGCATGAGAGACGTTCAAAATCCGAGACCAGAGGAACCCACCTCAAGTCCACGGCAGGGAAACCTAGTCAAGGCTCAGGCACCCTTCACTTTAGAGCAGTGGTCCTCAACCTTCCTAATGCTGCGATCCTTTAATACAGTCCCTCATGTTGTGGTGACCCCAACCATAAAATCATTTTCGTTGCTACTACATAACTGTAATGTTGCTACTGTTATGAGTCATAAGGTAAATACCTGATATGCAGATGATCTGATATGCAACCCCTGTGAAACGTCCTTCGACCCCAGAGGGGTTGCAACCCACAGGCTGAGAACCACTTCTCAAGAGACTCAAAGCAGATAGAGTAGTTGGGATGGGCCCCCTTGGGTAGAAAAGGCCCGTCCCAGAGTAAATCTTAGACAGTGGCCCAGTGAGAGGATTAAAGATGCTAAGAGGGTCTGGTACATGTCCCATCCTTCTGACCCTTACTCCAGCTAGGTCTGTGACTCAGGCCTCCAGATCCATAATGGGCTGATGTGAACCCCAATTCCCAGCCACAAGGTCCTATAACTACCCTCTCTGCTTGAGTCTGAGCTGGACCCGAAGGATGCTTGTTCGTTCTTTACGTTTCATCAGCCCCATGTCCTACTGGAAACATCCTCCATATCTAGAAAGATCTTTTTATCTAACAATAATCCATCCCAGGGCCCGGATCTTTTTGCGTATTCCTCAGCCTGGTGGTGTTCCTGTCTCTTTCTGCTCTGGGACTCCAAGGCTCCAAGGTGTGTTGGCACCGTGGCACAGGAAGATTCAGGTTGCTGTTGTGTGACAAGATTTTTGCTGGGGAGATGCAACACAAGCCTACTCACCCCTGATAGGGAGCCCAGGACAGACGAAAGTAGGAGAGGAGTGCCCTCCAAGTCCTGCTAGGTGAACCAATGTGTTTTATTGGGGTAATTTACAGGAGTATCGGTGAGGTCTACTTAAAGGAGCAGAAATGACTCACAGGCAGCTGCATTACCACAATCTAAGCAGCAAAGAAAACTCCGAGTCTAGAGCAGCTGCCTGGAAGAAACAGAAACCAGCTGAGCTGCCTGGACTCAGTTTAGAGCAACCGAGTCCCTTGGAAGAGAGACTTCCAGCCCGTTGAGCTGCGGGCAGGCTGTGCAGTGCGCTCCGGGTTCCCAGCTTTTGTGGGCTGTCACTTATGGTGGCGTAGGTTTTGGTGAGTTTGTATTACTTTCATATCATAATAAACTCAAAAGACTGTAAGCTGAAGCCCTCCTTACAAACCTGGATGGTAATGTGAGGACTATCTGTTCCACCGCAGGGGAGCCAGCTCAGGCCTCTCCATTGAAGGAGAAGGAGCGCCCCCTGGTGGAGAAGAGGAGCGCAGCCCTAGAGGGAGATGGAATTTTGCATCAACAGTGTTAACCCCAGGTCTTTTGCTGTCTCCCAAAAGCATACCACACCCTTCTCAATTTGCATCTCCAAAACAGGTGGGATCCAGTTCTGTCAAGTCAAGAGACATTTTTTATGGGTGGGTAGCTGTGTATGAGTCACAGCAACTCCTCATGTGCTGATTAGACTGGAGTCTGTACTCTACTTTTTTTCATTTATCTATCCTTCTGTCTATCTATCATCTATCAATCAATCTATCTATCTATCATTTACCTACCTATCTACTTATTTTTGAGGCAGAGCTTCTCTATGTAGCCCTGGCTATCTAGGAACTCACTATGTAGACCAGGCTGGCCTTGAATTCATAGAGATCTACCTCCCTCTGCCTCTTGAGCGCTGGGATTAAAGGAATGTATCACCATACCCAGCTCTCCTTCTACCTTTATAAAGGTCCCAGGGATTGAATTCAGGTTACCAGATTTGCACAGCAAGTGAGTGTCGTTGCCCTCTACGCCACCTCACTGATCCAAGGAACATTTATTGATCACTTACTACATGCAAACTGCTGGGTGGGATGGTGGGGGTAACGTGTGTGTGTTCACTAGC
This sequence comes from Peromyscus californicus insignis, assembly GCF_007827085.1. Classification (NCBI taxonomy): domain Eukaryota; kingdom Metazoa; phylum Chordata; class Mammalia; order Rodentia; family Cricetidae; genus Peromyscus; species Peromyscus californicus. The sequence continues at coordinate 43,618,098 of NW_026294514.1, read as the reverse complement.
ATCCTTAATGGTATCAGGTTGGGTGAAGGTCCACTCAGGACAATGCTGCCCCCACCTAAGACTTATCCCAGGTCCCCTAAGGGCCCTGTTGGTGAAATTTTGCAGATGGAGGCTAAAGACCTCTGACCAATCTGAGGCCCATTGGCATTGGGAATCTACCTAAACTAGCATATTAGGACTCCCAGCCCAGAGGCCTCTGGATAGCTGGAGCAGACTCTGGCAGGCTGCAGCTTTGCTGGGCTGGCAGAGGAAAGCAAGCCACATCCTGAAGGCCCTGTGTCAGACAGGAAGTAGCAAAGGACACTCACATCCTCAACTTGGGACTTCTTCTCAGAGCTTTGCTTGGGGAACCTACGTCATTGGGACCAGGAAAGAAAAAGTTCTCAGCCTTATAGGACCCTAAGAGTTTGTTACCAGTCAGTGAAACCACAGTGTGGATGAGCACGTGAGTCAGGCTGAGGGAAAACTTAAAGGCCAATTGCTCCCCCCTCCCCAAGCAGGGCCTTGAAAACACCAAGTTGGGAAGGAGAGGGACTGGGATGTGAACACCTGTCACCCTCTTTTTCTTTTCTTTTTTTTTTTTTTTAATTCTTTGAGACAGGGTTTCTCTGTGTAGCCCTGGCTGTGGTGAAACTTGCTCTATAGACCAGGCTGACTCAAATTCAGAGGTTCGCCTGCCTCTGCCTCCTGAGTGCTGGGACCAAAGGTGTGTGCCACCACCATCTGGCATGTGTCACACTCTTAGCACACGTTTCATTTAATCCCCATTACAGCAATGTCAGATCGATCCAAGGACACGAGGAAAATGGCTCAGAAACATTAAGTAACTTAGCGAGGATCTCCCAGCTTAGTCACAAGTGAAGTGTGACGGATGCTAAGCTTATGCCCTTGCTCTTTCTGCCATTGCACATTTCTGGTGGAACAACCTTTTTGCCTCAACCTCCCCAGTGCTAGGATCACAAGGATTCACTGCCAGCCCAGACTGATGCTTCCCCTGGGCCATGGAAAACAGCTCTAACTACAGAAAACACACCCATGTAAATTTTGCTTCTTAACTACAGAGAGCACAACTGGTCAGCAGAGCTGGGATCCTCCTAAGGCCATGGTCATGTGGGCCTGGCACCTCCAGATATGTGCATCATGAGTGTAGGCATCTATACTGGCTATTATAGTTTTTTGAAAGGAAATGGCCCCCAAAGGAGTGGCCCCCAAGGTGTGGCCTTGTTGAAGGAAGTGTGTCACTGTGGAGGCTAGCTTTGAGGTCTCATATATGCTCAAGCCATGCTTAATGAGACAAACCACTTCCTGTTGCCTGTTCAAGATGTAGGACTCTCAGCTACCTCTCCAGCACCATGTCTGCTTGCATGCCACCATGTCCCGCCATGATGATAATAGACTGAACCTCTGAAACTGTAAACTAGCCCCATTAAATATTTTCCTTTACAAGAGTTGCCATGGTCATGGTGTCTCTTCACAGCAATAGAAACCCTAAGACAGCCAGTATGAGCTTCTGTGCTATTCGGCTAAAGAGAAGCCCTGGCATGCACAGTGGGCAAAGATTTCACAGCAGCCTGGAAAGTCTGGGAATTCGAGGCTTGTAAGAGGCTTGGTGGAGCAGGAACTCTCTGCCCAGGAGAAAGGAGTTAGCAGCCTGGCTGGGTCTGTCCTCTAGGAAAGCGAAAGCAACCAGTGCTCAGGAGATGCCCATAACAGTGGGAAGGCTGATGAGGGAACAGATGGGCTACCTGGAGGAACACTTGAGCTGGGTGACAAGACCCAGGAATGTAGCACTAGCCCTGCCACTCCTTTAAAGAACACATCCGAGCTGGGTGTGACTGTTGTATAAGCCCTGGTCCCTCTTACAGAGGCAGGCTAGAGTGAAAGGTTTGGCTCTAAAACTCTGGAGAACCCTAAGAACAGAAGTGCAGATCAGAATCTTCAAGGAACGCGAAAGGCAAGGCAGATAAAGAAACAGTTTCCAGAAGAGACAGCAGGGAAAAACAAAAAAGGAGGAGGCAGAGAAAGCAGTGGCCAGTGGCAGAGAGCATGTCCAGCCAAGCAGACAAGCCAAGGCTACGTAATATGATTGTTTCAAAAAGCAAAACACACCTTAAACCTTTTGAACATGGAGCCTGAGGAAAGCAATGAAGGATGTCACCACCAATAGAGACTTCAGCTTGTCAACTGTTGAGGTCCTCAACCAGCCCATCCATACTGTGGAATGAAGGTATACTGGTCACAGCAGTGGCATTGGCTCCTAATGAGGGCACTGAAGGCTGTACACCCATCCAGCTCTCATCCATCATTGTTTCTCTGGCCTCAGATGGTACAGAATGATGTTCTGAGAACTGCCCCAAGAGGATAGGACAACTTGGCATGACTGCTCTGGGCTATATCATCAACCCTGCTTGCAAGAGCTCTCTGCCTTCCAGAAGACTCCCCCGCCTCCCAGATTCCAAGGGGAAGCCCCCCTGCAAGTATATAGCTCATAATTTCCCTGCATCACATCACCTTCCACAACAGATAGCCACAACATCTAGCTGACGGTGGCTCAGCATAACTTAGTAATGTGTAGGGTTCTTGATGCGCCCACTGTGTCTTTGTGTGTGCATGTCCAAAGAAGGCCGAAGGGAGCAATGGGTCCCGCTAGAGCTGGAGTTACAGGTGACTGTGAGTAGACCAAAGTGGGTGCTGTGAACCTAACTTGTATCCTCTGTAAGAAGATTTAGCATTCATAACCTCTGAGCTATATCTCTCAAGGCACTCTACACATACATCTTTTAAAAGCATTTCTTGTGGCCGGGCGGTGGTGGTGCACGTCTTTAATCCCAGCACTCGGGAGGCAGAGCCAGGTGGATCTCTGTGAGTTCGAGGCCAGCCTGGTCTCCAAAGCGAGTACGCAAAGCTACACAGAGAAACCCTGTCTTGAAAAAACCAAAAAATAAAATAAAATAAAATAAAATAAAAAAGCATTTCTTTTCTTTTTTCTTTTGGGACAGGGTTTCTCTGTGTAGTTTTGGTGACTGTCCTGGAGCTCCCTCTGTAGCCCAGGCTGGCCTCGAACCCACAGAACTCTGCCTGGCTCTGCCTCCCGAGTGCTGGAATTAAAGGCATGTGCCACCACCACTGCCTGTCTCTATATTGAATTTTTAAAGAAAGTTGAGGCAGGAAAAGCAGGATCTTCTAAAAGATTTATTAAGCCAATTGAGTATGCACGGCTGGAGGAGAGGGGACGTTTGGGGGACTTCCACTTGATGTCCTGTGGTAGGGCACAGGCAGGGCGTGGGCTTCTCGGAGCTGGAAACAGAAGAGAGCTGAGGCTCACAGACCTGGGCCAACACAGGGAGTAGGACCGCTTCCCGGTCTGGGCCCTGCCAGCTGTCATTCCAGAGAGCCGGAAGTCCGAGAGCCGGAAGTCGGGGAGCCGACTGGCGGACACTAGGACCCGGGGGTGCGGGTCGAGCGGAAGGGGGCGCGGAAGCGGGCGGCGCGGGACTGCCGGGGCAGCGGGGCGGTGGCGAGCAGGTGACCGCCGCCGCCTTGGGTCGGGCGTGCGGGCCGGGCCGGTGCGGGCAGTGACAGCGAGGCCCGGAGCAGAGCGACCCTGCAGCGGATCGGAGGAGGCGGGTGAGGGCGCCGGGGGGCGGGCCCGGCCGTGCAGGGCTCGGGCTGCAGGGCAGAGACCCCCCCCTTGGCTGCCTGAAGTTTCCAGGGAGCAGGGGTGGGGGAGGAGGATGTGCTCCAGGGTGCCGGGCACTTCCGAAATGATGAATTGCATGGGAAGACACGCTCGTGGTGGGCGTTGGTGATTCTGGGTCAGTCCGGTGTTTATTTACCAGATGCCAAATGCCTGCCACAAGAAACATGTCATTCATGCTAGGGGGAAAAAAAAAAAAGAGTACGGTCTCTTGTCAATTTAATATAAAAAGAAATAATGATTAACATGGGTAGGTGCAAGAGAAACACTCTCATTCGGGATTGTTTATATGTTCATGGGACACATAAAAAGTCAAAATGATTAAGCAGGCATTTTTGGAGGCCTAGACCGAACTGCAACCACTTGCGGGGAGCGAGGAATTACTATGTCTCAGAACAAAACTCACGTATAGATGACTTCTGGCAAAGTGCTTTTATTTTTCAGCTACATCTCTGTCTTTTCAGCTGCTAGTTATTTTTCCCCATTAAGTAGGTGGCCTTCAATCCGTTTTAGATGGTGGCTTAGAAACTTCCCCTTGTGGGTGGGGATGCAAACAGACATCTATCCCCTCCTGACAGGGCCCCAGTGACAAACCAAAGTACAGTTCCATCAAAGCCATCTTTGGGTTTACCGCGTTTACTTACAGAACATGGGTGACCCCAGAGCAGCGGAATCACCAGAAAGTCACTCTGCGTGGATGATGAGCCCCGCTCAGTTAACTTTCCAGTGTGTACGCTAGGTGATGTGCAATTGGGACAGAATTTTACATACCGGGCCAGGAGAGGCAGGAGGGAAGGGCAGGACACCTCACCCCCACCCCCATGAGAGAATGGCACAAGTCCACAGGCCTGCCTTGAACTTCACGTTGGAAGTAGTAACCGTTACCCCAATGAAGATGGTGGCTGTCGGGCTTGGAGGGTAGCGTTCTGCACAAATGACACCCCAGACTTTTCCAGCGATGATAGCCGTCAGCCTCTTTGTCAAAGTAGATAGCAGTATTTAATTCCAGAGTTAACTGTGAAGATGGACAGCTACAACAACAATGCTGATTGACCAGGGGGGCTCAGAGCAGAGTCTCTTGTCTTCCCCCTAACATCAGGACCCACGAAGCGGGCATAGGGCAGGTTTTCAAGATAAGCTGTCTGACCATTGGGGCTGAAAAAAAAAAAAGTGAACTCTTGCATGGTTTTCATTTTTATATATAAAAACGACAGAACATACTGGTAGATAACAAGTTCTTGGATGAGATAATCGACTCATAGCTAGCATAAGCTAAGCATCTGATTGTTGAAGATGTCGTTGGGTCTGCCCAAGTTTCCTTAATTAAAATTGGGAGTACTAATAAGTTCCCGGACAGGAAGAGAGAGAGACGGCCATTGTGGAGATGAGGTGGACTGGCAGTAGTGGGTTTAAGGTATGTAGGTGTTAGCTGGTGATGAGGGTAGTTATAAATAGTAATTACCGTTCGTGGTGATATAGCATACTTTACTCCTGAGAGGAGCTGGGTAAACACAGTCAGGATCTACAAGATGGAATAATAAAACGACAATGCCATGATTAATTGTGATTCTTACCCCAAAGCCTGTTCTTGGATATGCCTTGCCTAAAAAGAGTAACAGAGACGCTTTATAAAAATTTCTAAAATTTTTTTGTGTGTTCAAATGTGATGTTGTGTGGGTACATGTGTGTCTTGCTGAGTATGTGAAGGTCAGAGGGTAACTTTTGGGAGTGGGTTTGTGGCGGCCCAGATTACTCAGTGTCAGAGAATCTGAGCTTGCTTTACCCAGCAGGGCTGCATAAAGGGATGATGGGACCGTGGGCATGGTTCCCCAAGTGTTTGGAAGGTCTGCACTTGGCTGTACAGTGTGCTTTGATGGCAAGGCGGAGGTCTTTTGCCCCGCCCCAGGCATTGTTATAAAAAGGCCTTTTGAGCCAGGCGGTGGTGGCGCACGCCTTTAATCCCAGCACTCGGGAGGCAGAGCCAGGCGGATCTCTGTGAGTTCGAGGCCAGCCTGGGCTACCAAGTGAGTTCCAGGAAAGGCGCAAAGCTACACAGAGAAACCCTGTCTCGAAAAACAAAAAAAAAAAAAAAAAAAAAAAAAGGCCTTTTGAAAAGACAAGAAGGGGCCAATGAATTTTGCTCCAGGTCCTCCCGAAGCTACCCTGTGTTTCTGTCTGTCTCCTCTCCACTATCTTTCCATCTCAAAGTTTCTTATTCCTCTCCCTTCCTCATAGGAACCCTTTAAAAGGTGGGAGGTGGCCTCGCACAGATGCTGCCCTGAACTTAGGTTCAGGGACCCCCACATGGGTTCTCTCCATCTACCATGTAGGTCCCAGGAACCTGACTCAGGTCAGCAGGTGGCAGCAGCTGCCCTTACCTGCCGAGTCATCTTGCCCGTCTGAGAATTAATTCTTTAGAAAATAGGACATGGGGAAGGATAAGGAAGGAAATTAGGTTCTGCCAGCTGCATATGTGATTTTGACTATGAAAATAATTGGGTGAAGTTAACAGTCTACTTTAATTGAACCCACTAGATCTCAAATGTGACAGTTGCAGCCTGTAACCAACAGGAATGAGATGTTGCAGCTGGAGGTCTTTGGTTGTGTATCGTTCTCCAGCTGCACGCTGTGTGTGTCACCTCACTGGACGACATGGGTCTCAGGGTTTCATACCCTTTTCCATCCACACTTGCTTCTATGTATCATTCTGTGTCTTGCTGCTCCTCCAAGGATTCTTACAGGGAAACCATGAGCTGTCATTTACCATTCTGCTCCAACTCCAGCTGTTCCTCATGCCTGATAGCCACAGGTAGCGCGGAGGGACTTTTCAGATGTCCCTAACCCATAGTGTTCCTCAGTAAAAACCGCATTCACAGCCCGGATTAGCCCTCTTGTGGGGACGTGACAGCCAGCCCTAACCCGATGGCACTGTGTTATTGCCTGCTCCATCCCAGTCAGTGACACTCACCCCAGAGTGCCCAGATCTGTGTAATAATTTACACATAGCTCCCCTGTGATGGCTAAAGAAACTTAATATGGTACCAGGCACCCCTTAAGGGGCCGTTGACCTTTGCCCTGGAATGCTTGTGAGATCCTGGTGGCCTGCAGGTGAGATAAGAATGTGGTGGTGGTGGTGGTGGTGGCGGTGGTGCACACCTTTAATCCCAGCACTCGGGAGGCAGAGCCAGGCGGATCTCTGTGAGTTCGAGGCCAGCCTGGTCTACAGAGCGAGATCCAGGACAGGCACCAAAACTACACAGGGAAACCCTGTCTGGAAAAACAATAAAGAACAGGCTAATGATGTTCCTGCTATGAGGTGTTTAACTGCTTGCTTTCTGCTCATGTAGACTTGGTATTTAACCCTTGCTTCTGCTCGTCACTGTGGGACTGGGGTGAAGTGGCGTTCTTGTTACTGTGCAGCAGGACAGAGGAACAACTGAGGGGGTTGGGCAGTTCTCTTCCTGCCAGCTGCGAAGTCTGGAGATAACTGTGATGTCCACCTCCCATGTCCAGCTTTGTGAGCCCTTCCTTCAGCCCCGCTCAGCATGGCATGCTGTGTGCCTCAAAGGCTGCCTTCCTTCGGTGAGAGTAAATTCATTCAATCTAAGTTTGAAGCAAGTCTTTGGTCTTTCCCAGTGGATTCCAACGCCACAGCATTCTCCACACAGGGGGGTTCGGTTGGTTTTGAGTCTGTCTGTCTGCCCGTCTGGTGGTGTATCTCACTCACCTCTGTTGTGATCGACACTTAGTAGCTGACTAGTCTTTACACACAAGATGAGAGTAAACGGCTGTGTTCACTGACCTAGTTCTCCAGTGGACCTGCTGCTTCCTTGTGTAGAGGATTTGTGTCTGTCCTACCCTCGGGGACATGTGCAGGGACACTCACTCATTCAGGTGCAGGAATTCAGCTTAAACTTTCTATTTTTTTTCCTCTTGATGTTAAAGATGGGAGCCCTCAGGCTTGAATTTAGGTCAGTGTGGCTAGCAAGCTTGCCTCAAGATCAGTGCAAGAGGTGAGGAGACATCTTTGAGAGATTCTGGACTCAGGGTTAGGTTCCTGGATGGTTGTGGAGCGGCTCTCTCCCTCTAAGTGACCTGATAAGTGCAGGGACAGAATGAGGAGCGACACTGGCTTGGATGGTTGCTCAAGGCGGGTTTCGATCTGGGAAGCTGAGTGTCCTGGTCACTGGAATAGGAAAGAGGTGCCCGTGCCAAGAAAACACTAAAGAGTGGAAGGATCAGATCTGGACGAATCTCGGCCCATGGAGGTAGAAGAGAGCCGGTAGCATAGAAGCAGGAGCCCAGGAAACCAGCAGGAGGAGCCAAGAATAGATATTAGCTTGGTGAAGGTCTTGTTAGGATACAGTCGGGGTCATACCTAGATTTTTATTACTGGAACTAACAACTGAGAGCAGGGTCAGTTCTCAGTCTAAAGAATGGAAGGGATCATAGTAAGAAAAGATAAACGTTTTATACACAGTCCCACAGCACTTTTAAAGCCTTCTGGTCCTTCCTGTCACACTTAACCCAAAGGCACTCACCTCCATTGTAATCGAGGGCTCCAGGGTGGTGCTTAAGAGGAAATCTGGGGTTTGGTGCCAGGCCTAATGAATGTCCTCCTCTCTGTCTTCTGGTGAGAGCCTGGGGTTGCCCCTAATTATAATGGCCTAGTGCCTCAGTATCAATTCTGTATGGTACATCTCTTGCCAATCATATCAGTGCAGTTATAGTGTGATTGCAGCTTTAGTGGCACTAGGGAGCAGCACTAATTAAACCCGTATATAATTATATATATAAATAGACCACTCTGGTCCTGTGGTTTAGAGATACTTTTTCCTGTCTTTGCACATTTTGGACCCCTTGGTCCAAATCTCTGGCCTGGGAGAGCAAAGCCTGGATGTCCCTCTTCCCAGAGGTGTGAGCCACTGCAACATCTGTCTCAGGGACAGCTTCTGAGTCCCTCAGACAGCCATGTGCGGGAGTCCAGCTCCAGCGGGGTTCAGGTCCCAAAGAGGAGGCGTGGAGTTGGCGAGGGAAAGAGACTGACACAATCAAGATGGCTGTCCATATTGAAAACAGGCTACACCTTTTACACTATAATTGCATTGTAGTTTAAACACAAGCAGTGTTGAAAGCATACTTAATGGTTCCAGGGTGAAAGCGGTCATCAGTGTCATTGCAGCATTTTTCTTGAAGCAGAAAACCGTAACTTTAGCCGGGCGGTGGTGGTACATGCCATTAATCCCAGCACTTGGGAGGCAGAGGCAGGCAGATCTTTGAGTTCTAGGGCAGCCTGGGCTACAGATTGAGTTCCAGGACAGCCAGAGCTGTTAGATAGAAAAAAGCCTGTCTCAAAAAACCAAAACCAAAAAACACAAAATAGTAAGTTTAGCAAGACTCTAAATGCCTATTGCCCTCTAAGGTTCAGTAACCCTGCCAGGTGCCCTCTTACACTTCCTCCTGCACGGTTCCAGACACTGATTTCTGAGAAACAAACCCATAAGAGCAGCTTTCATTCTTCAAGGGGCGTGAGGCAGCGTTTGTACCGCGTAGCACAACAAGCTTGCGCTGTTCCCTAATGGTATTCCTTTATGTATTGGTCATATAATATGGGCCTATTCCCCTCATCTGCTCCCCAAAGGGAAGGTCCTGACATCTTAATCTTTTTTCATTGTACCATACCATTCTGATTCCTTCAGTGTATGCTCCTGTGTATGGCAGAGGAGGAGCAAGCCAGTCTAACCTCCTAACAGAATCTGTTCCCCGTTGGACAGACCACATCTTGCCGTTCATCCCGTAAGCCACCAATCCTGGGCACTATTCTATCCTTACTAACTGAACTCTTGCCCTAAATGGCCTCAGGCTTTTGCTCTGGGCCCACTGTTTTTCTAGATGGTGTGTTTTTCATTCACGGGACCAGGTATGCCCAGGTAGTAAATCTTTAACTTCTCTATTCCTGGGTGTAATAGGGGAGGGGCACAGTGGGGAGTCCTGTGTGGGGCGGAAGCAGAGTTATCATGCTACATGGTTCCACGGTGGTGGGGATTATTCTTCCAAAGAATTATTTTGTCTAAAGAGACTGCCATTGAATATAGTCTCATCCTTTACCAAAGCTCCCACAAAACTCACAAAGGAAGAGGCGTAAGGAAGCTCCCATGACACGTAGTGAGAATCACTAACAGTGAAAGTAAGGGGCTGGAGAGATGGCTCAGGGCTTAAGAGCACTGGCTGCTCTTCCAGAGGTCCTGAGTTCAATTCCCAGCAACCACATGGTGGCTCACAGCCATCTAAAATAAAATCTGGCGCCCTTTTCTGGCCTGCTGGCATACATGCAGACAGAATACTGTATACATAATAAATTAAAAAAAAAAAAGTGAAAGTAAAAGTGGTGGAGAGTTGTGATCCACAGTGTCGGCATGCTGGATGCAGTCCACGCCACCCAAGGGTTATGTGTCTGTGTTTTTAGTCTGGAGACAACTGAGCAGTAGGTTTGGGTGACCCCATCCATCCTCTGCTTCCCGTCTGTCTCTTTTGTGCTCTGCAGCCGTGGTTGTGATGTTCTGAGCTTGGGAGGTGGAGGTGAACTGATGTGTTAAGTAGGGTGCTTAGCAGGGTACCCTGGGAGTAAGGTCTCAGTATGTCCCAGTTTTTCTCAACTCTAGTCTGCCAGTTACAAATTCCCGCCATTGCCCTTAATCTTCTTATCTAGGCCTCTGCAGAGTTCTTTTTCTGCCTCCCATGATACTCACACACAGTAAAGCTGTGTAGAAATCAGCTCCTTTGTATGATCAACCCCCCAGTAGTGTCTCATGTAGCCCAGGCTGGTCTTGAACTTTCTATGTATCAGAAGATGGCCTTGAACAGCAGCCCCTGCCTCTACCTCCCACGTGCTAGGGTTACAGGAGTGTGACATGACCACCTTGTCTTGTGGCTAGGAGGTAGACAGAGTGACTGTGGGACTCTGTTCTTGATGTGTTCGTTCCTACCCACAGACATCATGACACCCGTGAAGACCCAGCACTCCTTGGCAGGTCAGCCTTACGCAGTGCCCCTCATCCAGCCAGACCTGCGACGTGAGGAGGCCATCCAGCAAGTGGCAGACGCCCTGCAGCACCTACAGAACATCTCTGGAGACATCTTCAGCAGGTGGGGCCTGCTACCCGGCTGACCTGATAAGAGGGCCACCCCTTTCCTAAGCAGCATTCTCTGCAGCCCTAGGAATGTACCTTCTGCAGACACCCTCCTTAACGATCCAACTAATCCCCAGTGTGGAAAGGGTGTGAGGGGAAAAAGTCCAGTTTGGAAACCTTGTGAGTTCCTGAGGGCTCACCACTACTTACTATCTAATGCAGCCCCTTAGTTTTTCTGTGGTCCCACGGGCTGCTGCTATGGGGCCACTATGTCCTTCCTGCCAGACCACGTCCTGCCCTGACTCCTGCAGTCAGCCTGCACTGACTCAGTGTTCGGTGCACAGAGTCCTGTGCACTGAGTATGTCATGTCCCCTTTCAACTAGAGCATAAACTCTGGCCGGGATGACAGACCTGAGTGCTGTAATGCCTTCCTTAACTCCAACCATGACCTGAGGAGTGGGTCACTAGATGGTTTTGCCCTTGTCTGGACAAGAGAGTTGGCTACACAGATGCAGGTGGCTTGGCCATCCACTGTAGGTGGTCTCTTGATGTTATCAGTTAACACAGTAAAATTGAGACGATGGACCTGCTGCTGGCATGACAATAACAGCAGACCTCTCTAAGTAGATAGAATACACTCTAAAGTAACAGTAGCAATTATACTACAGTGAAGACAGAAGCCAGCACATCTCATTTATTATATTGTGCGTAATTGTACGTGCTGTGCTTTATGCTACTGGGCAAGCAAGAGGTTTGTTTTCACCGGCATATCCTCAAACCCAGGATTAATGTGCTGCATTATGGCAACATTACCTTCAGTAAGTTAGGAGAGGAGAGGTTTTCTGCTCTGTTGTGATGTGATGGGCATACCTTCATGTCTGTGGTCCTTCATTGGCTGAAACATCATGGTGTGCCGCATGAAAGTAATTATGTGAGTAGTTAACTACAGTTGTACTAAACATCTTTATTTAGCATTAGCCGTCATTGATCTAGCTGCATTAATTCTTTTAACCCTGGGGATAGTCTATGAGGAGGTCATGTTATCCTTCCTCCTTTTTTGGGGGAGGATGGGGGCAGGGATAGAGTGTCATTGACCCAGTCAGACCCTGAACTTGGCTGTGTCCTGGAGGATGACCTTAAGCTTCTGATCCTCCAGTGGGGGGGGGGGGGGGACTGTGGGGGGGAGTGAGCAGGATACTAAGTGGGTTAAGGCACTTGCTGCCAAGCCTGATGATCAGAGTTTCATCCTTGGGACCCACATGGTAGAAGGAGAGAAGTGGTTCCCAAAGGGTGAAAGGGTGTCATCTGACTGCTGCACACACCCCACGGAACATGCTACTCCATCTCCCGTGCGTGCACGCTCGTGCGCATGCATGCTCATACACACACAGAATAAATTTTTTTTTTTTTTTTTTTTTTTTTGGTTTTTCGAGACAGGGTTTCTCTGTGTAGCTTTGCGCCTTTTCCTGGAACTCACTTGGTAGTCCAGGCTGGCCTCGAACTCACAGAGATCCGCCTGGCTCTGCCTCCCGAGTGCTGGGATTAAAGGCGTGCGCCACCACCGCCCGGCCAATTTTTTTTTTTTTTTTTATATTTGTTTGTTATTTAAGCAAAGAGACTCTATCAGGTGACAAAGGCAGAGTTAAGCCCAGGAAGGGTGGCTGCAGATGGTGGGAGGGATTCTGTCTCTGGGAGTGGAATGGGGGTCTATTGGTTAAAATATTAAGGCCACTCCATGTAGTTAAAAGGGAGGTTTATTTTGTGGGGTAACTTACAAGTGAAGGGATAGGTTACAGGGTCTGGGAAAGGTGTAGCGCAGTCCGGCGGTGTTCTCTGGAGAACTCTGCTCGGTCTAGCTCCAGCATGTAAGACTAAAGTATGGTAGGCAATAAAGAAGGCCTGGCCTTTAATGTGCACAAGATACACCAGGGCTTGTGGGGAAGAGCAAGCAGGCTAGGCCTGGGAAGTGCCTGGGACAGGTGTTCAGTCTGGTCAGGGAAGCTGCAGTGAGGAAAGGCTTTAATGAACGGAAGGGCCTGGTCCTGTGAGTCTCACTCCATATTCCATTTGGTTTGGAGACCCAAGGCAACGCTGGGTTTGGCATGTCAGGGCACATCAGGATATTTGGCACTATTGTGCCCACCCCTCACTCTGGAGAGCATGGGACAGGCTGGGGTGGGGCTGTGCAAGCCAACACTGGGACTTCGTATGTATTCTGTGAGCCACCCGCAGTGTGTAGGGCAGTTCCTCATCTGCTGGAGGTAAATTTAGGAGAAGCCATTGGCCTGGTTGTACTTGATTTCTTCTCTGCAGAGACCAGAAGTCTGTCAACCATGTGACCACCAAGGGTAAGTGTGGGTGCAGACATTGTCAGCTGTTAGTTGCTAGTACCTGTGCGTAGTGGCTGCTGTCACAACTGTCTTCTTGCCCCGAGGTTTATAAACTCCTGGGTCCACGAGCCGTATGTTTCAGATGGCATACGTGGGCACCAAGCTAGAGCCACAGTGGCTGTCCTTCTCTGTCTAGAGCTCATGGCAAAGAGTTCCTAGACCCCTTGGGCTGAATAATCGGGGCAGACAGAGGTCGGCCAGCCATTGTCTTTAAGACCAGTCCAATAGGCAGGTTGTAGTGTGTTGCGCACTTAAGCCCAGGACTTGGCACGGCGCAGGTCTGCGGTTGGCACAGGTGCACAGAGACTACAGAGCTTGAAGTAGCCCCCATCTCTACACTTTTTCTTTGGTAGGATCTCCCAGCGAGTAGAGCTGAGTCGGCGCCAGCTGCAGACCATTAGGGAGAGGGTCTCCTTGGCCCAGGCTAAGATAGAGAAGATCAAGGGCAGCAAGAAGGCCATCAAGGTAGGCCATGACGTCTGTGTTCTGTGGCTGGGGCCCTGATCTTTCTGTACCCCTGCTGATAAGCTGCACCTCGCCCTCCTCCTGTCCATGGTCACCCCATTCTTAGTGCCGACTCTGAATCTGCAGGTCTTCTCTAGTGCCAAGTACCCAGCACCAGAGCGCCTGCAGGAATATGACTCCATCTTTACCGGTGCCCTCGACCCTGGTCTGCAGAGAAGACCCCGTTACAGGATCCAGAGCAAGCACCGCCCACTGGATGAGCGGGCCCTGCAGGTCTGAATGCCACCTGCATGTCACCCATGGCTGCTGGGAAGCAGGGACTGAAGGTTGACCACAGACTGGGATGGTGCTGAATCCATAAGCTTGGTACTAAAAACTCCATCCACTCTGATCCTGTCCCAGGAGAAACTGAAATACTTTCCTGTGTGTGTGAACACCAAGTCGGAGCCTGAGGATGAAGCAGAGGAGGGACTTGGGGGTCTTCCCAGCAACATCAGCTCCATCAGCTCCCTGCTGCTCTTCAACACCACAGAAAATCTGTATGGCTAAGAGAGAGCCAACGGGAAGAGGGGAGGGAGGGAGGGAGGCCCTGCTTAGGTAGCTTCAGGGGCCTGAGCCTGGTACAGTTCTCAGGACTGACAAGTTTGATTTGGCTTCTAAGACCTGGGTATCCAAAGGACAAATGCAGTGGGAAGGGGGGGTCAGGAGCCTGCCTGGTGCCGGGACAGGTGATGGCCTCCTGACCCAGCCCGCTCCACAGGTACAAGAAGTATGTTTTCCTGGACCCTCTGGCTGGCGCAGTAACAAAAACCCACACGATGCTGGGCACAGAAGAGGAGAAGTTGTTTGACGCCCCTCTGTCTATCAGCAAGAGAGAGCAGCTGGAGCAGCAGGTGAGGTGGAGTGCTTGGACAGACGAGCCCTGCCAGGGTGCTGTTCCAGGGAGGGCTCCATTAAGCCTCTGCCTACCCGGCTGTGCGGGTCCACGTGTGCTGCCTGCCCTGTGGTTACAGTGTGGGGCCTGTGCCCTGGCAGGGCTGTCACACTTCCTGTACCGCCTGACCCTGCAGGCTCCAGAAAACTACTTCTATGTGCCAGACCTGGGTCAAGTTCCTGAGATCGATGTGCCGTCCTACCTCCCTGACCTGCCTGGCATCGCAGATGACCTCATGTACAGTGCGGACCTGGGCCCTGGTATCGCCCCCTCTGCTCCCGGTGCCATCCCAGAACTGCCCACCTTCCACACAGAGGTAGCTGAACCTTTCCAGCCAGGTGAGTTAGGCCCCAGGATGGACCGGAGCCAGAGAGCCCTTGCTGCCTCCTTCCCCCACTCCTCACATGTTCCCACTTTCCTTACAGAGCTAGAGGATGGAGTGCTGCTGGCAGCGCCCCCGCCCCCGCCACCTCCCCCGCCACCTCCCCCAGCTCCCACGGTGGTGGTCAGTACCCCCCAACCACCAATGTTCCCTGAAGTGGCGGCTGCACCCGGCCAGGCTGCCAGGGAAGAAGACACGAGCAGCAGCGTGGCCCACTCAGGTAGGGGCAGTGCAGATGGGGTTCACGTGGTCGGCCCTCATTAATAGGACCCCCAGCTTTCTCACGTTGGATCCCCGAAGACTTCTCTGTAGGTCGTTTGTTCCCAGGTCCGGGATCTGCAGAATTCTCATTGTGGATACCTACCTCGTCTTATAGGGTTGATGGAGGGTTTCTGTGCTATGCAGAGTTGTGGGATTCTGAGTTTACAGGGCAGAGGAAGCCTGGGGATGGTGTTGTGCCCTGTTTCTAGTTAAGCCGGTGGGAAAGGGTCTGTCAGCAAACTTGAAACTTCCAGATTTCAGTTTTCCATTGTATCTCTCAGCCTATCTGCAGCCACTTTGAGGGGTGGAAAATCCTTTGTTGGCTCATGGTGCTCCGCACATCCGACTCACAGGGTCCGTCACTGCAGAGTGTCATTGAAATAGGGGGTGGAGAGGGAGGAGAGATGCCTAGACACGAGGCCCCTCAGCTCATTGTCTGCAGAAATCCAAGACCATCCTGCATAGTCCTAGAAGCCACAGTTCCATAGCTGGGCTTCCCTGTGGATGACAGGCCCCTCCGTTTGCCAGGATCCTGAAGTCACCTCCAGCCTCAGGCTGGGCAGCTTTCCTCATCTTGCAGTGTTGAGCAATCCTTTACCCTTCTTCTCCTTACAGCCTCTGTCCAAGGAGCTCCTAAGGAGGTGGTTGACCCCTCCAGTGGCCGGGCCACTCTGCTTGAGTCCATCCGCCAAGCTGGGGGCATTGGCAAGGCCAAGCTGCGTAGTGTGAAGGAGCGCAAGCTGGAGAAGAAGAAACAGAAGGAACAGGAGCAAGGTGAGGGCGCCAAGGGTCTGCTGCAGCAGCCAGGCTCCCGGTCAACCCACAGGAAGTCCCTTGTGGCTACCCTGATAGGTACCCTTTGTCCCTCTGGCCTGGGCTATGGGTTCCCTGGGAGAAGCTTTCCCGTCTTGAGCTCTCCCAGCTGAAACCATGAGGAAGTAGAACCTTTGACAAGCATTGTCCCAGGGAACCTGACGTCCTCAGAGATGAGACGGAGGACTGATGCTTATCTATCCTGAGGATAAGGCTTTATGTCTGCCAAGAGTCCTTGCTCATGGCATCCTAGTTAATCTGTGTGTAAAGTGTCAGAAGCGCTGGGTTTGCATCACGGATCTTCTGGCCTGCTTTGTGACCGTCTATCAATATAGCCTGGCCTCTTTGAGCCTCTGTGCCTATCCATACAGGGGTACCGAGAACTGAAACATGAAGGCAGGACTGGGCCATGGGCATGCCATGGCAAGAGAGCGGGTGTGGGAGTGCTGCAGGGGGCAGGTGGTCCCAGTGTGCGACTGTCCTTGATAATACCGTGCTTGGTCTCTTCTTCCCTCACCCTTTGCTCCCCCACCGCAGTGAGAGCCACCAGCCAAGGCGGGGACTTGATGTCAGATCTCTTTAACAAGCTGGTCATGAGGCGCAAAGGTAGGCATCTTGTGCATCTCTATCTTCAGGGGCTGGTGAAGTGGGCCCCCCCTGTCCCTCTCTCATCGCCTCTCCCTCCCAGGTATTTCTGGAAAAGGACCCGGCACTGGAACCAGCGAGGGGCCCGGTGGAGCCTTCAGCCGAATGTCAGACTCCATCCCCCCTCTGCCGCCCCCGCAGCAGCCCGCGGGAGACGAGGACGAGGATGACTGGGAGTCCTAAGAGTGCTTTCAGCCTTCTCCCACAGTCAGCAGGACCGGCTGGGAGGGCCTCCTTGGCCAGCTGGGGCCTTTCAGGTCCTGTTGCCCAAGGAGGTCCAGGGGGTTTTGTGCCAGGCCTGTACCCAGTTTCTCTTCATGGAGTGAGGGCTGTGTGAGCCGTCTGCTGCTCCCCTGCTTCATGTGACTGCTTTGCTCGATCCTCACCTGAGGAGTACCACAGCGACAGGGTGGAATGAAGAAAGTCACTGTAGACCTGAACCCAAGCCAACAGTGCCCTTCCAATAAACGAAGGGTAGCCATGCCGGCTGCCGACAGCTTCTTGGAGTGTGAACTCTCCTTCTCGAATGTTCTCAGGCACGGTGCGGGAAGTCTGGGGGACTGGGCTCTTTCTCCGGGATCAAGGCAAATGGAGATGAGGGCAGCTATTTGTGTGTGTGTGTGTGTATGGGGGGGGGGGTATTTTTCCACTGGAAAAAATGTCTTGGTGTTTGCTGAAGGGGCTGAGGAGAATTTAGAGGCAAGCCAGGGAGTCCCGTGAAGGACAGAACACATGAGGGACAGGGATGTAGTTAGGAACTGAAACTGGCTTGAGGTCCCTGTGGATACAAGAGCCCTGAAGATGTCGATTCCTGTGGTCGAGATGAGAGGATCGAAGGTCAAGGACTCCTCATTGCACAGATGCCTCCTGGGAAGGCCAGCAGGAAGTTGGTCCTGGCCGTGTTGGGTGGGACAAGCGGATCTTGGGGGCTGAGCTGCCCCGGGCTAGGCAGGTGGGGCTAGGGCTTGCTGTTTCTTCAAGCTGATCCACATTTGCTCCTGGTAGCTCTTGGGTATATGGGCCGTGTGGGGGCCGCTCAGGTGTGCCATAGGCTGAGCTGGAGCTCTCTGGATGAAACTGCGCGTGCAGGAAAGTTGTTACCGAGGGGGCTTTGTGGGGAGGGGAAGGCAGCCTGAACCTTCCACACAGCAGTGAGGGCAAGACCGGAGGTGGTTTTCACCTTCACTGGGTGTGGGAACCAGATCGGCAGCTCCGCCAGGGCAGGAGGGTAGGCGCATGCCCGCAGCTTCTCTGGGACCTGATGGTCCCTGAGGGTGGGACTCTGAGTTACCTCACAGTGGGTGGCCATCTGATAACTTCCCCTCCTCTGCCCTCACATGGGAAATATGGCAGGTACCGTTCCTCATCCTCAGCTATCTGTCAGCCCCCCAGCTTGCCTCTAGCTTGGTGACAGACAACCTTGATACTCAGATTCTTCCCCAGCGCCTTCCCCGGTGGGGACCTGACCTGGAGTTCTAGTCTGGGAAGGACGCAGAAGATGGCTGGTCTGTTCTTACCTGTCCTGGTGTCCTGGATCTGCAGTCAAGGCCAGGTTTCATGGACCCAGGCCAGTGACATGTGTTAGAGATGAAGTCATCGAGAAGAGCAAGTGGATGGAGCCCAAATTCTCTTGTGAAGTCAGGGACTAGCTACTGTCAAACAGGGCCTTGCCACCCCTGGCCCATGGGTGACACCCTCAGACCAGGGTCGTTAACAGGCAGGGCTCAGCCGCCTTCTTTGAATAGGTCTGTAAAACAAACCATAGTGTAAAGTAGGAAAGGGAGCTTTGTTCAGTGTGACTCCCCTGGGGAGAGGAGCAAAGAGGTCCTCTTCTCTCCCCCACTGCTGCCAAGTCCATCTTTGGAGTCCTAACATGAGCTTTAGGTTTAAACAAAAGGTAAGAGATACGGTCAAATGTGGTCCAGCCCATCATGACAAGCCAGCTGTATGGAGCCAGGCTCCCCTCTGCCTAGTCCCAGAGCCTCAGCCTTTTCCTTCTCCTGGTATGAGATCCTAGGGGAAATTCCAGTTCCTGGAGTACATCATCAGCTCAACGGTCTGATAGACAAAGGAAGGACACAGGTGTCCCTAGAATATCTTTGTTCTTGTGAGGATGGTCCCAGGCTCCTTTCCCCAGCCCTCCCCCATTCTCTGAAATGCTGGAGATACTTCAAAGGGTCTGATAAGTAAACTGTCTTAAGTATCACCACATACTTGTGGGGGGACACGGGAGCCAATAGCATATATGGCCAGGCCTTCACAGCTTCATCAGCTGTTGTTACCTACCACTTTCACAGCCCCTCTGGCTCTTTCCCTCTCCCCATCCTGCACCTACCCCCTGAGAAGGGTGTGTTTCAGCTCGGAGACCCAGTCCATGCCAAGGAACTGAATCCTCAGCAAGTCACAGCTACCCACATCTCTGCTCCATGGGGCTTCAGCCCCAGCAAAGAGGGCGCTGCCTACCAGGCCAAGTCATCAGAAGTTAATCCCCTTGGCCCTCTTCCTCAGACCACAGAGAAGAGCAGGGCTTCTTCAGGCGGCCTCCAGCCAGGCTTCTCTGGGGAAGCCCACTACTATTCCAAGCTGCCAGGCCTACATGGTCTCTGGATCCAGTCTTATTTCCACCCCTCTGCTTGGGATTGCTCTCGTCACCTGGTCCGCCTGGTTTGTTTTCTTGATACTGTGGAAGTCTAGAGAGCTGGCGGGATTGAGAAATGGGAAAGCAAAACCTCACACGGGCTGCACCAGCGGGAGTGCAGAATCCCAACCAGCAGACCACCAGGGGCAGTCTGGTTTGTCTCGAGAGTATGGGGCAGACAATGCTTTGCAAAAAGAGGACTTCGGAAGACCCGTGGTGTCTTGGGACTGCTTAAGATCCTGGGTTTTCACCAGGCAGTGGTGATACATGCTCTCAGCTCTTCGGGAGGCAGAGGCAGGGATCTTTGAGTTCCAGAACAGCCAGGGTTACCCAGAGAAATCCTGTCTTGAAGGAAAAAAAAAAAAAAGAAAAGAAAAAGGAAGCTCCTGGGTTTTGAAGCCTGGGGCTGGAACTTGACACAATCAAACTTTAGGGCAACAGTAACTCAGCCCACGGAGCCTGGAAGTGGGTTAAGGAGGCAGAAACTGAAGCATCACAGGTTGGCAAGCTTGAGGAGTCCCAGGAGGCCCTCCAGATGGCACTGTCCTCACAAAGCGGGGTCTGGCTGCAGGGCTACTCAGCGTTTCCTGATGGCCAGGCCCACCAGCAGTCCCTCTGGGCACGGATGTGGCACAGAAGGGGAAGAAACACACCACTGCCTTGGGGCTCACTTCATGGGCTGCGGAGAATGTGACCTGACTCATCTCTGCAGAAAGCAGCAAGGAGCCCCCAGGAGGCAGATCCTGCAGCCTGTTGTGTGACACTGTTCCCAGGAGATGGGAAGAAAAGTCTACTCATCTCTGATAGGGAACCAATGTGAGGCGCCCACCAAAGTCCAACTCGGTGAACCAATGAGTTTTACTGGGGTTGCAGGAATATGGGTGAAGGGTGACAGGGGCAGACATTTCTCAAAGACAGCTGCCATCACCAAAGGCCTGCTCCAGCATGACAGCCACCAAAGCTGGAACACTGGAGCACACCGCACAACCTGCAGGCAGCGAGAGGGTCCCTTTCAGATAGCTTGGTTGGCCTGAGCCTTTTCCAGGCAGCTCAGCTTGTCCTGGCATGCCTGCCAACAGCCCCATGATCAGCTTCAGGCACTTCCTGAAGCTGTTTTGAGTTCTTTGCTGAGCTTAAGGAGATTCCTCTCAAGATGGACTGTTTACTTTCCCTTAGATTCTCCTCTGGTGAATATCCTGTGTGTTAATGAGCTTCCCTCCACGATTGGAAAGTCGTCATTTCATAGGAACTGCTTCACAGCGTCCCACCACTTGCTCCTATGTCCTTTCTGCCCGATTTTCTGCAGTGGTCCAGAGCCTTGGAGGGGGTAACATGGAAATTTGCCTGGTCTTCTAACTCTAGTAGGGTAGGGAAACTAATTTTTAAGTTTTAAAAGACAAGCGTCTCTCTGTTTCAAGACAGGCAGCCCTGGCTGCCCTGGATTCGTTCTATAGACCAGGCTAGCCTCAGACTCACAGAGATCCACCTGCCTCTGCCTCCTGAGTGCTGGGACTAAAGGTGTGCACCAACACAGTCCAGCACTTTTTTTTTTAAAAAAATCTGTTTCTAGAACATGGCTGATGGTCAATGTCAGTGGTATTCCTTGTGTGGTAAAATGCAAGTGTGGAAAGTACAGAGAACAAGAAACAGAAGAACATACATGATCGTCGACAGCAGCAATAACCTCTAGTCATAAGTGCAAGTGTTGGGAAGTGCTCAGCTAGTACATCGTACTCACTGATTAGAGCAATGGCAGTTATTTTTTCCCTGGGACCTATGACTTTCCTGGCCATAGGTTCTGTGTAAGCCCCCAGCACTAGATGTGAATGTCCTCTCATGAAGCAGACCTTCGTCTCATCGGAGAGCTGGGTCCATCCATAAATACATGTGCCACTATGGCACTATCTGGCAAGTCTTGTCAGGCACTTTTTATTATCAAGTATGCAGAATCCACAACTGAGTAGGACTTGGGATCATCTTTATTCTCAGTGACCTGAGTAACATCTCTGGTAATACAAGAGCTGGACCATGGGATGGGAACACTTGCAACTCAGTTCAAGACCTGCAACCAAAGCAAGGGATGTCTTCAGCGAGAGTGTCGCACCCTCCAGTTTTGGAATGTAACCAACATCAGTGGAGATCTTTATTGTTTTAGTGGTCTCTAGAGCATTCCTGGCCAACATCTCAGGAGGTAATCCACCCCTAATACTGGGATTTTTAACAACTTTATAGTTTCTGTGAGCATCTGTTCTTACTTTTACAAGATATCCTTGTTTATTCTTTGTGAACTGATTTTTTGTTAGTTTTAGTGTGTGTGTGTGTGTGTGGTTTTTTTGTTTTTTTGTTTTTTTTTAGATTTACTTATTTAGGGCTGGGCGGTGGTGGTGCACGCCTTTAATCCCAGCACTTGGGAGGCAGAGCCAGGTGGGTCTCTGTGAGTTCGAGGCCAGCTTCGTCTACAGAGGGAGATCCAGGACAGGCACCAAAACTGCATGGAGAAACCCAGTCTCAGAACGCTCCCCCACCCCCCCACCAAAAAAGATTTATTTATTTAGCATGTATACAGTGTTCTACCTGCATCCCTGCAGGCCAGAAAAGGGCACCAGATCTCTCTACAGATGGTTGTGAGCCACCATGTGATTGCTGAGAATTGAACTCAGGAAGAACAACCTTAACCTGTGAGCCACCTCTCCAGCCCATGTTGTATTTTTTTTTGTGTGTGTCTTGGTTGATTTTTTTTTAATTTATTTTTTAACTACACTCATGATATTCATTAATTTGTGTTATTCATTGATTACATTTGCAGTATTCATTCAATAACTATATTTATGATATTCATTAATTTCATGATATTATGTCCTGATACTACTGTCCATTTGTGGGGCTTTTCCATCACACAAAACAGAGATTCTGTACCTGGGAAATCATTATTGCTCTATATTCCTTTCTTCTCCATATATATATTCTATATATTTCAATTCTATAGTATTTGTCCTTTTTTTTAAAATGTAAAAACATTTTATGTACAACTGCAGGAGAAATAATACACAGATAGCTTGAACATAAAAACAGGTTATAATTCAAAAGTCCAAGGTTATTTAAAGCTGGAAAATATTTTCTCTGTAGAAAATAGTAAAAATGATAACATTTCCCAATAAGCCCTTTTAAGCCAAGTTATTGGTTCAGTGTGAGGTTCCTAGGAAGCCATGGGCCGGCCTGTGTTCCAGGTGCTTGGGAGTCACTCTCCCTCATTTCATGGCTTTCTTTCCCACTTGCGCATTCTCTCTCATAGGTGGCAGTGCTGTCCCACCAGAAGTCGCTCCATGTAGCCATCAGGCAGCCCATGGAGTCTAGCTGCAAGGACGGGCAGTCACCGTCACCAAGGCACACCACCTACTCTACGTCATCGTCAACATACACAGTGTGGAGGTCAGTGGTGACGGGGACGGCGCACCTCTTTCTTCTTGAATCTGCCATTGTGGAGAGTTTCATAGTTCCTTCCTTGAATGCCCGAGCTTGGAATTTCTCTGAAGATAGAGCCTGATCGAGGGTGACCTGGGCAGAGGTCCCGTCTTCTCTGAAGATAGAGCCTGATTGAGGGTGACCTGGGCAGAGGTCCCGTCTTCTCAGGTCCCGTCTTCTCAGGTCCCGTCTCTCCAGCAGGAGTGACAACTCCGGAGACCCAGTTTAAAACAAAATGGCTTCTTTCCGTGCTCATCACCTGTCCTTCAGCCAGGCTGCCGCTGACATTCTTCTGGCCTCTGCAGGCACCGCACACATATGCGGTGTATGTAACACATGCAGACATTGATGTGCCAAAAAATAAAAATAAATAAATGCTTAAAAAGAAACCCACCAAGCTCATGAGAACCATGTGGCCAAGGATGATGAGAGGAACAGAGCAGATTTTGCTCCGTGTGTCTTGCCTTGTGCTAGCTCTTGGCTTCAGGGAAGGCCAGCTACTCTGACCTGCAGTCTGCCCTTGGGTTCATGTTGTGGCTTTAGTAAACATCCTCTACGGCTAAAGAAAACAAAGAAACCCACAAATTAAACAAAGAATTAAAAAAAAAAATTCCTAGAGGTATATGTCAAGGATGTCGGAGCCCCACAAATGGCGCATGACCTCCGATTTCTGGGGCTGAGCCATTGTTCCCCTTTCTGATGATCTCTGGCTGCTGTCTCTCCCTCACCATCTGCCTTTCCCATCACCAGAGGACTGGGGACAGGGCACTGCAGCACGTTGGCCGGGATTACTCTGCCACCACTGTCCTAGGGCCTGGAAGCTAAGGAAGAGTTTTCAGAATACTATTCCATGGGAAGTGAGAATTACATGAAATTAACACTGGTGCCCATTAGCAATGTATTATTGCCCGGCGGGTGGCGGCGCACGCCTTTAATCCCAGCACTCGGGAGGCAGAGGCAGGCGGATCTTTGTGAGTTTGAGGCCAGCCTGGGCTACAGAGCGAGATCCAGGAACAGCGCAAAGCTACACAGAGAAACCCTGTCTCGAAAAACAAAAACAAAAAACAAAAAACAAAAAACAATGTATTATTAACAGAAGACATGACTAATCATCCAAGCTGGCAGCGTGCCACATGGCTGCTCTCAGTCCGTCTGTCTGATCCCTTCTTTCCTCCCGGGCTCTGCCCAGCTGTGACCTTCACACAAGACAGTCTCCTCCAACTCCCTGTCCTTCCATGCACACTCTGAGGTCCGTGACTCTGTTTACCTGTTTTCATGTGGACTTACCTCAGCACCTTTGTCTTCCTGATTGTCCTGGACTCTGCCAGCTCCCTGTGGACGGCTTGGCCACCAGACTACCGATCCTGGGATCCAGCCCCTACTAAGAGCCTGGCACATGGCCGTGTCCATCGAGTGTCAACTGACAAAAGAACAGCTCAGATCATTGCACAAAGGCAGCCCAGAAGCTGGGCTCAAACCTCAGACCCAGTCTTCTCTCTCATTCCTTGTAGGTAAGAATGGGGTCAGGTCTGTAGAGGAAGAACTGCTCCCATGATGCTACAGGGGGACTGGAGCAGGCACATGCCAGGAAGTAAGGAACAGGCTGCATGGCTAGAGCTGTGAGCCCAGCTCTGTCAGACATTCCACACCTGGAACAAAATCCCAAGAGATGCAGTGACCCAGGTCACAGGGCCACCCTCTGACAAATCTGGAGAGACCCTCCTCCAGGTCTCAGAAGCCAGAGGAAGGATTCTCAAGGAAGTTGTCGCCCTCTTGAGGTCAGAGCTCTTACTACAAGGATGCTGCAGGGACCTAAATCAAGAAAACGGATTTATGGCTTCATCATCTAGCTCCTAAGTGCTTTTGGCCTACAGCTGGCTCTGTCCATGTAGTTGTTGGCACACTGGGGAGCAGAGGACCCCTAGTGGTGGGACTGGACAGTCTGAGAACTCCTTGGACTTAGAAAGGGAGCTGTGAATGGGAACATCAGTGTAACAGCTCCTGGCTCGAAAGTCCTAGGCTCAAAAACCCCAGGAGCCCTTCTAGGTTGAAACTCAAGAGTTTCATTCACGATAGTGAAGATGGGTCATGTCCAGGAGGGTCATAACTGGCAACAGCCTTGTGGCTTTGCCGTGTTGTCTGGCTTCTCTACCATCCATACCTTCCCAGGCTGAGGGTTTGGGGCAAGCAGCCGTATCCTCAGAAGACTGAGTCACAGAGGTTCTTGAGGGGTTCAGTAGTAAACAGAGAGCCAGGCTGGAGACAGTAGGGGCCTGAGGGTACTGTTTCTCCCAAGAGCCTGCATCATGAAGCCCCCTCACAGTTCTTGCTATATTTTCCACACCATATCAGACCTTTGGGGGACACTTATCCAAACCAGTCAAGAAGGTGTGACGACTCACTGTCACCTCCTGATTGCTGGGATTATTTTGTTAAGCCACCAATCCTAGCCGCTAGACCTGTGTGTAAAATGAATGGCGATGAAGCCTGTTTGATGCAGCGTGAAGAGACTTTAGGGTTAAAAAGGATGTTGGGGTTAAGATGGCGAGGTCCTGCATACTAGAGGGCTTGTAGACACGAGACAGCTAGAGAAGAGGAAGGACTGGGGTCTGAGAAGATCAAGCCAGTATGAGCATGTCTGGCTCTCATTCCCATGAAACCTCCCCTGCCCTAAGGAACACATGAAAAACGCTGATGCCTGTTTATGTATTCTTGATCCTAATGCAACTATTTGTAACAGACTAAACTGTGAGAACAACTTCTGAAAAGCCTCCCACTATCTCCAGCCCATCCCACAGACAAGGGTCTAGCTAGATACGAGGTAACCAAGATAGAGTGCAGTCCATTCATGAGAGTTAGCTACTGCAAGCTTTGCCTTGAGCCTCTGATGCCTATGAGTAGGTGAGAACAAAATCAGCATAGTTAATTAAAGGCTAGCAGACCCCAGAAGGATTGAGTCCAGCTGCTGCCCAGCTCCTTCTACAGCGGGCAAGAAAGGGCAGAGAACTAATCATTCTTGTGTCTCTTGGGAAAGAAGAGGGAGAAGGGCCCCAAGCTTGAGGCTGTGGTTAGGATTTCTAGCCACAGCCTCTGCAAAGTGGGTCATGTCCAGTGCCCTTTATGCAGTAAACAGAGAGTTTAATAAGAACCGATTGCTATGCCTTCTGTGCTGTGTGCGCTTTTTAGTGACAGAAAACCAAATCTCGACAGATTGACTGTTCCTCAGAGCCTGGCAATTCTTTATTTTTCATTACCCAACTCTAACGAATTCACCGTAGTACAACTTCGTACCTACAGTACTGTGAAACAGATTCACTATGTACATTAAGGAGGAAAAATTCATAAATAGATGCATGAAGTACTACACCAAAAAAAAAAGTCTTCAGGCTTTATATCTCTGATAAATTTTAACGTTTAACATTCTTCCAGAAAAGTCTTATTTAACAATGATAACTGGAGAGACCAAAAATCTAACGTCGGAGGTTAGATCAAGGCTCGATCCCTTAAGGCTCGATCCCAATATCGGCGGACGATCACACCCCCTTCAAACCCAGGCTCACAGCCCGCCGGTGATCTGAAGTGCGCAGGCGCAGTGGCACGGAGGGCGTGGTCCGCGTGGCCGGTTTTCCTGCGGCGGACGCTCCTCCTCCAAGTGCAGCCGCGACTCCGACTCAGCCGCCGCTTGCTCGCCTTGGCGAGACCGTCCTGCGGCTGAGGTGAGTTCGGTGCTGCGTGGGGGCAGAGCGGAGGGCGAAGGAAGCGAAGCGAGAAAAGTCAGGCTCGAGCGGAGACGCAAACGGAGGGCGCCAGCGAGAGCCAAGGGGCGGAGTGAGCGGAGCGCGCGGAACGGCCGGAAGTGGGGGGTGGGGGGGGTGGAGACAGCGCGTGATTGACTGGCCGAGAACCAATGCGAGGGGCAGCCCGGGGATAGCGGCGCCTTCAGGTTGAATGTGTGGAGTGTGTTGAGTTCTAAAATTTAGGAAAGCTGTATTAAGCGATTTTTTTTTCAGGGAATTATTTTATCTAGTGAACGTCAGGTGTGCACCATTACCACCTCTGTTAAACATGAAGACACAGGTTTTATTGATAATTACTAACTTGAGGTCCATTTTGGCAATCTGCCCCGGGGCCCGGCCCATACTGTTAAGTGCTCTGCTCTACTGCTGTTTTTTTTTTTTTTGGTTTTTCGAGACAGGGTTTCTCTGTGTAGCTTTACGCCTTTCCTGGGACTCACTTGGTAGCCCAGGCTGGCCTCGAACTCACAGAGATCCGCCTGGCTCTGCCTCCCGAGTGCTGGGATTAAAGGCGTGCGCCACCACCGCCCGGCTCTACTGCTGTTTTTTAGGGTTCAGGAAGGAAGATCGGATGTATGTAAATCTACCACATTGATAATGGAAGTGGCGTAAAAGTGGGAGTCAATAATAAATACATAGTTCCCACACTGTCCTGAAATCCAGGCTAGCTTGCAGTTTTCATATGCAGGGAGTCCCTGTCTGCCAGCTGCGCCTGTATGCCTGGTATTCCCAGACAGTGACACTCTTCACCTCATTCCAGGGAATCGCCTTTTTAGTCTTGCTGGTTCTGTTGTACTTAGGCGAGCTTGACCGAAGCAGAGCTCTATGGACCCGGGTTAAATCCGTGCTTCTCTTCTTGGAGTAGCTAATGTTTCCTCTCCTAACACCCCCGACAGCAAGTGAGCCGTCACCCCAGCCAGCAGTTATTTAATTTCTGTAGCATCAGCAGCCAGCAGCCATGTTCTGTTATGATGTTGGTGATAGGTTAAGTGAGATTTAAAAAAAAAAAAAGGAGGCTGCAGAATGTTTAACACATGCCAAATGCTCAGAATTTGTTGGTTACCTTTTTAAAGTTATTTTTATTTTATCATTTTATGTGTATGGGTATTTTGCTCCCATGTATGTCTGGATCCCTGGAACTGGAGTTAGAGACAGTTGTGAGCTGCCATGTGGGTGCTGGGAATTGAACCTGGGCCCCTCTGGAAGAGCAGCCAGTGCTCTTAACCGCTGAGCCATCTCTCCAGCCCCCGTTGGTTACTTTTCTTCTCCTTCCCTTCATGTTTTAATGGTTTTTCAGTTACATAGCTCTTTTTATTATTGAATTATCTTCGTTTGTTATTTGGGTCTTGGTTTTTGTTCTTTTGTTTTGGTAATTTCTCCACCTGGGCAGTCCTTTTTCTACCCCTAACTATAATTGGAAGAACACATTGGTAACTGCTTTTCCTCATAAATAGATTGACAACTCTCACTGTCGTTTAGGATACTGCAGTTAAAAAAAAAAAGTTTCAATTTATTAATAATAAACTGGGTCTTAGGGTTATTAATATTTGGACTTAGAAGAGATGGGCCTGTCCGGTTAACTCTCAAGAGGGTTGTGGGTGAGTGTGACCTCCAGATGGCAAAGAGATGGTAGAGGAAACACAGTTTCAGAAGAGACAGAAATGAAACACACGGGGAGCTGAGAGCCCTTGACCTGGCAGGGGGAGAGGAATCCTGTGGCCCTAGTATTGGGAAGCCATCCCAGTCAGAGATTAGTGGCTGTGAAAAGCGTCCCTCTAGTCTGGCACCAAACAACTTTTTTTTAGTGGGAACCCCCGGACTCCCACTCCCTGCTAGTAAAGCTGTCTGCCATTGAGCCCCAGGTAGCTCTTACGTCTTGAGGTCCGAAAACGATGGCCAGTAGATGGCGCTCCTGTGTCGCTCTAGAGGTTAGTATGTAGCAAAGCAGATGTGAGCTGTCTGGTGCAGGAGGCTGTGGATGTGAACTGTCTGAAGGAGCCTGGCCCTTCTGTGCCATTTCCCTTAGTTTTAAGGGCCTCGGTCGCAGGAGCAGGTGAGGCAGCTGGGTTGTGGGAATGCCCCATCACAGAGTCCTTGGAGAAGGGTGCCGGAGAAGGAAGGGATCACAGGGGCAGCTTTGAGCCAGAGGACGCTCGCCTTGGCGTGAAAGTGCTCTGCTTTTGTGGAGGCACTGGAAGGGTATCCGGTAGCAGCGTGAGAGGCTCATGTTAGGGCTTTCCTGGACTGGACTCTGCAATAATAATGTTTGATCAGCATCGTCAGATGGAATGTACGGCCCTGGCATATCATGTGTATGTATAAATGGACAGAATGTGGTCTCTGCTTGCCAGAAAATGTACAGCTGAGAGGGGAATTCTGTGACAAGTGAGAAAACTGCTTTGGGCTAAAGATTTCAAGCCAATTCATGGCTCATGAGAAAGGTAGTAGATTTCTCTTACTTTTTTTTTTTTTTTTTAAACTCTAGGGCAATGGCTGACGAAAGCCAGGAGATCGGTGGCATCCATTTCCCTTTCCCCTTCCCACCCTATCCTATCCAGAAGGACTTCATGGCGGAGCTCTACAAGGTTTTGGAGGCTGGCAAGATTGGGATCTTTGAGAGTCCAACTGGCACAGTGAGTATGAGGGATGAGGGAGTGTCAGCCACTAAGACAGCCTGGAGGGAGCCTTGCTTTCCTTGACAGTTCTGTGCAGACATTGCCTTCCTTGAGAAGAAAGCGGGCACAGGAGTCGTCAGTTTATCTTTCTGCGTAGTACTGACTTCCGCTATTAAACTGTTAAGCACAGCACCACAGTCTGAGGAAAATCAGGCTAAAGGCAGCTGAGACTTTAAAATTGCAGTGGATACCGTAACACCAATGCTTTGGGATTTCTCTGGCACACTACTGCCTTGATGTTCAGGGACATAAACATGGCTGTGGCTTTTCTCCAGGTTCGGCGTACTGTTTTAGAGTGTAGGATATAGGTTCCTGAGTGCCGTTAGGAGCCCACCGAGGGACCCTCCGTTTTCCTTTCTGACCCAGATTGAGTGAGCAATGTAATTGAGGTGGGCTGTTGAGACTGAAAGGGCTGTGGCTAGTGATCCCCAGCTTCTTTCCGGCACTCTGGTGTGTTACCTCGCGTGGTAAGTACTATGTGATGGTGTGAAGAGTCTCAAACTCTAGGCTTCAACCTCACAGATACGAAAGCCTCTGGTCCCTGTTAACTGCGTGCCTGGTATCTGTGGAGCTTGGCAAGGTTGGCCTACGGGAGGCTCTTCACACGAGTTTTCTGAACGAACAAATAAAAGACAGTGAATTATCCCCATCCTTATAAGTGTGCAGAAGCACATCTCTAGAATTGACACCCAGGATTCTGGGACAGAAAATATGTCTTCTGGGATACTCCGTTGTTCCTTTTCATTCCTTTTACACCAGTGGCTCTCAACTTATAGGTCGTGACCCCTTTGGGTCACGAAAATGAAAAAAAATGGCCCTTTCACAGGAGTCACATATCAGATATTTACATTATGATTCATAACAGCAGCAAAATTACAGTTGTGAAGTAGCAGCAAGAATAACTTTATGGTTGGTGGTCACCACACATGAGGAACTGTATTAAAGGGTCACAGCGTCAGGAAGTTTGAGAACTGCTGCTCTATATGGTGAGTGGGAACATTTTCTGGGTGCCTTGTGAAGATTGTTCTATGGCTTAGGAGCGCATTTGGATTTGCAGTGTTTTTGTTTTTTTGAAACAGGGTTTCTCTGTGAGTACTTGCTATCCTGGAACTAGCTCTGTAGACCAGGCTGGCCTCGAACTCAGAGATCTACCTGCCTCTGCCTCCCAAGTGCTGGGATTAAAGGCGTGTGCCACCACAGTCCGACTGGATCTGCAGCTTTTTAACAAGTTCCAGTCAGCCTCTTTTAGTGCCATTAGCATTATTATTATTTTTTTTTAATTTCTATTTTACATTACGTGAGACAAACCAGGGCTTCAAGCATAGCAGTGGAGCTCTTTACCACCCACTTACCTTGCAGCCCTCTCAGTCTGTGATTTTTATGGCCTGCTTACACTACCTAAGCCTGCGGGACTTTAGTTACCGTCGGTGTTTGTGTTAGAGTGCACGCTGTTAACTTTGGAAGGTGATTTGGGGTGTACCCTTAGGAACTGCTGCTCCCTTTTTAGTGAGGCTATATAGGGGCTCTGTCCCTGGGCCATTGTTGCATGCTGGTGTCTTACCTGTCTTGCCCAACAACATCTGAAGACAGTATTTCTTTTCCACAGTCAGCACATGACCACCACCTCCAGGCTCTTCTGGAGGAGTGCTGCTTGGATTTCTTTCCATTTAGTGTTTTCTGGAAATGGAAACAGTGCAATGGGGTGTTCTTTAAGTTGTGTGATCTGTCTATTCCTCAGAAGGGTCATCCTACCAAGAACCATTCAAAATATTAATGAAAGCTGATAGATTCCACATCTCAGGATAGTGATATTCCAACATTATTTAAAAGTAGCAAGTACCCCATTTCTTACTTCACTGCCAGGTATTTTTTTGTATTCTGCTTTCTGTGTATTAACTATCCTAACGCTTGTGTCGGCTGCATGATTGGATCTTACTATTTTCTGTCCCAGTTTTGCATATATATGGAAATGAGCTTTGAGAGTCAGCTCAGAGTCCCAGAGCTAGTAAGATGAGT
Organism: Peromyscus californicus insignis; assembly: GCF_007827085.1. Lineage (NCBI taxonomy): Eukaryota > Metazoa > Chordata > Mammalia > Rodentia > Cricetidae > Peromyscus > Peromyscus californicus. Next base: position 43,586,795 of record NW_026294514.1, on the reverse strand, counting down.
TACTATTTCATCTAGGATTGCAGGCGAGGAGTCTAAGGCTTACGTACCTCCCAGGGCAGGTAGGTCTAGAACCCTGGTCTGCAGACTCACAGCCACCCTGGACTAAGTAGGCAGAGGGATCAGTAGACAGAAGGCTAGCTCTAAAGATTCACCTGAAACCCAAATGGATCCTAGGAGCAACAGCCTGGGGGACTCCTCCCTAGAACTGTGTCCCTCTCCTGGGACTTCATAGTATAGCGTACCACAGATTGGGTGCACAGCAGAAATCCAGCATCTTACAGTTCTGGAGTTTCAAGGTCTGGAATCAACATATTAGCAGATTTGGTTCATTCTGAGGCTATGTGGGAAGGGTGTCCAGGCCTACTCCTTGGCTTGTAGATGCCATCTTCTTCCTGTGTTTCTTCATGGTGCCTTTCTTCTCTGTGTGTCTCCATCTGAATGTCCCTTTTTCATAAGGTTCCCAGTCCTTGTAAGAATTAGGACCCACCTAAGAGCCTCATGTAACTAATTGGACCCACCGTGATTCTGTTTCTAGGAAGTTCACATCCTGAGATACTGGAGTTAGAGTTCAGCACAGGGGATGCATGTCAACCTGTGAAAGGGACCATGGAAAACTGACCTTAGTCAAGAACAGTGTTGTGGACAGCAGTCGTCTTTAACAGTAGGGACTCCTGTGACTGATTATGTTGTGTCTGGACTTCAGTTGCCTTAAAGCTTAGAGTCCAACGTGGCCTTGGCAAGAATTTGGGATTTGTCTTTGTTTTTGTTTTTGTTTCTTTTTTCAAGACAGGGTTTCTCTGTGTAGCTTTGGCACCTTTCCTGGAATTCACTCTGTTTTAGCCTAGGCTGGCCTGGAACTCACAGAGATCCTCCTGCCTCTGCCTCCTGAGTGCCCAGATGGATTTCATGCTTTGTATTTCTTGGCTATTAGTGAATTTTTTCCACCATTGTTTAGTTATATTAGTTTGCAGTGTTTGTAAGTTGAGAAGACACTTGAATTCTTTTGGAACGTGGAGTTAGCTATGTGGTTTCAAAGCTGCTTGTTACTGCTTCTTGGACCAGGTTTTACACCCCCTTGCCTGTTTCTGTGGACTCTGCTACTAACTCATTTCCTTTCTAGATGGTCTCAGAGCATCCTCATGCTTAGTAGTACAGCTTCTTACTGTTAACTGGGGAAGCTGTCCTTCGGGGAAGCTTTGCTGCTGGCCTTGTCTGAGGTCATCCTTCTTCCTGCAGGGCAAGTCCTTAAGTCTCATTTGTGGGGCCCTCTCCTGGCTCCGTGACTTTGAACGGAAGAGATTACAGGCGGAGGCTCGTCTCCTTGCACCTGGGACTGGCCCCATGTGTGGTGGGCAGAACTCGCTCCCATCTTCCTCCTCTTGCCAAGAGCCCTCTGGCACCCCGAGGCCTGGCGGAGAACCTGACTGGGTCACTGAATTTGTTCAGAAGAAAGAAGAAAGGGACCTGGTGGAGAGGCTGAAGGTGAGCTCTGAGGGGCTGAGAGAGGGGAGCGATCAGGGACACAGCTTTCCCTGATTATTTTCAATTTATTACAAGTTGAGGAATTCCGTATCCTTTGTTTTGGTGGTGCCTTTCAACCCTTCTGTGAACTTGTGTGGCTATCGCTGTCTCTTTCCGATGCGAGCAGACCTTTCCCATTTATGGCTCACTCGGCGAGGGACTCTGTTGAAGAATGACTTTTGTATGCCCCAGAGAGAGAGGATGTAGCTCTTTTGCACTGAGCGGTGGGGCCAGACCTGCAGAGATGGAGCGTGTGTGTGTGTGTGTGTGTGTGTGTGTGTGTGTGTAGCGGGGGTGGGAGGGTTGGTTCGGGGTGGTGGGGAGGTGGGGAGGCAAGGACAAGAAGGCCCCTAGTAGACTCCTCGCTGAGAAGGGCCGGGGTGGCCCTCCTGCAGGAGTCTCTCTGCTGTCCCTGTCCTTTAGGAGGAGCAGGTGAAGAGGAGGAAGCGGGAAGAGCGTCTGCAGCAGGTTGGCCAGGATGGAAGAGGGCTCAAGTTTGCAGCGAAGCGCATGGTGAGCATCTGGAGGGCTGCGGCATGTGAGGCAGCTGGACACTGCCTGCGGTGGGGGTGAGAGACCAGAGTGGCAGACTCCAGTCCCTGCTCCGTTGGCCAATAGCTAGGGATCTTAAGTGGTGGAGAACTTGAGTCTAGAAGAGGCATTCTTGAGTCGGGTAGGGAGGCTCGTGTGATGAGGTCAGCCTGGGTGCCCTGTCCTTGGTGACAGCTCTGTCGGGGAGTTGGTGGGGCCCCAGTGCTGAGACTTCTTTTGGTCTTTGTTCCTGCCCAGAAGAAGGAGGAAGAGGAGACCGAGACTCTCCTGCGCCTCAGCAGGGAGATGCTGGCTGAAGGGACAGGGCCGGAACGCCTGGAGCAGCTGGAGGGCGGGGAGGAGGAGCTGGTTTTGGCAGAGTACGAGAGTGATGAGGAGAGAAGAGCCAGCAGGTGAGACCTCTGCTGCAGTCAGTCTACGGCCCTGCTGGTGCAGCCCTGCCCTCAGGCCACCTGACGAGAGGGCCTGATAGCCAGCTGCCCTTCCCTCTATTCCGGCTTTTAGAGTCCATAAATGCTGGTGACAGCCATCGCTGGCCTTTACTCTGTGCTGGTCCCTTGTGTATGTTGAGATAGTTTTCCCCATGGTAGCTCAGTGGTGGAATCCTGGAGGGTATGGATTGGTCAAGTGCCATGTCTTGGCCATTGCTGTGGGCTTATAAATGGAGGGGAGAGCTAGGCCTGGACCTAGGTCACCCAGCTCTGGATCCCATATTCCCCACCACTAAAGCATGTGTGGAGTGCATGGTCCTAACTGTCAAGGAGTTCCTGACTCAAACTTGGATACTGTTTTAAGGCTTCTGGTCCAGATGGGCAGGTTCCTATTTTATGAGCTTCACTTGGGGGTGAATCAGGAAACCTCGATGGGAGGGACTTGGTCACTTCTGCATCTCACAGAGCCTTTCCAGACCCTCTTTTCTCATTCCCACCTTAATTCTCGTGGAGGGAGTCCTGAGGAGCAGGGCTTGGCGGTTCCCTGGGACATGTCTGTGTTGTATTCCGGGCTTGCTCCTCAGCCCTGTTGATGTCTGAGTAAAGGGCTGCCCTCCTTGTCAGTGAACACCCAGAGCACATTCCAGTGCTTTTAGGTATTTGGTTGTCCTCTGTGTGCTGTGTGAAAGAAAACTCACCTCTGTGTTTGTCTGTCTCTTAGAGTGGATGAGGAGGAGGAGGAGGATGACTTGGAGGAAGAACATATAACCAAGGTAAGCTAAGCTGCCTGCTCCTTGGATGCTTCTAGAGGCGGGAGAGGTGAGTTCCTAGGTCCAGGACTCTTTGTTCTAGCAGTTTCTCAGCCTTCTGTGGGTGAAGAGCTCCCAGCTTTGGAGGTGTGTGCATCCCGAATGCAGAGCATCGATCGCTCTTGTTGCTCCCTTGACTAGCTAGGCTCTGAGGGGAGGCCTCGGGAGGAGCAGCATTTAGGGCCAAGGACTCACAGGGTTTCCCTTTGCAGTGGGCACTAGTGAGGGCAAGGGAGGAGCAAGCCAGTGTGCCCTCCTTATTCTTGGACTCTCATGGTGTGTTTCTCTTCCTGCTTGTATTTCACGTGCGTGGAGTGTAGTGAGCCATGTGTGGTGTGTCATTCTCCATTTTAAAAGTACATGGTTTCATCCAAGATGGATCTTTTCTGTTGAAAGTAGGTGTCCTTCTCTGCTCTCTCTCTCCTCACTGCTGAATCCTAGAGTAACCAGAATGTTCACCTCAGACTCCATCTTTCCCTTCAGGGCACATGTAGGGAATAACTTTCCACCCGTGTTCTCCAGAAGGCTCAGAGGATCACTTCTGAATCAGGAGTCGGTGCTGTGGGGAAACTCACTCTCCGAGGGTCCCCAGCTCCTGCTGTGTGGTAGGACTTGAGGTCCAGTGTGAGTTGTGAGAGTTGAGTCCTAGGGACTGCTTGAACTTCCAGAGCACTGCTAAGCCCTCCTCAGGTGTTAGCTGACCTGAGCTGATGTGTGCACTTGTAACTGCCCTCCTTCCTCCTGCAGGACCTCAGGCCAGTATGAGCTAGTCAGACCCCTCTTTGAATCCCTCACTTTCCTCTGGTCAGATTTATTACTGCAGTCGGACACACTCACAGCTGGCCCAGTTTATACATGAAGTACGCAAGAGCCCTTTTGGCAAGGAAACCCGGCTAGTCTCTCTTGGCTCTCGGCAGGTAAGCAAAGGGGGTGGGTATGGGGAGCTCAGCCCAGACAGATTCCTTCTTCTGTGTCTTTTGTCTTGGGCCAGGCATAGAAAACTGGTGGGGTGGAGGCAAGGGGGGATTGGGATCCCTGCTCCTTTGCTGGCCTATTGTTCTTGAGAAGGTGCAGGAGAAGCAGGCTGGGTAGTGGTCCTTCCTGTGACCTGTAGCCAGCACCACTTCTGGTCTTTGACAGAAGCCTGTCAGTAGTCAGGATCAAAGATGCTGAGCTGAACTAAGGAGTGCTGAGAGTGGGAGAGACAGTCTTTCCCAGGGAAGAGCGCACCATTGGTTACCCAATACCAAAGGGTCAGGGAAAACATAGTTACAGATGGAGCAGGCTGTAGTTAGGAATGTTTATGCATGTAGGTATACATATATGGCTGTAATATCAATTCATGAAAAAAGAGGCCATGCGTTTGAAAGAGATCAAGGAGCATTTGCAGAGAGGAAAGGGAAGGGAAAAATATTGTAATTATAATCTCAAAAAATAGAAATTAAAAACTATACTATTGGTCATGCTTCTCTCATCCAGTCCCAGAGACCACAACAAAGGACAGTATATTTTATTCAATGAGCTCTTTGCTAAAAAAACCTCACAGAAAACTCACCCTTTGGTTGGGAAAGAAACAGACTATTAGCACATTAAAAAAGCGTTCATTTAAGTCAGGCATGGTGGTGGGGGCACATCTTTAATCCCAATACATGGGGAGGCAGAGGCAGGCAAATCTCTCAGTTTGAGGCCAGCCTGGTCTTTGTAGTGAATTCCAGGAAGCTGGAGCTATGTAGTGAGACCCTGTCTTAAAAAAATAAAAAGCTGGGTGGTGGCGGCGCATGCCTTTAATCCCAGCACTTGGGAGTCAGAGGCAGATGGATCTCTGTGAGTTTGAGGCCAGCCTGGTCTACAGAGCAAGTTCCAGGACAGCCAGGGATACACAGTGAAACCCTGTCTTGAACCTCCTCCTTCAACCCCCCCCCAAAAACAAAAACCAACCACCTAAACAAACAAACAAACAAAAAAACCCCAAACCTCTCATACTCAAATGGGGCCAGGGCTCTAGCTGCAAAGAAGCAAGCTTCAAAAATACATTAAATGGGCTGGAGAGATGACTCGGTGGATAAGAGCACTTGTTGCTCTTCCAGAGGATCCAGGTTCAATTTCTAGCATCTATATGGCAGTTCACAACCATCTGTTACTCTAGTCCAGGTGATCGTAGGCTGTCCTCTAGCCTCCTTGGGGACCAGGCACACGTGGTGCACAGATATACATGCAGACAGAACACCCGCACACCTAAACTAAGAGTAGATAAGTCCGCACTGACCAGTACAGAGCACAGTGGGCGGCACGTTGAAGACAGCAGCCCCAATCTCAGAAAAGGTGATGAGTTTTGTGTGCTATACCTTGGGCACAGACAAGTTTCTCTCATTCAGGAAGGCAGAAGAGCAATTTAGTGGTCACATTTATGTTAACGGTCCATTCTGTATTTGAGGGGAAACAGGTCAAGATGAGACAATATTTAGGGTTGACTGAGGGTGAGCTTGGTGGTCGAGGTTTTGCCCAATGTGCATGAAGACCACTGCTTTCTCTCTCCTTCTCTCCTGCCTTACAGAACCTTTGTGTGAATGAAGATGTGAAAAAGCTGGGTTCTGTGCAACTTATGAATGACCGCTGTGTGGACATGCAGAGAAGCAAACACGGTATGCACAGGAACGTGGGCTGTGCTGTTCAGTGGAAGTGGCAGGAATGTGGTGGGGTTGTTACAGGGCCATGATGATGAAGATTGTGTTACCCAGAAATAATGGGCAAGCAGGCCCTGGTTCCTTCCTCAGACCCCCTCCTTGGGCAAGAACGTTAGCTTTCTGGGTCAGGGTCAGGGACCTGGCTCAGAGATGTTTGTGCCATCTATGGAGAGTATAAAGTAAAATCCCAGAGTGCTCTGATGAGTCCACAGTCGGCAGCAAGAAACGTGTTTGGACATCACTGCACCTACTTCTGACCCCAGAGCTCCTTCCTGTCCTTGTTTTCTCTCATCTCTCCCACCACAGAGAAGAACGGAGCTGGGGAAGACAAGCCAAAGAGAAGGAGACGGAAAATCCAGACCTCTTGCCCATTCCATAACCATGAGCAGATGCAGCTTCTCCGGGACGAGATTCTGCTGGAGGTGAAGGATATGGAGCAGCTTGTGGCCCTTGGGAAGGAGGCACGGGCCTGCCCCTATTACGGAAGCCGCTTTGCCATCCCTGCAGCCCAGGTGAGTGTGCTGGAGAAATGGGAAGTAGTTCTTGCACTAACTGGGGCTTGCAAGGCTTTCCCCTTCCTCTTTAGTAGTTGAAGATGTCCCTACATAGGTTAGGCAGACAACTGTGCTGCCTCACATCTGCATGGCATAAAATTATCTTATCCAGAGCGTGGAGTTGCTCTGGGCTAGAGGCCAGTTGGCGTTATTGAACATTCAGCGTTAGGAGCCTGTTCATCCTAAGAGTTGCTCATCCAAGGGAACCAGACTGAAAGGGTGTTGGGCAGGAGTTGAGCCCAGAACATGAGCATAACCAAACGGCTTTTCTGGTTGACTGCTGACGTATCCACCGCCTGCCTGCACCTGGCAATCCTGTCTTGCTCAGACCTGCCCTATCTTTATATGGAGAGGAAACACTGAATTTTGTCTGACAGCCCCTTGCTGTTCACTGTGGCTGATGTCATGCTGTCTTGCTCCCTCCCTGAAACGTGTCACTCATAGGGAGATCTGTGTCATCTGGGAGACTTAGATGGATTTCAAAAGAGAGCAGGTCTTAGTAATCATACTGCACAGTATGGTGCTCACTCGTGACGTCCCTGCTCTATGTGGGTACTCACAGACAAACTGGGGGGCTGTCCACAGATGTCTCAGTGAGTTAGTGCTGCCGCCATTTATATAGACATATGAAGACCTGAAATTGGCGTGGTCTTGACATGTGGAAGCAGTTTTCACCTGTAACAGTCCATTGCAACAGCCCTGTTCTCCCCATGAGAACACTGGGGCTCAGAAAGATGATTTTCTCTCCTCTCGCTGTCTTAAATGCTGGTACCCATATTGGCACCTGGGCCTTGAGTTTCCAGTTTTCTGAATTTTCATTATCGGTATCTTTTTGTGTGTGTTTGGTGGGTGCATGTGTCTGCACGCATGTGTGCAGGCCAGAGAACAACTTTGGGTGTGGCAAAGCTAGTGGGTATGTGAGCCTGTTCTTGTCTCCCTGCTGCTGGGATTTCAAGCGGTACCACCATCCCTGGCTTTTTCCCCATGGGTTTGTGGCTCAGACTTAGCCCTTGCTTTCAAGGAAAACGCTTTACCAACAGAGCGATCTCCCTCATTTATCTGTTGTCTTTTAATTGGAAGATATTCATAGCAACATATACCTTCAGATTTGATGTTATACTCACCCCTCAATTGACATGGTTTGTCAAATTCACTTAGCTGATGAAAAACCAAGGGTCACTTAAATTAGATTTTGCCAGGGTCACAGCTCCAGGACCACAGGCTACTGTTGCTTTCTGGTACTCAGTGTGCTGAAGAAGTTTGGAGCCTGAGGGCTATCTTGGGATCTTAGATGAGGTTCACCTCCAGGCACTCCACCCGCTTCCCTTCCCCAGATGATCAGCTCCAATGTTCGTTCTTCACTGTTGACAGTCCACATAAAACATCTGAAGGAAGGTCTATTGGAGCAGGCAGAACACTGAGCTGTGCTGTTCTGGCTTGAACACCCCTGTGCAAGGTTGGAGTGAGAAGCTGAACAACTCCACAGGACTTTAGTGGCCTGGAGTTTATTGCAGGATAAGCCTTCTGCCGTGTGCAAGACTGGTTGCTTCACTGTCCGACGGTCATCTTTCCCTACAGCTGGTGGTGTTACCTTACCCAATGCTGCTGCATACAGCCACCAGACAGGCTGCGGGAATCAGGCTGCAAGGCCAAGTGGTCATCATCGATGAGGCACACAACCTGATCGACACCATCACCAACATCTACAGCACAGAGGTCAATGGTTCCCAGGTGGGTCAGCCTCTCCCATCTTGGGCAAAGTGACATAGGTCATTCCTTTAAATGCCCGGGCCAGGAATTCCTCTGAATGTTGGGCTTGGTAGAGGGCGAGCTGAACCGAAACTCTGTCTTTTCCTGTTCATCGCCAAGTGTGAGGTTCTTGGTACCCAGCTTGAGCAGAGTGGCATCTTCTGTCTTCAGCCATCCTTCAACCAGGATGCTGCTAACTAGTTCTCTGTCAGTAGGATGGTGGCATCAGGGACCAGGAGTCTCACAGGGTCGCATTTTATCATTATTGATACTGCTTTGGGGGTCTCTGCAGGCTCCTGTTTACTGTCATCTGGTATGTGGCAAGCATTGAATGGGGTTCTGTGTGCCTCACACTTTTCTCTTGGGGTGGGGGTTCGCCGCTTCAGCTTCGGAGCTTTGGGGTTCTGGAGGGCAAAACTGTGTGTCGTATACCCACACTACATAGATTGAGGTGAGCCAGGATTTGACCCCTGGCTTCTGAGCATGAAACCTTTGTGATTATCTCTCACCGTCTTGAATCTTACTCTTGGTGGAGTGTGAGTCATCTCCTAAACCAGTTCCCCTGTGGCATTTAGGACCTTAGGCTTTGGTCTTTTCCTTACCCTCGCAGTTGTCATCAGCCCATGGCCTCTACATGCTTGGCCCTTGTCTGTTTCTGTCAAGCTGCCCATCACCTGGATGGTATCCTGGGCTGACATTTCCTAGACACGGACTAATGTCTCCCTGCAGAGATCCTCTTAACCATATCCTGGGATGCCTTCATGCTGTTCTGTTTTCTCTCCAGCTCTGCCAGGCCTATTCCCAGTTACTCCAGTACATGGAAAGATACGGGTAAGACACCACCCTTGAGGAAGAAGATCTAGCCATGCTCAGTCTCAGTGGCCTCCAGCTCAGCCTTCCAGAGCACAATGGAGGTTACTGTTAGTGCCCAGGTCTTGGAGGATTCAGTTGAACTGGTCTGTCCTAGTGTGTGCCCTCCACATCCTAGGCTTTTTGAACAGAGCAGCAGGCTCTGAAAGCCTTGGTCTTAGCCAGCCTTTTTATCTGCTGGAGCCCAGTGTGTTAGGCCCTAGGCAGAAAGGCCCAGTGGCATCCAGTGGAGGGAAGCTGCTGCAGAATCCTGTGGTAGCTCTGCCTGTGACTTCTTCCTCAGGAAGCGTTTGAAGGCCAAGAACCTAATGTACATCAAGCAGATCCTGTACTTGCTGGAGAAGTTTGTGGCTGTTTTGGGAGGTAGGAGCGTCATCCCCTGGACCACTCCTCAGCTTCACGTGGTGTTAGTCTTGTTCCTTGAATGCCAGTCAGCACACTTGGGTGTGTTCCGCTTTTAAGCACTGGTTTGATCACTTGGACACGCTCTTTCCGGTTTAACTTGAGATGTTTGACCATAGCTTTTTCATTGTTGTGACTTTTGGCCCTAGTTCCTTCCCCATGGTTTGCTCCTTTCGCTTTAAGAAACCTGACTGTATGGTTATGTTAATCACACGGTGCAGAGCGAAACCTGTTGTGTGGCATAGTCACAGCCACATGGCATACTGGCACTGACACACAGGCAGTTCTTATTTGCCCCTGTGTGGCTAGAAGCCCAGGAACTTTAAGCCTCATTGCAGAGGAGAAGCTAAAGCTCAGGGTGCGACCTGCCTGTGGCTCACGAGACTGGAGGCTGCTGACTCCGGCATCCAAGATTCTTGGGTTATTCTGGTCTGGGACTGTTTCATTATATGGACATGCCTTTTTTTTTTTTTTTAAAGATTTATTTATTATGTATACAGTGTTCTGCCTGCATCTATGCCTGCAGGCCAGAAGAGGGCACCAGATCTCACTATGGATGATTGTGAGCTATAATGTGGTTGCTGGGAATTGAACTCAGGACCTCTGGAAGAGCAGCCAGTGCTCTTAACTGCTGAGCCATCTCTCCAGCCCCATGAATATGCTTTTAAAGGCTTCTGTAGAGCTGGATTTCCAGAAAGCCAGTGCAGGCTTTTCTAGAGAGATTTTGTCCCATGCTGGTACTCTCGACTTCCTTCTCTGCTGTGTCACAGCTCCTGTCTTCTGGAAGATCCTATTTTTTCCCTTGCCCTGCTCAGAGTGACAGTGGGGAGACTGCTCTGCTCCTGTCCCCTGCCTGGCCTTGGGCTCCTGGAACCTCCTGTCTTCTTAGTGTGCTCTTTGTCTGCTGTAAATGCCCCAAGCAAAGTCTCTAGAAACATGAATGTTCCTTGTAGTTCATGGAGACAGGACAGAGTTGAGAGCTAAAGTGAGCAGAGAACTGCCACCATGACTTACTCAAATTCCCTTTTTTAGGTAACGTTAAGCAAAATCCTAGTACACAGAGCCTGCTCCAGACAGGTGAGGAAGTCGCTGTTGAGGGTGGGAGGTGATGTGACCCACTCAGAGCTCCACTCTGGGACTGAGCAGGGGACTCAGCAAGGTACAAAACCAGGGTCCTTTGTCTGTTTGCAGGTTCTGAGCTGAAGAGCATCAACGACTTCCTCTTTCAGAGCCAGGTGGACAACATCAACCTGTTCAAGGTAAAGGTCTATTCTGATTTAAATACCTTCTGATTTACTTAAGGCTAGAAAGGAGAGGTGGGGATGGAGTGCAGCTGTCAGGTGGGGATGGAGTGCAGCTGTCAGGTGGGGATGGAGTGCGGCTGTTGGAGAGGTGGGGATGGAGTGCAGCTGTTGGACAGGTGGGGATGGAGTGCGGCTATTGGAGAGGTGGGGATGGAGTGCAGCTGTTGGACAGGTGGGGATGGAGTGTGGCTATTGGACAGGTGGGGATGGAGTGCGGCTGTTGGACAGGTGGGGATGGAGTGCGGCTGTTGGACAGGTCGGGATGGAGGTGGAGATGGAGTGCAGCTGTTGGAGAGGTGGGGATGGAGTGCAGCTGTTGGACAGGTGGGGATGGAGTGCGGCTGTTGGACAGGTGGGGATGGAGGTAGGGATGGAGTGCAGCTGCTGAGCACTTGTCTGTTATGAGTAAGGCCTTGTGTTCTGCCTCTAGCACACGATCAGAATAAACATGGAAGAAATAAAATGCAAATCACTGTCCTTGAATAGTCTGCTGTCCGAGGACAGGCAGTTAGCAGGTCTTCATACTGGACATCAACAGCCAAATGGTCTTCAGTCGGGTTGGGAGCTGTAGGGTTTGGCAAGGGACGTTGCTGTTCTTTGCACTCTTAGGCCCAAACCCAGCTTCCGGTACTCTCCATCCTTTCCCATCTGTTCTGCCAGTCTTTCTCCAGGGAATTGTTTTCAAATTATAATCCATGGTGTAATGTTTGAGGCGAGCAGGGTGAGAACATGCTGAGACTGCCTGACTTGTCTTCCTGCTGGAGCCTTGGGTTGGATGGCAGTCTCTGTCAGACCTTTGCTTATATTGCCTTTGCTCTCTGATGCTCTCGCAGGTGATGGTAGCTATGAAACTAAACCTCAACCTAGTGTGTCTAAATTGAGTATTATTCCCTCCGTGGATGCTGTCCCTTTGTTCTGAGCACTATGCCAGGACACACTCCGGCCATTTAAGAACAGGAATAGTTGCTCTGGAGGACTGGCCCAAGCTACACACCAGTGAACCAAGGGTGGCTGGATGGGGCCAATGCTCAAACCCAGCTAGACCCATCCTAGATCTGATTCCCTTTCCTTTCCTTTCCCCTTTCCCCTTTCCCCTTTCCCCTTTTCCCTTTCCCCTTTTTCCTTTTCCCTTTTTCCTTTCCTTTCCCCTTTCCTTTCCTTTCCTTTCCTTTCCTCTTTCCTCCCTCTCTCCTCTCTCACTCCCCCCCCTTTTTTTTTAAAGATTTATTTATTATTATACAGTGTTCTGCATACATGTATACCTGCACACCAGAAAGGTCACAAGGTCTCATTATAGATGATTGTGAGCCACCATGTGGTTGCTGGGAATTGAACTCAGGACCTCTGGAGGAACAGCCAGTGCTTTTAACCTCTGAGCCATCGCTCCAGCCCTCGGGGACAATTTGTTTGTTTGTTTTTCAAGACAGGGTTTCTCTGTGTCGCCTTGGCTGTCCTAGAACTCATTCTGGCCTCGAACTCATAGATTCACCTGCTTCTGTCTCTGCTGGAGTTAAAGGCATGTGCCGTCACCACCCGGCTGCCTTCATTTTCAAATCGGCTGTCCCTTAGAGTAACGCCTTTGGTCACTGTCACTACTGTGACCCTGTCAGTCGTCTTTGGTGCCTCTCTTCTCCCCTTTGTTTCCCACTCTAAATAGCTGACAGGTCCCATGCTCCTTCTCCAGCTTGCTTCAGCCCTCTCCCTTTTCGCTTCTTTTGTGAAGGCTGGCTGCAGCAGTCTTAACCAGATGCCAGTCTTTGTAGCCGTTTTTCTAAGTCATCCAACCTCTTGCTCTCAAATTGTGAACTGAGCTGAGGCACCAACCCCTACATACTGAACACAGTAGGGGACTGCAACTCAGTCTTTCCTGGGACAGGCCCAGGACCTACCTCCTTCTTGCTTTTGTGCAAAGGATTAGATTTTTTCTTTGTTTTTTTAAAAGATTTGTCTTTTTATGTGTGTGCCATGTGCATGTGCACACATTCGTGTTTTGAATTCAGGTGTGCCTGTGTCCCAGTATGTGTGTCAGATTAGAGGACCATGTCCCTTGTTGGTCCTTGCTTCCTACCCTGTTTTTCCACTGTGTACGCCAGGCGAGCTGGCTCACAGGCTTCTTGGCTGTCTCTTGTTTCTGCCTCCCATTTTTCAGTAAGAGCACTGGGATTATAGACACTCACATCACTGTCTCTGGCTTTTGTGTGTTCTCTGAGTATTCCAACTCAGGTTTCGTGGTTGTGTGGCAAGCTTGTGAGCCATCTTTACAGCCCTTGGGATTGTTTTCAAAATACCTTTTACGTCTTCAAGGCCCAGTCTGCATATGGGCACTTTTAAAATTTTATATGTATAAGTGTTTTGCCTGCATGTATGTCTGTGTACCACATGTGTGCCTGGTGCCCGAGGAGGTCATGAGAGGGCATCAGATCCGCCAGAACTGGAATTGTGGATGGTTGTGAGCCGCCATGTAGGTTCCGGGTCTTCTGGAAGAGCAGCCAGTGCTCTTACCGGCCGAGCCAACCTTCTCAGCCTTCAGATCTTGTCTTGAACACCCTTAGGGTGATGAGAGCAGTGGGGATATTTGTGAGGAGGCTATGGTTGTGAGGTCCCCTGTGAGGAACCCTGAGTTCTTATGGGTAGTAGAGCAGTGACCTCAGAAAGTAGACCAGTAAGATTTCTTAGGATGCCTTGGGCTCCTCTGAGGTGCCAGTGAGCCAGAGTCCCTTAGTGGTATGGGGTGGCCATCTCTAGAGTTTAGACCACACTTTGCTTCCTTCTCACATAGGCCTGTGCTGGTTTTGCAGGTGCAGCGGTACTTGGAGAAGAGCATGGTCAGCAGGAAGGTACCTCTCCCATTGTCCTGGCAAGGAGCCAGAGCAGCCCTGCCTGCTTTACTCTGCTGCCCCGGGGACACTAGGCCTCTGATTCCACTGTCCATAGCGTGGAGTGGTCTCTGGCGTGGGGGGAAGTGGACTGCAGACTGGCTTGGTGTCTCCTTCAGGGTTTCTTCTCATTCTGTGTGTCTGTCCTGCTCTCCCCACACATAGCTCTTTGGCTTCACAGAACGCTTTGGAGTTGTTCTTCCGTCTCCCTCGGCCTCTCAGGAGAACCGCAGTCTGGACGGCTTCCAGCACTTCCTGAAGAGCCTGCAGTCAGGGCCTACTGAGGGTGAGTTGGGATGGTGAGAGAGAAGAGCCAGGCGCAGGCCCTTGGAGAGGACATGGCCTTGACCTAAGGAAGGCCTTCTTTCCCATCCCACCCTTTTCTGCAGACTCCCTGGAGGAAGGCCAGGCCACAGCCCCACGGCCTGCCTCTCCACTGATGCACATTGAGGCCTTTCTGGCAGCTCTCACCACTGCCAACCAGGATGGCAGGGTTATCCTGAGCCGCCAAGGTAATCAAAACAAAGGGGCCTAGCTTGAAAGGGCTCCACCATACTGCCCCTACTCTCTGTGTGAAGGAGCCACTCTAGGCCTGGAGCCGACAGTGGTCCTGGAGACTGGGTTTCAGAGGTGCTGAATTGTCTCAGGCAAGGTCCCTACAGAACCTAGAATCTTATGGTTGAGGTTAGATGGGGTTGGACTTTGTTTTTGTTTTCTAGTCTGAGGGTTATGTGATTCTGGCCAGACTATCTTTGCACCCGAGTCTTCACATAAGTCCATAGTACCGAGGGCAAGAGAAATGGGTTTTTTTCTTAAAGGGAGAGTGCTAGCTCGCAGGCCTCTGTGGATCATCTGGGGTTTCCTGTGCCTAATCTACTCCTCTCTTTGCCTTTGTCTGTCTGTCTTCCAGGCAGTGTTGGTCAAAGCAGCCTCAAATTCTTGCTCTTGAACCCAGCTGTGCATTTTGCCCAGGTGGTGAAGGAATGCCGAGCAGTGGTCATTGCTGGCGGCACCATGCAGCCGGTAAGGCACCACCAGGACATGTGTCAGCTCTCTTCTCTGTCCCCTGGAACCGTAAACAGAAATGGGCCAGCACATGCAGGCCCAGCAGTGACCACTAGGTACCGTTGCCCTTGCCTTTGGGCTGGTGTGCAGCCCCGGAGCAGGCTTCTCTGAGAAAAGCCCTCTGTAGTCCCAGACTCTGACTTAGCCCCCTTCTGGTACCAGCATCTCTCTTAGAAGGTGATTACATGTATGATCTTAGAAAAGTTATATAGTTTTATTATAGAAATCAAAGACAAGCTGTAGACATCAGAATTCTACCATCAAAAGATTCATGCTGGTGTATGTACCATCCGTATGTACTTACATACATTTTGCATATGTATGTACATATTTTTTTAAAACTACACTCTACATTATTGGTATAATTTGCTTTTTCTCTCTGCAGCAAAATGTTAATATTTATCCTTGTCAGCAAATATTTATTCTAGCATATTCTACAGTAGTGTTGCATTCTGACCACATAGATGATGTTACATTTCACCATACGCCACTCATACCACACCTGCTTTGTTTGGTACTTAGACTATTTTCCCATTTTTCTCTGGTTCTATGATCAATGAGAACAAAGGACTAAGGACTGTTTCCTAATTTCATCCTGAGTGCACTCAGGGTTAACACTGCTGGGCTCCTAAGCACAGGCTCCAGCCTTTGCTGCCTGCTGGAATAGTCCCAGAGCTTTCTTTGGCTTTTCTGTTTTGTTTTCCCTATATTACTGCAGATGGACCTCAGAACCATGTATGGGCCAGGCATATACTCTGCTGTCAAGGCACATTCCAAGCCCACATAGGCATTTGCTTTGTTTTTGGTTTGTGGTGTGTGTGTGTGTACACAGATGTGTACATTTGTATTTATTTGATGGGTTAATGTTGTGCGTGGTCATTATTGTTCTGGTTTTTTTGTTTTTGTTTTGTTTTTTTGGGGGGGATGGTATCTCACCATGTAGAATTGGTATTTGTTTGTTTGTTTTGAGACAGGGTCTCTCTACATAGCCCTTGCATTCGCTCTGTAGACCAGGCTGGCCTCAAACTCACAGAGATGGACCTGCCTCTGCCTCTCAGGTCCTGAGATTAAAGGTGTGTGTTACCATGCCCAGCTCTTACTATGTAGTCTTGAATGGCCTTGACTGGAGTTACAGACTGTTGTTAGTCACTATGTGGATGCTGGGAGCCAAACCCAGGTGCTGTACCAGAGCATTGAGTGCTCTTAACCACATAGCCATCTCTCCAGCCCCCCAATTATTTATTAGATGTTTTGTACATGTATATATGTTGAGTATATTCCTCCTTGTATCTCACTCTCTTCCCTGTCCTCACTCCTTTCCCTCTCATTGGTCCCCTTTGTCCCCATAGACAGTGCCACTTCAACTGTGTGTCGTGTACATGTAATGATTTCATTATTTATAGAGACTCTAGGACTGTGGCTGGCTTAATCACTTAATGTGATCTTCCTCGGTTTCAACCATGTTTTCTGACAACTACACACACGCACACACACACACACACACACTTTTTTTGAGACAGGATTTCACTGTGTAGCCCTGGCTGTCTTGGGACTCACTGTGTAGATCATGCTGGCCTCAAACTCGCAGAGAGAGAATGCTGGATGAAAGGCCACATTTTCTTTGTCCAAGCCTCTGTAGATGGGTATCTTATTTACTAATTGGGCTTTAGTACTGCAGTGACCACTGGTGCCTCTGTGGTACATTGGGGAGTTTTGGCTGAATATTCTGCTGGAGTAGTATAGCTGGTGTTAGGTCTCAGAAAAGGGGACAGAGGGCTAACTGAGGTGTCTGTTAACATATCAAAGGGTATGCTCTCTCAGCTCTTCCAGCCAGCGTGGTACCTGTGGTTCCTCCCAGCTCTTCTCACCCTGCCCCCCACCAAAAATTCTCCCTTCCTGGGGCTGGACTTCCTCTTCTCTTCCCTAAGCCTGATCCCTGTGTAACTCAGCCGTGTTGGCTGTGCTGCTCTCTTGCCCTCTTGGCCCCGGGGGCAGACTCTCAGTCAACTCCTCTCTTGCTCCCCCACACCCCCATCCCTCTCCTCTCCTGGTACTGTTTAGTCTGCCGGTCCTGTTCAGCTGGTCTCGTCCCTCGGCCTGCTTTCTCTCTTACATCTACAATGAAAACCTCCGCACTTTAGGAGGAGTCATGGCCTCCTCCTTTTATTTGATTTCTTCATTCAGCTGGGCCATATTTTCTATGTGTTCTGTTTTGAGAAACCTGCATACTGATTTCCTTCCATAGTGGCTAGACCCCATTTTCTTTTTCTTTTCTTTTCTTCTTTTTTTTTTTTTTTTTCTTTCTGGTGTTTGGTTTTTCCAGACAGGGCTTCTTTGTGTAGTTTTGGTTCCTGTCCTGGACCAGGCTGGCCTTGAACTCACAGAGATCCCCCTGGCTCTGCCTTCCCGAGTGCTGGGATTAAAGGCGTGCACCACCATCACTTGGCTAATTTCCATTAGCGGTGTATAAGGGCTCCTGTTGTCCACATCCAGGCCAGCACTCGTTTTTCTGTTTTCCGGCCTTTTAAGCAGTATTTCCGTGCTTTGAGAAGGTCACATGATATGTTTTGAACATATTCATTGTCCCCTCCACCTCTTCCCATCATGTCCCTCTTGTGTTGCCCAGTTAGTCGTGGCAGTAAGTCCTGTGCGATTGGTGTACTAGAGACTCACATCCTCTCGCAGCATCTGTCAGAGGCCAGCCAGTCCTCAGTTAGTGGTGGGATTTTGTCCCCACAACTCCATCCATGCTGTGATTCTGCCTGGCTTGAGCTTGCTCTGGTCTCAGTCTGTCACAATCACCGTGACTTAGTTAACTTGCCCTCTTGTGTCCTGAAACAGTTTTCTTTTCTTTTTTCTTTCGAGACAGGGTGTCTCTGTGTAGTTTTGGTGCCTGTCCTGGAGCTCTCCCTGTAGACCAGGCTGGCCTCGGACTCACAGATCCACCTGCCTCTGCCTCCCGAGGGCTGGGATTAAAGTTGTGGGCCACCACCGCCCGGCGTGAAACAGTTTTCTTAATGTTCCTTACCACCTCAGGCTCTTAAAGTCTTTCTTCCCTTTTCCACCTCTTCCTGATGATCCCTCAGCCTTGAGTGTTCTGTTTTCTTGACTGTCATTAGGTTAGGATAAGGTAGGAATCTTAATGCAGTTTTGATTTTCATTTCTCTGGTAGCTTGTAAAGTTGAACATTTTTTCATACATTTATTGGCCATTTCTTTTTTCCTCTATTGAGAACTCTTTGTTTTGTTGGTCCATTTCCTCACTGGGTTGTTTGGTTTCTTGTTTCATTTTTGAGTTCTTCGTATATTGTAGATAGTAGTCTGCACTGTTGATTTTGATACACAGAAAGGGCTTGGAGCCAAATGTGCCATCTTCCTTTGCTCTTTTTTCTTAAGTTTTCTGTCGGCACTGGATGCTGTTACTGGTTGTTTTAACTAAAGGTCATTGGCCCTTTTACTTCCTCTTCTGGTGTATGGGTTTGCTGCCTCCTATCCCAGACTTTTCTTACCTTCACTGCAGAGCACACAACCCCCCAAGCTCTGAGGTCACAGGGCCCTGATGTTATGGCTGCAGGTGTCTGACTTTCGGGAGCAGCTGCTGGCATGTTCTGGAGTGGAAGCTGAGCGGGTGGTGGAGTTCTCGTGTGGTAAGGAACTGTGGGGAGGGTAGAGTGGGCCAAGAACTCTGAGGTCTTGATTTAGTTACACTTGGCCAAAGGCAGAGGGTACCACTGGACTTGAACCTTATTCTCAGTGGGTTTTCTCACTACCATACTTTTCCCAGGTTCTCCAGTCCTGGGCTCTCCTCACCACATTGCTTACATTGGCTATGTCAGAGCAGAGAGAAGTTGTGTACATTTAAAATTCTTGCTTCTGGTTGGGGAAATGATTTGAGAAACTGCCCTACCTGGACACTAATTTTCAGCCTTCCTTTGATATCACCAGGTCACGTGATCCCTCCAGACAACATCTTGCCCCTTATTATATGCAGCGGACCCTCTAACCAACAGCTGGAATTCACCTACCAGAGGAGAGAGCTGCCTCAGATGGTTAGTGCCAGCCCATGTCCCGTCTTCTCTGTTGTATGGCCAGGGGAGAATTCTTAGCAGCATTGGCATTGGGGCAGATGGTTACATCTGGCATGAGGAAATTCATTTTTTTATTTTAGATATTTGTCAAGGAAGATCTTGGCTGCTTCCTCTCCTGAAGGAGACCATTCTTCCCTCTGCCTGCTTTCTCTCTTACATCTACAATGAAAATCTTCTCTGCACTTTAGGAGGAGTCATGGCCTCCTCCTTTTATTTGATTTTTTCATTCAGCTGGGCCATATTTTTTATATGTTTTGTTTTGAGAAACCTGCATACTGATTTCCCTCCATAGTGGCTAGACCCCATTTTCTTTTTCTTTTTCTTTTTCTTTTCTTTCTTTCTTTCTTTTTTTTTGGTTTCTGGTTTTTGGTTTTTGTTTTTTCCAGACAGGGCTTCTTTGTGTAGTTTTGGTTCCTGTCCTGGACCAGGCTGACCTTGAACTCACAGAGATCTGCCTGGCTCTGCCTTCCCGAGTGCCTTCCCTCTATCCCCTCTCTAAGGGTACTCCTGAGCAGGGAGAAATGAGGAATATGTAGATAGAAATATAGAGGAGAGAGAGATAGAAAACACAGGATAGCCTTGAGAGGGCCTGGGTCCAAACTTACCACGCCCTTCTGTCTCTACTAAAGGGCCTTTAAAGGAATGCCAAGAGGTGGAGCAAAAGACCTCCCCCCAGCCCAGTCAAGTATAGACCATCCCAGATACCTGGTGACCATGCATGTGGTCCAGCCATTCCCTAATGCAGCCCTGCTGTGTAAAGCAAGCTCAGATCTCACTAGGAAAACTGTGTGGGTTCCCACAGGTCCCTCTTAATTTTTTAAAGAGTCCCTGAGGCAACACAGAATAGACTGAAGTCTTCTGTCTTAGGTCATTCTCTATGATTATTTCTTCCATTAACCGTCGTGGAGATATGCTTTTCATCAAGCATACTCTGTCTCAGGCTGGAAGTTATCAAGAGAAAGTTGCCCGTCATTGACTCTCAGCCGCTGGTAGGAAGGCGTACTGAACTTAATTTAGCTCTGGCCCAGGTTCCTATTGAGCTTACAACCTCCACAACAATCTCCATAGCTGCCACACTCCCAGTTACAGGAGTGGAGGATGATAGAGATGGCATATCGTTTTTGGAATGGGTCCTAAGATGTGTATAACAGCCTTAGCTGTGTCAAGCCCTTTTAAAATCAATAAGCTCTTTATGCTAACTGCATCCAATAAACTATATCCATCTTAAAGATTCCCTTAGCTTTTTTCCAAACTCTGGTTCATTAACCTTAACGTAATTCTGGTATAAATATCACCATACATATTTACAACTCTCTTAATTGAATTATTATCATTATACATATTTATACTTTTTTTGCTAGCTTACATGAGCATTTAGACTCACATTAACATTTTTTTTTTGGTTTTTCGAGACAGGGTTTCTCTGTGTAGCTTTGCGCCTTTCCTGGATCTCGCGCTGTAGACCAGGCTGGCCTCGAACTCACAGAGATCCACCTGCCTCTGCCTCCTGAGTGCTGGGATTAAAGGCGTGCACCACCACCGCCCGGCCACATTAACATTTATACGCTTCACAAACTCACATTCAACATATACTGATTTATACTTTTTTTTTTTTTTTTTTTTTTTTTGAGACAGGGTTTCTCTGTATAGTTTTGGTGCCTGTCCTGGATCTCGCTCTGTAGACCAGGGTGGCCTAGAACTCACAGAGATCCACCTGGCTCTGCTTCCCAAGTGCTGGGATTAGAGGCATGCTCCACCACTGCCTGGCTGATTTATACTTCTTACAGGCTTATATTCTTAAGGAAATTCTATAGATCTATTTTCTATTTTACAAACTTATATTCATAAGAACTATTAGAAAGACTCTCTTAACAGAACTAGCTTACACTAGAAAGAATAGGGCTAACATTAGCAAGTATCTAACTTAGCAAACACCTAAAAGAGATTTCTTAACACCTAGAAGTGATTTAGAAAAGATTTCTTAACATTTAGAAGAGATGTTACATTATCTTCCAACAAGACAGAAAGTAATTTTCTTTGGACTTCATTTAGAAAGCAGAAATAAGACTAAACTGTTAGTTATCAAACCCAAGAAAGGAAGAAAAGAGAATGAGAAGAAAAACCTCCTGAGGGCATTCTGTTTGTGAATAGCAGTTCTACAACATTTTCCCATGACTGTCAAGGTTGGAGTGGGGTTACAGACCAGCAGCTTTCAGTGGTTTCCCCGTGTACCAAAAACATTGCTGAAACTTCATCCCAAACTCCTCAGCAGTCTGGAGGTCTCCTTATTCTCCTACTATCCCCAGACTGCAAGATGGAACCTTCATGTCAGGAAAATTGATTTAGCTGCTTATCCCTCCAGTTCCTCTAGAGGAGTGTCATTGGAGCTGACATTCCTCTGTTCCACACTCATCACCAAACTCTCAAGACAATTTTCCTCCTTCTTAATTTTTTTTTTTAAAGCTGCATTTGCCATGAGTTCTTTTAACAATGCTGATGTTTCTGATGGATTTTTATTAGCCCAATATTTCTGGCAAGGTTATTTGTTCACCAAAACTGCTACTATTCAAAGGAGTCAAGAACATAGATGTTAGCTGGGCAGTAGTGGTGCACGCCTTTAATCCCAGCACTTGGGAAGCAGACCCAGGCTGTGAGTTCGAGGCCAGCCTGGTCTGCAGAGCGAGATCCAGGACAGGCTCCAAAACTATACAGAGAAACTCTGTCTTGAAAAACAAAACAAACAAACAAACAAAAAATCTAAAGAACATTTTCATGATTTAGTATTTTCACCTCATTCATAAGCTTCTCAACCCCTGATATTATTATTAGCAGCTGCGATATACACTGACCATGAGTTATTTAGCTCAGATTGTAGTTGTATCTTTTTAACCATCCGTATTTAGTACATTTTTCCTGTTCTTCACAAACATCAGTGTATTCACTGAGCAAGCATTCTGATTTAGCATTGTTTTCTTACAGAGAACTTTCACGTGAACTGACTATTTTGTGATATAGCTGGATTTTGTGGAGTTTGGTCCCAATCTGTAAAGCAGTCATTTCTTTTTGAGTGTCTGGTTTTTTGTCCCCTATTAGAGTTGCAAAGGAATCACTCATTACAGGCTGTTCGTTCAAGGGGCCAAGGACTTTTTATTATTTGCCCATAAGTTTTTTCCATATGTAAAGCAATGTTCAGTGTTTAGACTGCTTTTCCTTGCTTTTGTAAGGATTTTAAAGTGGCTTGTGACAAACAGTATGAGCATTATAAATGTCTCCAAAGAGGCAAGCTTTTGATCACCTGTTTGTTTTTTGGGAGTTAAGCCAAGCTTTATAGCAGTGCTTGGAAAAAAGCAAAGTCGTTCCCCCCCCCCCCACCCCAGACAAGGTTCTCTCTGTAGTTTTGGTACCTGTCCTGGAACTCGCTCTGTAGCCCAGGCTGGCCTCGAACTCACAGAGATCTGCCTGGCTCTGCCTCCCGAGTGCTGGGACTAAAGGTGTGCGCCACCACCGCCCGGCCACAAAAGCAGAGTTTGAAGTTGAGGATTTGAAAGTTTTTGTTCTAGTCTGTCTGCCTTTTCTCTGTACAGGCTTGCTATGCTGTCTTTCCCAGCATGCTTTTCTCTACAGCATCACTGTTTCAGACTTCATTTCCCAAGGTGCCTTTCTCTATAGTGGCATGCCACTACAAACTACCTTTCCCATAGTGCCTCTCATGTTGGCCACTTCTGTTTCCCTTTACACGACTAAACGCAAGGTTCTAAAGTGAAGTTTCTGCTTTTAGCATGGGAAGTTTGAGTCAAGATTTTTGCTTTTTCAACACGGGAGATAGGAGATGTCTATTCTCCCTGAGCTGGCATTGCTATATGTTTTCTTTCCTGACACTGTACCTGGAGCTGAGTCATACCCACCCGCTTGTTTTCTGATGGGTACTTTCGTGCCCAAAGCAAAATTCCCTCGGGGCTTGTTCATCTGCCCCAAACAATCAGTAAAAAGAAGTGAAAGCACTCAAAACAAAGCGTTCCTGCAGTTCCTTCAGAGAGACTCCCTCCCAGACAGCTCTCAGTTTGGTCTCAGCTCATCCCTTTCCCAAAAACAATCCATGAAGCTACAGTGGCGGATTTGTTCCTCTGCTAACTGCTTCTGGAGGTAGAGGCTTCCCTCCCCAAACCTCCCGTAGCGTTTTCCACTGCAACCAACACTTGGAACCCAGACACGGATTTTTTTTTTTTTTTTTAACACTAGCAGCCTTCCCCAGGTCCTGCACAATTTGGGGAGGAATCTGTCTTTTCTCTGTCCTGTCCTGGCCCACATCCTCCCCCAGATAGATTCCCTTATGTGGCAGCGCAGGTGCAGCTAGAACATGGCTTTATTTCTTCTTCCTCCTGCACTTTCCCACGTGTACGGCTAAGTTCTAGCTCCAGAAGGAATTCTGGATGCTGTTTTTCCAATATAGGCTGGAAAGAGACAGCGCTAGCAGAGAGAATTTGTCTAGTTCCAGGTTGTCTTTTTGTTTTTTCTTAAAGTGAACCACAGGTGATTTTTCTATACATATCATTAACAGATGAATCTAATTTTGCCCTTACAGAAAGAGAAACTGAGAAAGAAAGTTCTGAAAGGCTTTTTAGTATTTTAGAGAGAGATTATGAAGTTTTTCCCAAGAAAGCTTTCAGTTTTTGAGAGAACCAAGGTTCCCCCAAACTTCTGTTATCTAATCTTTGGCTTCAGTGGCCAAGAGGAAACTAATTCTGTTAGTACGGTGTTGTACAAGTTCCCTCAGTTACTGCTGGCTGAGCAGAGGGTTTCGGTTTCCTCCATATCTGCCTCAGGGAAAATTCTCTCCTCTGCCACTTGGGACCTGAAGTTTCCCACAGGAATCTTTTTCTCCCCATTAAGCTCTTCCCTGATAGATATTTCCTCTCATTTTTCCCAGTTTGCATTCCTAGATCCATAGTTAGAATATTCAGGGCATGGTTCCGCTATGTTGCTGCTTTATAATGTAAAGTAAAACTTCTGTATATTCCTACATTCTACTTTTCTTAGTTTTTCCTATACTATATTACTGCACTCTACCTTCCTTATTTTTCATAGAATTTTAACAGAAAAAAAAAGAAACCTACATAAGAGAGAAATTACACTCTAGCCTTACTCGAGCGTCTTTCAGCCCCTCCTTCTTCCTCCTGAGAAGAAAAACTCCCACCTTCGCTTTCCTTACAAAATCGGAGCAGTCCAACTGCTCCTTAAAGGGCTTCTCCCCAAGCTTTTGCCAAGTACTCTGGTTAGGCTCCGTTTAGGCACCATTTGAGGGAGACCAGCTCTGTCTCCACCCCAGGGTACTCTTGAATAGGGAGTAATGAGGAATATGCAGATAGAAATATAGAGGAGAGAGAGACAGCTAGAAAACACAGGATAGCCTCGGGAGGGCCTGGGTCCAAACCCACAATCACTTTCTGTCTCTACTAAAGGGCTTTTAAAGAAATGCCAAGGGGTGAAGCAAAAACCTCCCCCAGCACAGCCAAGTGTAGGCCATGACAGACACCTAGTGACCGTGCATGTGATCCAGCCATCCCATAATGCAGCCTTGTTGTGTAAAGCAAGCTCAGATCTCACTAGGAAAACTTTGTGGGCTCCCACACTCTCCTTAGACTACTAAATGTTTTCTAAAGAGCTCCCAGCATCCCATTAATGCAGGATGGAAGAAGGCTAACAATGGGGGGCGGGGCCTCTCGCTCTTTGCCTGTATCCTGGGAAGGATGCATATCTTGGCCACAACTCCTGTGGCATCTCAATGTTGATTTGTTCTGGATTGTGCCCCTCGTGACACTGGGACTTAGGGAGATCTAAGTTCATACTGAAAGTCTGGCTCATTTCTGGGGTGCCAGAGATGGGATGTGTCATAAAGTCAGGCACTCACCAGAATCCCTAGTTGGGCATGACTGTTAAGAGGGTAGTGCATTCCATGCTGTAGAAGGGGAGCTGCTTGGCCTCTATCCTCTGTGGGTGTGGTTGTGGGACCTGTTCCGGGCTAGCTCTTTGTCTGTCTTCTGCAGATGGAGGAGACAGGCCGCATCCTCTGTAACTTATGCAACGTGGTTCCTGGAGGGGTAGTATGCTTCTTCCCTTCCTATGAGTATCTGCGCCAGGTACATGCACACTGGGATAAGACTGGCCTGCTGGCACGTTTGTCTGTCAAGAAAAAGGTGAGTGCCCCTTAGCCTGGTTATGAAGACATTGCTCCCTGCAACTCTTCCTAGGGGCCCTCAGTCTTGTGGAATTGGCATAGTCCAGATTCTCCCAGCTTCTAAATCTACCAAGTCTAGGCCTGGGACACTGGGTGCAGGGATTCCCCAAAGCTTGATTACATGTTCCATGCTCAGGCTCAAACCCCAGACTGAGGCTCAACACTGAGTATTTTGAAGCCTTTTGCTGGGTGACTTTCTTCCTACAGTTATTCCAAGAACCCAAGAGAGCAAGTCAGGTGGAGCAGGTGCTGACGGCGTATTCCAAGTGCATTACGGTGAGAGATGGAAGTGAGGCTGGATCCACAAGCCCTCTGTGCCTGGCAGCTGGGAACAGCTGTGATCTCCCAGGTTTGGCTCAGGCACTCTGGTGTGGCTCTTCCTCCACAGTGCTGCATTCAGGCAGGAGGCCATCTGACAGGGGCCTTGCTCCTCTCTGTGGTTGGAGGGAAGATGAGTGAAGGGATCAACTTCTCTGATGACTTGGGTCGGTAGGTGTGGCGTCCGTTTGTCTTCTGGGGCTGAGGGCCCTAGGCCCTACCTGGTGAGCCATGCCATAGGGTCGGTACCCATGTGGGTGGGTTGGGGTCTATAGGGTGTGGGTGGAGTGTCTGAAACCTTTCTCCATCTGGCTTTGTAGAACAGAGAAGTGGGCAGCCATGACTTGGAATCACACAATTAGTTCAAAATAGCAGGTAGTTGATCTCATGTAGATGATGACCCCATGGCTGTTAGTCACTTATGCCATGGGCCATGTAACCCACTACAGGTGTGTGGTGATGGTGGGGATGCCGTACCCCAACCTTAAGTCTCCAGAATTGCAAGAGAAGATGGCCTACTTGGATCAGACCCTTGTGAGTATCTGCATTTTTTTAGAAGATGAAAGAAAATGTCTAGGGAGTTCTGATCTTCCAATTTTTTTTTTTTTTCTTAGCCTAGAACACAAGGTCAGGCTCCCCCAGGGAAGATGTTGATGGAGAATTTGTGTATGAAGGCTGTAAACCAATCCATAGGTGAGTCTGAGCTGCTGTTGGGGCAGATGGATGGGTTGAGGGAGGAGGGATTTTCTGCTGTGTTGTCCATTTGAGGCGCAAATGAGGGAGGAGACCCAATGGACATGCAGTATTGGTAGGCAATTGAACTCAAGAGTCCCATGCTGTGTGTCTACCCAGGCAGGGCCATTAGGCACCAGAGAGACTTCGCTAGCATTGTGCTCCTGGATCATCGCTATGCCCGCCCTGCTGTCCTGGCGAAGCTGCCAGCCTGGATCCGAGACCGTGTGGAGGTCAAAGCCACCTTTGGTCCTGCCTTTGCTGCAATGCGGAAGGTTAGGTTTGCTCCCGGTGTCCCAGGCTTCCCCAGAGAGAAATAAAGCTTCTCATGTCTTTTATTTCCCTGCAGTTTCATCGAGAGAAGTCACACCCCTGTCTGGTGTAGGATCCTCTTTTATTCTCTCTGCTTGACTCGACCTTTGTGTCTGGCCTAAGATGGTCAATAGCATATGCAGACTGTGAAGTCTACACCAGCCTTCCAGAGGCAGTGGATTCCAGTGTTGTGACTTCCATAGAAAAGCCACCAGGACAAACCCAGTTCATCCTGAAGGAACATGGCCTGGGGCACCTCATTCCCTGAGACCGATTTTCCCCCCAGCACCTAGCTCAATTTAGCTTTCTCTTGGCTTCAGGAGGC
Organism: Peromyscus californicus insignis; assembly: GCF_007827085.1. NCBI lineage: Eukaryota > Metazoa > Chordata > Mammalia > Rodentia > Cricetidae > Peromyscus > Peromyscus californicus. The sequence continues at coordinate 43,559,969 of NW_026294514.1, read as the reverse complement.
TGTGCAGGCAGCAGCTCTCTGCCCTTTTGTGAGGCAAGGCTCACCCTGCCATCATCCTGTCTAGAGACAGAGAGCTGTTCTTGGCCTTTGAATCCAGTCTCAGCCTCAGATGTCCCTATTCAGGGCCCTGCTGCCCACCGGGCCTTCACATTCAAGCTGTATTGACTGGGTCTCCAGGAAGAGGTGGATCTCTCTTGCTTGGCTGCTGCTCCTTCCTTCTAATGATGCTAGCAGAATCATTAGACTCTCCATATGACTATTTTAGAGTCCCTCTGAGTGATACCAGGGCATTTTTGGCTATGGAGAAATATCCCTCACTCTGCAATAGTGACCCCAGGTCACCTCTATATGGGACCGAGAAAAAATGTACTCCCTCAGACATTCTGTCTCATTGCTGAGACCACCAGGGCAGGAGGACAGCCCATGATGTGCTGATCCATGTGCATCTGGCAAGGCCACCGTTTTCTACTAAATAAAGGGCACTGTTCACATGGGCTGAGGCCTGGAGTCACCATTGTTTAGTGTGTATGTTTTCTCAGTTGTAAAAAAGGTAGGCAAAGTTCTCTGGGGTGGCGCAGGTAAGGCAGTCACATGAGGTAGTGGAGCTGGCACATGGTGTACATAGCCCCAGGACATGAAAAGAGATGAGGCAAGATGAAGGGCAGTTGTCCAGCCACTCGGCCCTCTGTGTACAACAGGAACTTTAGAGATCCACTTGCCCAGGAGCATCTGCGGGCTGTTCCTGCTGGAGTGAATGAGGAAGGCCCTGTCTTGCCTAGGGTTGCTGGTCTATAATTAATATCACATCTTTTTTGGCCACATTATACAATTGGGTCATAGATTCAAATGTTTGGACATAACTGGTCATGGTTGTCAGTGAAGCTTCCTAAATCCATTTTGCTTTCATTGAGTTCAGACAGGGAAAATTGGACCCGTATCTGCATTCGGGTTCTAGGGAACCCAGAGTCAATCTAAGGAAAACATCCCACTTGAACGAGCCCAGATTCTTAAAAGGAGGATGGTTGTTTTACAGGTGCTCATTTAGGAATTTCAGAATAGAGAGGCATCTTAGCTGTCAAGATTGTGAAGAACTCTTAACTGGGGGATTCCTTGCATAGAGATTTCATTCCTGTCCTTGGTAGATCCCTCCATGAGTGAGGCAATCATAGCTAGAATCCGGGTGTCTAATTAGAACCTTGGGGTGAGGCCCAGATTATCTCAGAGAAGAGCAGTTGAATAAAGGGCATCTCTTACTAACTCCCTCCCTTCCTGTACACAAGGCATCTCTCACCAGCTCCCTTCCTTCCTGTACACAGGGCAAAACTCACTAGCTTCCCACCTTTCTGCCTGTACACAAAGCCCAACTGGAACATAACTTCTCTGGGGGGCCAAGACATCTCAGACTCAACATTTCTTAAGGAATAATCTGATTAGGGCTGGGTGAAGTAGAAGTTGGAAACCTTCTGTCTAAGTGCTTAGTGGTAGAATTTTGCAGTTCTTTAGAATGGGAGATAAAGGTGTGTCTGGTTGGATCTTAGAGGTACCTGTGTTCAGAGATAGGGGACTTCCCTGGACTCTATAAGTTCTCTCCAGTTCCTAGGCACCCTACATATCAAACTAGGAGAGTCTTATGGTGAGAAGATGAATAATTGAAAAGCATTAAAATAGTAATAAGGAGTGGGAAGTAACCAATAAATGTCAATGTTGCCATACATTAAAAATTATACGGTGTTGTGGAATATTTGTTTAGGATGTGTTACATTCATCTATGCTGTGGAATGTTTGTTTAAGGATGCAAAGATGTGTTGCATTCTTTTATGTTGCATTTGTTCAGCTCTGTAAAGCTGTGTTACTTTGCCTGCCTAAAACATCTGATGATCTAATAGAGTGCTGAATAGCTATTAGCAAGGCAGAAGAAAGGATAGGAGGGGCTGGCATGCAGAGAGAATAGATAGGAGGAGAAATCTAGGCTCAAGAGAAGAAGGGAGAATGAGAGAAAAAGAAGGAGAAGAGGATGCCAGGAGCCAGCCATGGAATAAGAAGGAAAGAAAGATATATAGAATAAAGAAAAGTAAAAAGCCCAGAAGCAAGAGGTAAAAAGAAATGGGATAATTTAAGTTAGAGAAGCTGGCAAGAAACAAACCAGGCTAAGGCCAGGCATTCATAAAAAATAGTAAGTCTCTGTATTTATCTAGGATCTGAGTAGTAGGCTCCCAAAGAAGTGTTTTTTTTTTTTCTTTCCTCTTTTTCTTTTTTAAAGAAACAACTACAAACGGATTTAACCCAGGTCCATAGAGCTCTGCTTCGGTCAAGCTCACATAGGTACTATAGAACTAGCAAGACTAAAAAGGCGATTTCCTGGAATGATGCACTCGGAGGTGAGGAATGTCACTGTCTGGGAACCCCAGGAACATGGGTGGCAGGCAGACTGGGACTCCCTGCACATGAGAACTGCAAGTTCGACTGGACTTTAAGACAGCCCAGGAACCTCACCACGTATATGCTATGGGCTGTAACTCTGCTCAACGACTCGTGGAAACTACAATCTTCACTTTGTTATACATTTTATTTTTATTTACATAAACCTTGAACTGGAATGGCCTCTTGAGCAACCGCTCCCTTTTGATTTCAGCTCCTACTGCCAAGGACAATTCCTCAAGTTCCTTAGTTCTAAATCTCAAGTGAACACCTGATTAATCTTGCCTGTCTGTTTACGATAGGTCGCTAGTTGCTGTCCCCGTCTTGGAGCTGGAGAGAACACCTGCTCCTTTCCTTAGGGTCTCCATGGTTGTATCGGTCCTGAACTTTTGGTGAACTTAGCTATCCTGTACTGCTTTATGACTGCTTTCATACAACAACACAATGACCGTTTTTGGTAAAGTTTCTCTCCTTTATAAATTATACACAAATTAACAGAGATGTGAGTAAAGTGGGTTGAACCCAAGAAATGCACTCTAACCCACCCATCTATATCTGTCTCTCTAGTTTCCATCCTTTCTCTCCCCCCACCTTATTTTCTCTCCCTTCATGCTCCCTCCTTCCTTTCCACCCCACTCCCAAACCTTTAGCTCTGGGGTTTTCTGTCTTATGCTCATGTCTCTCCCACTCTGTATGAGGGGAAACACCAGGTTCCTCAACCTCAGAAGGATCATATGACAAAACTGTGTATTATTTCCTTCCCATACTCCAACTGTGATATTTATGACAACCCAGTCAAACCACGCTTCGCATATGATCTCTAAAGTGCCTTGAGTTCACCTGTGCAGCAGACACCACTCTAGAGAGAGCTTGCCTGACCTGCTGTCCATACAGAGCTGCCCTTATTCACATGCTCACCTGGTCCTCCTTCAGCATCCTCACCTGGTCCTCATTCAGCATCCTCACCTGGTCCTCCTTCAGCATCCTCACCTGGTCCTCCTTCAGCATCCTCACCTGGTCCTCCTTCAGCATCCTCACCTGGTCCTCCTTCAGCATCCTCACCTGGTCCTCATTCAGCATCCTCACCTGGTCCTCATTCAGCATCCTCACCTGGTCCTCATTCAGCATCCTCACCTGGTCCTCATTCAGCATCCTCACCTGGTCCTCCTTCAGCATCCTCACCTGGTCCTTCTTCAGCATCCTCACCTGGTCCTCCTTCAGCATCCTCACCTGGTCCTCATTCAGCATCCTCACCTGGTCCTCCTTCAGCATCCTCACCTGGTCCTCCTTCAGCATCCTCACCTGGTCCTCATTCAGCATCCTCACCTGGTCCTCATTCAGCATCCTCACCTGGTCCTCCTTCAGCATCCTCACCTGGTCCTCCTTCAGCATCCTCACCTGGTCCTCCCCATCTCCATCCTCCCGGTCCTCACTCTGTGTAATCAGAGTCTGAGGCAGTGTGGGTTAGAGGAAGATGGCCAGAATTGAGATCTAAAGTTCTTGTCAATAAACCTGTGTCTCTCTGCATAAAGAGGTGGGGACAGTCTTACTTGGTTTCGGCTCAACAAAAGAATCCCTGAGGAAGACACACATCCCTAAATCAATCAACGTGAGACTTACACTTTCTTTGATTGTTTTAATTAAATTTATTTATTTATTTTACAACACAACTACAGGTTCCCGTAGGAAAAGACACTCCCATTACCTTTCATAATAAAGAGAATCTTCTAAGATACAAAGAAAAATAAAGTTCCTGATCTTCCCTTACTGTAGCTTTGTCAAATTTTATACTTCATTCTGCTTTAGGAGTCATTGGTACCCACCACTCCACTGCCTTTTGGAATTGCCCTCTAAATGTTTCCACCAATGCATTTTTGATCTGCCTTGATTTATCTTTGTTCTGATATTACCCTGAAACTGCTTCCATGTGGGAGCATGGAACCTGAGGTAACCAGACTCTGTGTTTCCTGGGACATGATCATTCAAATTTTGTTCCAGAATTAACTGTCTCTCATTCACGTTGAGGTTAAGAGCTGTAATTTTTGCATTGCTAGAAAAGTGACGACAGGTTTTTAGAGCAGGGATGAGGAATAGAAGCCATGGTGCAGGAGCAGGAAACCTCAAAATGCTTGCTGGACAAGACCTGGCCTATCATTGAGTGAGGTGTGGGGTCAGAGTGCCAAGGGGCAGACAAAGGCATGAGGACATGTTGCTATAGCAGCAAGTCCTGGTGCTGCCCTTCAGATTGTGCTCAACTCTGATTGGTTCAATGGTGGCTAGAAGCTGTCCTCTGAGGGTCTGTTCCAGGGCAGTCCACTTGAAGGAACCTGAAGTGACACACTAGCAGATGCTGGCCACTGAGTTCAACCATGCTGGTGGCAGCCATGACGGCCATGCCAGAGGAGGTAGATAGTGGGACAGATAACGTCCCCTCTCCCAACGTTCTGATCTGGGTTGACTAAACCCTGGGTGTGGAACTCTGTCAGAATGGACCCTAATACCGACCTGAACACATGACATGAGTGAAAAGGTAGGAGGTGCCTCAGGGTGGAGAATCTGAGGGTACAGACTCTCTCTTAAACAGAGTTCGTCCAGGCTTGTTTCACAGGGGGCTGGAGAGAAAGCTCACCAGAAGTGCTTTTGCTATGGGCTAGGACACCAATCCCCAGAGCCCCTCATGAGTCATTTAAAGCTAGAGTGAACATTTGATAACATACTATGTGAAGTCATTTACCAAGTCCATATCCAGGCAGCGGCCACTGGCAGAAACTGTGGAACACAGACCATGGAGCAAGACTCGGCTGCCTCCTGCCTTCCTTAAGAGTGTGGTCAGAGGCATTCCTTGGACAGACATGGAAAATGTCAGTGTACCCCAGATCCGATACTAACATCAGCCTGAAGAAATTATTCTACCCAAGTCGAGCTTGTTCAAGCAGTGTGTTTACTGGAGCTCCTTGCAGAGGTCTGGGTCGGGATCACTTATAAGAAGGTTGACTCAAGGGCAGCTGCATCTCCCCATGCCTGTCCCAGCACTGGCCTCAGCGTAGAAGAGCTGCGTTTCTGGAGCTCCCTGACAAACTGGATATCTTGCCATGCTGGTCATTGTGGTGCATAGGCATCCCAGCTGGGCAGGACTATTTATGCCTTCTTCCTCAACAACCTCCTTCTTAAGCCTGAAATGATCTGAGGTACTCAGCCGCAAAGGCCTCTGACACATCATACTGGCTTAGACTTCTGAATAAGTAAATATTGGCCTCTTTGATCCATGAGGCAAAAGCTGCTGAAGGTCACAGGGTGAAATGTCTTCATGCTTTTCATTTTCTTCTGTTGTCCCAAGGAGAGCCACCAGGTTGAACCCAGCTCCCCCGTATTCACAAAAGACTGTCCTTTGCATGAGATTCAGCAAACCCTCAGAAGCAATGCCCTTGCCACCTGGGCAGCACCCTGATTTGCAAACTGTTTCCACACTGAAATAGTCATTGCAGAGGCAGAGGAGGAGAAGGAAGGCATGCCTTTCAGGATGCTTTTGCCACCTGCAGCTCAAAAGAGGTGCATACTGGTATCTTCCCCAGATTGAAATGCAAGACCCTCACAGCTGTGTGAGAGTGTTTAGAGACAGGCCTTCTGTAGGGAGGCAGGGACAGATTTTGTCGTGAGGGCAGGCCTTTCAGCATGCACTTAGGTATAGCTTAAATGAAATCCCCGTCATATGAGGACCCAGAGGTGTGCAGCCTCTGCAGAGCAGGAAGGGACCTCACCAGGAACCCACTCATCTGTTACCTGATGAATATTAACTGCAAATGCTTTCTCCTCTAGTCCCTGAGCAATAGCTGAGGGGCAGAAGCCCAGGACACATCAAGGAAGGGAAAGGGGCCCAGCACAAAGCAGGGCCTCTCTCAGAAGAAGCCTGACAGAGGGTAGAATGCAATGTCTGACTCAGCAAAACTAGTTTTCCATGTGCTCACATGAAATCCACTGGCAGAAAAAGTCACGACTCCTCCCAAAAGACAGAAAAGTATAAGTTCTCTTGAAATGACAATGTTCCCAAGCTTAAATCCCAGAATTATCATCCAGTTGTCATAGCTGATTGAAACAACACCTGAACAATTCTACTTTGTGTCCTAGTAGGAACAGCCTGTTAGCTGCAGTCCACAATATCAATGCCGTAGATATTTGTCTGGAGACAAAATATAGAACCAGGTACACACTGCAAGGTCACTGGGGAAATGCAAATGGAGAAAATGGATGGAACTGATCAAAGAGTCCTACAGCCTGCAGACCAAAGAGACCCAGAAACCTCATTTGTTGTGTGACCTCAATCACCCACTTAATGGGACCTCAAGTCCTTAAATTGTAAATTACTGGTCAGAATGCTTGCTCTTCCTCCTCTTGAGAGCTGCAGGTAGAGGATGTCAAAGAGCTTATTCCATATAACTATTTGTTTAATATAAAAGTCAGTGTGTATGTGTCTGAGTATCTGTGTCCATACTACAACACAGAGGTCCAAGTGCTCAGCCTGTAAGCCACAGTGACTCCATGTCATCCATCCCTCCCACTTGTCCCCTCAGTGCTGATAGATAACATTTCAGTGCAGGATTCCAGGCCATTTTCTTCAGACTACAACCTCAGCTTCCTGAAATATTTCTACCTTGCACTATTGGGGGTTCAACCTGAACATAGGCTTAAAGAATCGTCAGGGACTCAACTCAATGCAATTTTGCTCATGCCCTAAACTACAGTAGAATGCTTGAGCTGGCCATTATACCTTTGTGTGCATATGTAGGCCCTTCCACCTTGCCTATATTGGACAGCTGGACCCTCCCCAGATCTAGAGAGGCCAGCCTGCAGGATAGGGTTTGGCTGCTTTGGTGAGGTTTAATAAATTCTCCAACCTCTTAGGTTCCCAGTTATATATAAATACTGACTTCAGAATTCCTCAAGGGTGTTTCAGGAGCATTAGAACCCCAGTGGATTTAATCAAGGCAATAGATCACTCAAACATCATCATTGGGGTGTTCCAGTTGCTAAAGAGAAACAATTGTTATCTGCAGAATGGGGGTCCCAGCAGAAGGAAAGAACCCGCAAATTACAGAAGAGTCAGCATAGTGTCTTCCTTGCTTGGTGCTATGGGAGGCAGCCATCTGGCCAAGTAAGTGCCATAGCTGTGAACCAGGGCATTGAACACAGAGATTTGAAGCCAAAAAACATTCTGCTATAGGATGCGGGAACAACAAAATGGGTGACTTTGGAGACCAGGCTCTGGACCAGGAGAATCTGGGGACATTCTAAGCACATTTCCTTCTCCTGAGAGAAAACCTTCTAAGCACACTCTCCTTCTCTTGAGAGACAGACAGGCAGACAGACAGAAAGACAGACACACACACAGAGATAGAGATAGATAGATAGAGATAGAGATAGAGATAGATAGATAGATAGATAGAGAGAGAGAGAGGGGGGGGGATATGAATTAATTTGTGCTTTTGAACATGTAATGAACCTGAGGTGGACATCCCAACTCCTTGTTTTCTTCTTGCTTCAGCAACATTGCCCTTTTTAAAGGGACCACTTTTCAAGAGTTGCAGCAGAGGACTCAAAGGATGTTTATTATCTTTTGATCTCATCTCCTCCAAAGTAGGAAGCATCCTCCACTGACTGTTAACTGTTCTCCTGAGGTGGAAATCTACAGTGGAACTTCTGAGGAGGAACCAACGTCTGATGATCAGTGACAAATGCTCACCATGTTTTTCTCTTGAGGAAAGAGCCAACTAGGCAAGCAGCACATCCCAGTCCTCTTGACTGACAGTTAAAATGTTCGTGGGACCCAAGCATCCTGATGGAATGGAGTTCCATCAAGCCACGGCTGTATCTTGCTGCTCCACCACACACACTAAGGGCTCACTTTAGAGTGCTGCTAGCTGGTACAAATGGGAGAAAGATCATCAATGTATTGCTATCAGGTGACAGAGATATATAGGTGTAGAGGTGGCCGCATGCTGCTCCAGAAAGCCTAGAGACGTGCGAGGCTAAAGGAGCCATGGGAACTTTTGTCTCTTCTTCACCACCCTGCTCTCCCTGTGTATGCCAGCTACAGTGCAGATGAGAAATGAGCTCCTCTGGGGAAGTGTCCTGACTCCTTGCATTTCATCTTTCTGCTTACATAGTATCCTAAGTCTAAACCTGGCCTCTATCCACTAAGAGAAATTGCTAGAGGCTGTGGGAAAAGGCTGAGTCCATCAGCTGGACAGCAGAAGAGCTCCCAATTTGAAGAGCCAGGCTCATTCACCCAGAACATTTTCCCAACTCCTCCTTCAGTAGGTGCAGTATGATTGCCAGGATTCCCTGAGCACAGATAGACACATGGTGGAGTCCTGCTCGGGTTTTTTAAAGTGTGGCATCCTGTTATTTTCATCATTTTGAAGCGAGACAAAGAGGGAAAGGTGTACAGTGTGTGTAAGGGACACATTGTAAGTGATCATCATTGGAGCACACATCAGGCCAAAGTGATAAAAGGCGCTGTACCCTTGGGACACTGCACATGACTGGATGGTACTAGGGGACTCCTGGAGAGGACAGAGTGAGACCGTGGAGGGGAAATGTGCCAGGGGCCAACATGGAGACAGTTACTGTGGCCTATATATAGCCTACTGTGATTGGTCCATTTCTTGCTCAGACCTCACTGTGAGGGATGAGTGTCCTGTCTATAAGGCTGTGGACTGGCCTGCAGTTCTGTCCCTACAGACCAGGGAGCTGATTTCAGTAACCTGTGGAACTTTTTCACTGCGATCTAGCTTGTTAGTTGTTGAGTTGCGGCTTCACAAAGACCTTCACAGGAGCACAGTGACCACCTAGCCTCATGGCCTGGCAGCCATTTCTTCTTTTAGAAGAAAATAAAAAGTCCATACAGGGTTTTACTGTCCATGGGTCAGGCTGCATTTGGCTCTGTGAAACTGGCCTATCATTGCCTCACAGGCACCCCATAAAAGTTGTAGGCAATCTAGAGCAGCACCTCTGGTTCATCGTGTCAAATGGCAACCCTGGATAAACTACACCATCCTAACATCATTCGCCTGTTCCAGGTTATAGTAACACCACAACATTACTACTTTGTGACAGAGATTGCCCCCGGAGGAAACTTTTTCCAATTAATAATGAAGGAGGGCAAGCTGCAGGAAGTAGAGGTATAAAAAAATATTCAGGCAGATCGTGTCAGCCATCAAGTTTTGCCATGAGCTTGACGTCGACCATTGAGACCTAAATTCCTCCTAGATGAAGAGGGCAATGTGAAGGTGACAGACTTTGGTATCACCATCTGATGTAGAGCTGGCACTGTACTTCAAGAGCAATGTGGGACCAAGACCTTCAATGGCCCAGAACTGGTACTGGGAGAGGGCTATGATGGGAAGAAAGCAGATGTGTGGAGTATGGGTGTGCTGCTCTATTTTATCAACACCAGGTACCACCACTTCCGAAGAAGCACCCTGGAAGAGATCAAGGATAATATCATAAAACGGACCTATGATGTTCCAGGTCATGTCTCTGGATATCTTGAAAACCTACTTCACTAAATGCTGACAGTTGCCCCACAGAGGAGACCCTGCATTGGTGACCTTCAGCAAAATCCGTGGCACATGAAATGGGAAGAAAACATCCCAAGTGACACCTACTTAGATCCCAATGTCCTAGACACACTGTCATCTTGGGTTTAATATCAATGCACTGTGTAATCCTTTATAAAGACAAAACACAATGAAATGATGGGGACATACCTCATCATCAAAGAGCAGTCACCTAAGGACTGGTGTTTTTGCTTGGCTGCACCACCTCAGCAAAGTCTGTGGAACTTGGAGTTGCGCATCCCCCATTCCCAGTACATTTCTCTATCTCTGGTCTTCACCTAAAACAAAGGGCCAGTGAACCCACCTTTGGCCTCTTCCACACCCAGCCCTCACAACAGCACCTGCCTGTTGTGTCACAGCACCAGGGCAGAAGGTGGCTAGAAGTGCCACCATGCCTCTATGTTTTCCCTAGAACAAGAGTCCCACTTGTAGCTCTGCCCCCTATCCAGAGCTGTGGCTGCTCCAAGGATCTAGAGCGACATACTAGAAGAGGAAATGATCCGGCACCTGGGCCGGACTTTGACATGGAAAAGGTTTCGCCCCTTCAGATCATCTGGTGCTTCAAGAGACAGCACAAGGGAATCAGGGCTTGCCTGTCAAGAGAGTGCTACTTCACTTGGGCTCCAAACACACAAGCCCATTCTATGTTCACCAATACAGTGGATCCATTGAAAGAATCAACCTGTAGAGCCCAGTGAGGAATTGGGCATGCAGGTAGTGCCTATGCTGGCTTTTCCAGCATGCTTTTTTCTATAGCATCACTATGTTTTTGACTTCATTGGCCTCGCTGCCTTTCTCTATATTGGCATGCCACTACAAACTACCTTTCCCATAGTGCCTCTCATGTCCACCACTTCCATTTCCCTTTACATGGCTAAAGTTTCTAAGTCACATTTCAGCTTTAACATGAGAGGTTTGAGTGAAGATTTTTGCTTTTGGACCACAGGAGATAGGAGATGTCTGTTCTCCCAGGGCTGGCTTTGTTATATGTTTTCCTTTGCTGAGACTTTCCCCAGAGCAAGTGGTGCATATTCAAGGAAGGTGCTTTGGTGCCCAAAGGAAAAATCACTGGGTGCTTCCTATCTGCCCCAGCCAGTCATTAAAAACAAGTGAAAGCACTCAAAGCAAAGCTTTCCTACAGTTCCTTCAGACAGACTCCCTCCCAGACAGCTCTGGGTTTGGTCCGTGGTCATCCTTTTCCTCACAAACAGCCAGAGGCTGTAGGAAAAGGCTGAGTCCATCAGCTGGACAGCAGAAGAGCTCCCAATTTGGAGAGCCAGGCTCATTCACCCAGGAGACATTTAGAAGCTCCTTCTGCAGTCAGTGCGTTATGCTTGACAGGATTTCCTGAGCCCACAGAGACATCATGGTGTGGTCCTGCTCAGGGTTTTGTAAAGTGTGGTGTCCTGTCATTTTTCTGCCTTCTGTCTGGGAATCGAGACAAAGAGGAACAGATGTGCAGCGTGTGACAACCTCCTTGAAAGCAGTCCCCATTGGAGCACACTCCAGGCCGAAGTGATGGAGTGAGCTGTTCCCTTGGGACACTGCACAGGGCTGGAAGCTACTAGGGGACTCCTGGAGAGGATAGAGTGAGACAGTGAATCTAGCCAGCAGTGTTTTCCATTTTCAGGTGAGCGATGCCAGAAGTGGCCAGTTGGTCGTAAGGAGGGATTTGATCTGGGGCAAATGACAGCCAAGTAAAGTTAGCTACTTATGGGATCCAATCTATAGAAGAGGTTTCTGGGCATGGAGAGAAGAGACAAGTCTCACTCAAACGAGTTAATAGAGAACTTTTTTTTTTGTTCTGAAGCCTTTTCAGGCTGAGTCCTGTATCCTCATAACATTCAGCATAACACTCAGGGACTCATATCCCTCAGCCTGTACTGCATATAATCCACCCATAAATATAGGGATGGGCAACAGTAAAGGCTTATGTAGTTGCCAGTCAACTGTGCATCCCTCTTGTGTCCTCAGCATGTGCAATGAAGAGCATCAGGGTGGAACTCTTAATTCGTGGCTGCTGCTTGGCATCAGGCTGCATTCACCCTTTTTTTCTGGAGGCTGTGTTTCCACATGTACCAGTACAGATTCCAGAACCTGTCCAGCCTACAAATGCCTACAAATGTCTACAAGTCTGCTATATCCTGTTGTTTGTAGGTGGCACTCTGGAGCTGGCTGATTAAGTTGTGCTTCAGCCTTGCAGTCAAGCATAGTTTAGAGGAACATGGAGAAGGCCCCCAGGGGTGCTTCATTCTTGAGGGCACTGTGGGATATGATAACAGCACATAAAAGGGCAAGACTAGGGTCCCACCCTATAGACATTTAGCCCAGGCTGAGATTAATGCAGGCCTGGTGTCCATCCAGACCTTCTGCCCACACAGCAAGGCTGTATGCAATCCTTCCTTTTATTTGGAAGCCATGCTTTGAGTCTTCACTTGGAGAAATGGTTTGGTCCCCGCTGAGGTACCATTCCTTGAGATGCTCATTTCTGCATCCACAGGTGCAGCAGACTTAGAGCACTGCCAGCATCATCCCCTTCAGGTACCGCTCTGAGGTGTGGTCTTCTTCAGTGCCTGGATGTCAGCCTCTACCATAAGAATGGCTTGGCTTGAGGATCCATGTGAGATGGGGAGAGCAGCAGATCCATTGTAAATAACAACAGGAGACAGGCATGTGTCCAGTGCCCTGTTTCAGCTTTGCAGACAGCCTAATGGAATAGGACAGATGAGTCCCAGATCTGCTCCTGAAACCACCTTCATATTCCTTCCTAAGGGCATCATCAATGACTTTCATCCAGTCCAGGACCTGTGCCATGGGCCAAGTCACCTGCAACCTCACTACTTCCTGCCTTTTGACTGTCTAGCTAGGGAGGACCAATAGGTTGAGTCCTAGGGCTCTTTCTATGCTCGCTTTGTGCCTTGACTCCACCTGTCACTGGAAGAGTCCAAACTAGCCTGAGTCCCTACCCAACTCCCTCAGAACCACAGGGTTCTGGGTCTCTATGATTTCTACTTAAGATGCCCAGGCCACGGGAAGCGCACAGGCAGCTGTTCCGATATCTTAGGAGAGTTTGTTTGAGGACCACCACCCTGCTGTGCAGAATGTCTCAATGTATCTCCTGCCATCTGAAACAGTGTTCCCTTTGAGCACAGGACTGCTTCCCTTCTGCTGCTGCTCCTGTGCCCTGGTGGCTGGGGATGGCCATTTGGTTCTCCTCCTTTGGGTGTTGAGGTATTAGAAATACCAGGAGGAAATAAGGTCCCTATCTGAGTACCACATCTCCAGCAGTGGGCTACATAATGGAAGTTAAACCCCAGCATGTAGCAGTTAGGGCTTGCCCATCCCCCAAAGTTCTGCCCACCAAAGACTTTTCTCAGAGGGGGCGTGTCTTAGCCTCCTTTCCATATTCATTCTCTGACACCGAAGCATCCACTGCCCCTGATGACCTATGGATAAAGTAGATGTCTGTCCTAGGTTACATTCTATTGATGTGCCAAACACCAGGACCAAAAGCAACCTGGGGAGGAAAGGGTTTATGTGCCTCACACATCCTGATCATTGACCATCATTGAAGGGAAGTCAAGGCAGGAACTCAAGTAGGGCAGGAACCTGGAGGCAGGAAGTGAAACATATGTTGACTGGCTTGCTGAGCTGGCTTTCCTATACAACTCAGACTTCCTGCCTAGTGTTGCCACATCCCTCAGTGGACAACCATCCTCCCATACCAGTCATTAATCAAGAAAATACTAGCCTGGGCAGTGGTGGCCCATGCCTGTATTCCCAGCCCTTGGGAGTTAGAGACAAGTGAATCTCTGAGTTCAAGGCCAGCCTTGTCTACAAAGTGAGTTCCAGGACAGGCTTCAAAAGCTATCCAGAGAAACCATGTCTCAAAAATAAAATAAAAATAAATAAAATAAAATAAAATAAAAAAAAACCCCATTCACTTTCCTGTAGGCTATAGACAATCTGATGGAGGTTCATCCTCAATCACAGTTCCATCTTTTTTATTTTTTATCCTTTACACATACCTCTAGACAATTGTCAGCCAATCAGCATCCTGAACCCTGGAAATGCCCTCATCCTAACCTCTGCTATGATAAAAAACTCTAGCCTTACTGGACTTAGAGCTCTCTCCTCTCACCACTGTGAGGGACAGAGACTGAGCTTAAAAATAAAGGCTCTTTGCTTTTACATGTGGGATTAGATCTCCATGGTGGTCTTTTTGGGGTCCTCATGATCTGGGCATAACAGAGATAGTGTGGATATTCAGTACACACCACCCCAAACACAACTGCACCTCACACCACCACCATCATCACTACATCCACTATATTCCTACTAAGGAAAACACTTAACATCCACTACCACAACCAATAATTATCCTACCGACTTCTTAGAGACACTGCCAGTTCTCAGTCTGCAGAACAGGAAGGAAATAGACTCTGACTGAGAGTGAGAGAGCAAGAGAAACTCCATTTTAAAGAAAACTTCATGTCTAGAAATACTAAGATAAAACCAAGTTTCAGAGACACAGACACCCAGCTAAGACTCAGGACAAGGCGAACCCCTGCCCCCAGGGTGGGTAAGCTACTGACCAAGAAATAGCTAAAACACAGGCTTAATCCATCAAAGTCTCCAATAGTACTGAGAGAATCTCCAAATGTATTTGGTTTTCTATAGTTCTTCTCTTGGCTAAATGTTCCTGTTAACTGAAGTATAACCTGAAATGGGAAGGCTTGTACCACCTAACTTGTAGTTTTCCCCTTTAAAAACCCTTCACTCTGAGAGCTCAGGGCCGTCCTCCTTCACCTGGCTGCCAGTGTGCTGGACATGGACCAAGCCCGGGTTTACATGTTTTTATAAACACCTTTGTACTTGCTCAGGATATTGGCTCTGTGGTGGTCTTGCTTGGGGGTCTCACTACACGGGCACAAGAGAAGGCAGGAATACTGGCTGGGTTCTGTCAACTTGATACAAGAGTCACAAGGGAGAGGAAACTGAGAAATCGCCTTCACCACTTTGTCCTGTGGGCATGGCCATGGGCCAGTTTCTTAAACACTGATGAGGCTGTTCCAGCCCACTGTGGGCGATGTCAGCCCTGGGCAGTGGTCCTGAGTGTTATGAGAAAGCAAGCTGAGCAAGTCATGCAGAACAAGTCAGTAACTTTCCCCCATGATTCTTGTCTCTGCTCCTGCTTGAGATCTTACCTTGACTATCTTCATTGATGGGCTTTGACTGGAATATGAAAGCTAAAGAAATCCTTTCTTCCTAAGATGTTTTTGGTCATGGTGTGGGACAGCAGGCAGCTGGATGGTGGTCCCACCACCCATAAAGAAACCATAAAGTACCCTAGTCCATTGCTTTAGGTGGAGGAGGTGTGGCCTGTGATGGAGAAGATGAGCAGGATCGGGAAGAAGGGTCAGGACAGAGTGGCCATTTTACTTTGGTCACTCAGTTCCCACCAGTCCTTATGAGCTAGTTTATGTTTGTCTCGAAGACAACAAGAGCTTGACCTCTGGTTGAGAGACAAGATCCTGTCCCCAAAATGGAATGAATCTCGGGAACTGTGAGATAAGAATGACTGGAGACGGTTGGAGAAGCAGACAGGAAGCTGCAACCATGCTCTAGAAGTTGTCCTGGACAATGGTCATAAGGCCAATCAGCACCCAGAATCACAGGGGAGAAATTCAGATCTCCTATCTATAAGGAGCCCAGTCAACACAGCAGTTTCCCAGGACTCCTTGAGGTGAACAGGCATGACAGGAGTCTAGAGCCCTTCCCCACTCCCAACCAGCACTACCTCCTCAGCAAGAGAGCCCATGCCCAGAGACCCAAAGGGGCCTCCTCCTACTTTCTGGGAGTTCATATTTAAAGTGTCTTTTAGTCAACACTGGAAGCAAACCCTTGGGCCAGGACTACGACTAAAAGGTTCATGCTAGAGAGTGGCCAAGCACTCCCTATGCATGTCATGGATCTTCCTGCCTTTAGTCCTGCTGGTCCCAAAAACAGAAGACTGTAAACATGGCTTTGACAAATCCCTAATGACTTTGCCTCTCTACAGGAGACCTGTTCAAAAGGTACCTGATCCTCAAAAAGCCAGAAATGGTTTGAGGTACACAGAAGCCAATGACAAAGGCCACTGAAGACTGTGCTGGCTGTAATTTGTAGATGAGTAAATATCCATCTGTCTGTCTGATCCACTGAAGCAGAAGCTGGTGGAGACTAACCTCATTTTGATGAGAAGGGGAAAGGTACCTGGGGCACAGCATGAAGACAGCCACTGTAGGCTATAGATTGCCTGCTGTGATTGGTCCATTTCTCACTCTGACCTCACAAGGAGCAACTGTGAGGTATGAGGGTCCTGTATATAAGGCCGTGGGCTGGGCTGCAGCTCTGTCCCTACAGACCATGGAGCTGATTTAGGTGACTTGTGGGACTCTCCTAGCTATGTGGTTAGTTGTTGAGCTGAGACTTCGCCCCACCTGTCTGAACAGGAACACAGTGACCACCTAGCCTCATGGACTGCCACCCCAACACGAAAAGCCTAAACAGCCAATATATGGTCCTATAACCCATTGGCCACGGTGCATTTGGCTCTGTGCAACTGACCTACCATCACCAAACAGGCATCCCGATGGCAGTAAAAGTGATAGAAAACCTTGAGGACAACCGCCGGTTCATTATATCTGAGATGGTGGCCCTCGAAAAACTGCACCACCCCAACATCATTCACCTCTTCCAGGTGCTGGTAACAACAGAGCGAATCTGCTTCATCACGGAGTATGCCCAGGGAGGAGACTTGTTCGAAAGAGTGACAGAGAAGGGCAGGCTGCAGGAGGAATAGGCACAGAAAATATTCAGGCAGATAATGTCAGCCATCAAGTATTGCCATGACCTTGACATCGTTCATCGAGACCTGAAGCCCGAAAATATCCTCTTAGAGGAAGGGGAAACGTGAAGCTGGCAGACTTTGGTCTCGCCACCAAGTATAGAGCAGGAACTCGACTGGAAAGGCAATGTGGGACCAAGACCTTCAATGCCCCAGAACAGGTACTGGGATTGGGCTAGGATGGGAAGAAGACGGATGTGTGGAGCCTCGTTGTGCTGCTCTACTTTATCACTACCAGGAACCAACACTTCCAAGGAGACACCATGGAAGAGATCCAGGAGGAGATCATCACAGGCACCTATGACATTCAATCTCACATCTCTGGGAAATTGGAATATTTATTTCCCCAAATGTTGACAGTTGGCGAGAAAAAGCCCTCCATTGAAGACCTTCAGCAACATCCATGGGTTATGAAGTGGAAAGAAAATATATCAAGTGAAACCTTGTTACGTGACAAGGTCCTGGACACACTCTCTGATCTCAGCATTAATACGAATGACGTTTTGTAATCCCTGCATCAAAACAGATATGATGTGTTGATGGGGACATACCTAATCATCAGAAAACCGGCACACAAGGGGCTGCCGCTTTAACTCGGCTGCACCACCTCAGTCAAGCCTGTGGACGCCGGAGCTGCTACTCCTGTGTCCCTAGCAAATCCCTCTGTCTCTGGTCTTCCCCAAAAACGGAGGGCCTGTGAGCCCTTCTTTGGCCTCCTCCACACCCAGACCTCACAACAGCACCTGCCTTTTGTGCCAAAAGCACAAGTATAGAGCAGAAACAAGTGTAGAGCAGGAACTCCCCTGCAAACAATGTGGGACCAAGACGTTCAATGCCCCAGAACAGGTACTGGGATTGGGCTATGATGGGAAGAAGACAGATGTGTGGAGCCTCGTTGTGCTGCTCTACTTTATCACTATCAGGCACCACCCCTTCCAAGGAGACACCATGGAAGAGATCCAGGAAGAGATCATCGCAGGCACCTATGGCATTCAAGCTCACATCTCTGGGAAACTGGAATATTTATTTCACCAATCGTTGACAGTTGGCGAGAAAAAGCCCTCCATTGAAGACCTTCAGCAACATCCATGGGTTATGAAGTGGAAAGAAAACATATCAAGTGAAACCTTGTTACGTGACAAGGTCCTGGACACACTCTCTGATCTCAGCATTAATACGAATGACGTATTGTAATCCCTGCATCAAAACAGATATGATGAGCTGATGGGGATATACCTAATCATCAGAAAACAGGCACACAAGGGGCTGCCGCTTGAGCTCGGGTGCACCACCTCAGTCAAGCCTGTGGACGCTGGAGCTGCTACTCCTGCGTCCCTAGCATATCCCTCTGATTCTGGTCTTCCCCAAAAACGGAGGGCCTGTGAGCCCTTCTTTGGCCTCCTTCACACCCAGAACTCAAAACAGCACCTGCCTTTTGTGCCAAAAGCACAAGTATAGAGCAGGAACAAGTGTAGAGCAGGAACTCTATTGCAAAGTCAAGGTGGGACCAAGACCTTCAATGCCCCAGAACAGGTACTGGGATTGGGCTATGATGGGAAGAAGACGGATGTGTCGAGCCTCGTTGTGCTGCCCTACTTTATCACTACCAGGAACCACCCCTTCCAAGGAGACACCATGGAAGAGTTCCAGGAGGAGATCATCACAGGCACCTATGACATTCAAGCTCACATCTCTGGGCAAATGCAGTATTTATTTCACCAAATGTTGACAGTTGGCGAGCAAAAGTCTTCCATTGAAGACCTTCAGGAACATCCATGGTTTATGAAGTGGAAAGAAAATACATCAAGTGAAACCTTGTTACGTGACAAGGTCCTGGACACACTCTCTGATCTCAGCATTAATACGAATGACGTTTTTTAATCCCTGCATCAAAACAGATTGACGAGTTAATGGGGACATACCTAATCATCAGAAAACAGGCACACAAGGGGCTGCCGCTTAAGCTCGGCTGCACCACCTCAGTCAAGCCTGTGGTCGCTGGAGCTGCTACTCCTGCGTCCCTAGCACATCCCTCTGTCTCTGGTCTTCCCCAAAATCGGAGGGCCAGTGAGCCCTTCTTTGGCCTCCTCCACACCCAGACCTCACAATTGCACATGACTTTTGTGCTAAAATCACAAGTATAGAGCAGGAACAAGTGTAGAGCAGGAACTCTTTTGCAAATTTAATGTGGGACCAAGACCTTCAATGCCCCAGAACAGGTACTGGGATTGGGCTATGATGGGAAGAATTCGGATGTGTGGAGTCTCGTTGTGCTGCCCTACTTTATCACTACCAGGAACCACCCCTTCCAAGGAGACACCATGGAAGAGTTCCAGGAGGAGATCATCACAGGCTCCTATGACATTCAAGCTCACATCTCTGGGCAAATGGAGTATTTATTTCACCAAATGTTGACAGTTGGCGACCAAAAGCCTTCCATTGAAGACCTTCAGCAACATCCATGGGTTATGAAGTGGAAAGAAAATATATAAAGTGAAACCTTGTTACATGACAAGGTCCTGGACACACTCTCTGATCTCAGCATTAATACGAATGACGTTTTGTAATCCCTGCATCAAAACAGATATGATGAGTTGATGGGGACATACCTAATCATCAGAAAACAGGCACACAAGGGGCTGCCGCCTGAGCTCGGATGCACCACCTCAGTCAAGCCTGTGGACGCTGGAGCTGCTTCTCCTGCGTCCCTAGCACATCCCTCTGTCTCTGGTCTTCCCCAAAAACGGAGGGCCTGTGAGCCCTTCTTTGGCCTCCTCCACACCCAGACCTCACAACAGCACCTGCCTCTATTGCGAAAAGCACAAGTATAGCGCAGGAACAAGTGTAGAGCAGGAACTCTACTGCAAAGTCAATGTGGGCCCATGACCTTCAATGTCCCAGAACAGGTACTGGGATTGGGCTATGATGGAAAAAAGACGGATGTGTGGAGCATCATTGGGCTGCTCTACTTTATCACTACCAGGAACCACCCCTTCCAAGGAGACACCATGGAAGAGATCCAGGAGGAGATCATCACAGGCACCTATGACATTCAAGCTCACGTCTCTGGGCAACTGGAGTATTTATTTCCCCAAATGTTGAGAGTAGGCGAGAAAAAGCCCTCCATTGAAGATCTTCAGCAACATCCATGGGTTATGAGGTGGACAGAAAATATATCAAGTGAAACCTTGTTACATGACAAGGTCCTGGACACACTCTCTGATCTCAGCATTAATACGAATGACGTTTTGTAATCTCTGCATCAAAACAGATATGATGAGTTGATGGGGACATACCTAATCATCAGAAAACAGGCACACAAGGGGCTGCCGCTTGAGCTCGGCTGCACCACCTCAGTCAAGCCTGTGGACGCTGGAGCTGCTACTCCTGCGTCCCTATCATATCCCTCTGTCTCTGGTCTTCCTCAAAAACTTAGGGCTTGTGAGCCCTTCTTTGGCCTCCTCCACACCCAGACCTCACAACAGCACCTGCCTTTTGTGCCAAAAGCACAAGTATAGGGCAGGAACAAGTGTAGAGCAGGAACTCCACTACAAACAATGTGGGAACAAGACCTTCAATGCCCCAGAACAGGTACTGGGATTGGGCTATGATGGGAAGAAGACGGATGTGTGGAGCCTCGTTGTGCTGCTCTACTTTATCACTACCAGGAACCACCCCTTCCGAGGAGACACCATGGAAGTGATCCAGGTGGAAATCATCACAGGCACCTATGACATTCAAGCTCACGTCTCTGGGCAACTGGAGTATTTTCTTCCCCAAATGTTGACAGTTGTCTAGAAAAAGCCCTCCATTGAAGACCTTCAGCAACATCCATGGGTTATGAAGTGGAAAGAAAATATATCAAGTGAAACCTTGTCACGTGACAAGGTCCTGGACACAATCTCTGATCTCAGCATTAATACGAATGACGTTTTGTAATCCCTGCATCAAAACAGATATGATGAGTTGATGGGGACATACCTAATCATCAGAAAACAGGCACACAAGGGGCTGCCGCTTGAGCTCGGCTGCACCACCTCAGTCAAGCCTGTGGAAGCTCGAGCTGCTCCTCCTGCGTCCCTAGTATATCCCACTGTCTCTGGTCTTCCCCAAAAACGGAGGGCCAGTGAGCCCTTCTTTGGCCTCCTCCACACCCAGACCTCACAACAGCACCTGCCTTTTGTGCCAAAAGCACAAGTATAGGGCAGGAACAAGTGTAGAGCAGGAACTCTACTGCAAAGTCACTGTGGGACCAAGACCTTCAATGCCCCAGAACAGGTACTGGGATTGGGCTATGATGGGAAGAAGACGGAATTGTTAAGCCTCGTTGTGCTGCCCTACTTTATCACTACCAGGAACCACCCCTTCCAAGGAGACACCATGGAAGAGTTCCAGGAGGTGATCATCACAGGCACCTATGACATTCAAGCTCACATCTCTGGGCAAATGGAGTATTTATTTCACGAAATGTTGACAGCGGGCGACCAAAAGCCTTTCATTGAAGACCTTCAGCAAAATCCATGGGTTATGAAGTGGAAAGAAAATATATCACGTTAAACCTTGTTACGTGACAAGGTCCTGGACACACTCTCTGATCTCAGCATTAAAACGAATGACGTTTTAAATCCCTGCATCAAAACAGATATGATGAGTTGATGGGGACAGACTTAATCATCAGAAAACAGGCACAGAAGGGGCTGCCGCTTGAGCTCGGCTGCACCACCTCAGTGAAGCCTGTGGACGCTGGAGCTGCTACTCCTGCGTCCCTAGCATATCCCTCTGTCTCTGGTCTTCCTCAAAAACTTAGGGCTTGTGAGCCCTTCTTTGGCCTCCTCCACACCCAGACCTCACAACAGCACCTGCCTTTTGTGCCAAAAGCACAAGTATAGGGCAGGAACAAGTGTAGAGCAGGAACTCCACTACAAACAATGTTGGAACAAGACCTTCAATGCCCCAGAACAGGTACTGGGATTGGGCTATGATGGGAAGAAGACGGATGTGTGGAGCCTCGTTGTGCTGCCCTACTTTATCACTACCAGGAACCACCCCTTCCAAGGAGACACCATGGAAGAGATCCAGCAGGATATCATCACAGGCACCTATGACATTCAGGCTCACGTCTCTGGGAAACTGGAATATTTATTTCACCAATAGTTGACAGTTGGCGAGAAAAAGCCCTCCATTGAAGACCTTCAGCAACATCCATGTGATATGAAGTGGAAAGAAAATATATCAAGTGAAACCTTGTTACTTGACAAGGTCCTGGACACACTCTCTGATCTCAGCATTAATACGAATGACGTTTTGTAATCCCTGCATTAAAACAGATATGATGAGTTGATGGGAACATACCTAATCATCAGAAAACAGGCACACAAGCGGCTGCTGCTTGAGGTCGGCTGCACCACCTCAGTAAAGCCTGTGGACGCTGGAGCTGCTACTCCTGCGTCCCTAGCATATCCCTCTGTCTCTGGTCTTCCCCAAAAACGGAGGACCTGTGAGCCCTTTTTGGCCTCCTCCACACGCATACCTCACAACAGCACCTGCCTTTTGTGCCAAAAGCACAAGTATAGGGCAGGAACAATGTAGAGCAGGATCTCCACCGCAAACAATGTGGGACCAAGACCTTCAATGCCCCAGAACAGGTACTGGGATTGGGCTATGATGGGAAGAAGACGGATGTGTGGAGCCTCGCTGTGCTGCTCTACTTTATCACTACCAGAAACCAACCCTTCCAAGGAGATAACATGGAAGAGTTCCAGGAGGAGATCATCACAGGCACCTATGACATTCAAGCTCACGTCTCTGGCCAACTGGAATATTTATTTCAACAAATGTTGACAGTTGGCGAGAAAAAGCCCTCCATTGAAGACCTTCAGCAACATCCATGGGTTATGAAGTGGAAAGAAAATATATCAAGTGAAACCTTGTTACGTGACAAGGTCCTGGACACACTCTCTGATCTCAGCATTAATACGAATGACGTTTTGTAATCCCTGCATCAAAACAGATATGATGAGTTGATGGGGACATACCTAATCATCAGAAAACAGGCACACAAGGGGCTGACACTTGAGCTCGGCTGCACCACCGCAGTCAAGCCTGTGGAAGCTCGAGCTGCTACTCCTGCGTCCCTAGTATATCCCACTGTCTCTGGTCTTCCCCAAAAACGGAGGGCCAGTGAGCCCTTCTTTGGCCTCCTCCACACCCAGACCTCACAACAGCACCTGCCTTTTGTGCCAAAAACACAAGTATAGAGCAGGAACAAGTGTAGAGCAGGAAATCTACTGCAAAGTCAATGTTGGTCCAAGACCTTCAATGCCCCAGAACAGGTACTGGGATTGGGCTATGATGGGAAGAAGACGGATGTGTGGAGCCTCGTTGTGCTGCCCTACTTTATCACTACCAGGAACCACCCCTTCCAAGGAGACACCATGGAAGAGATCCAGGAGGAGATCATCACAGGTACCTATGACATTCAAGTTCACGTCTCTGGGCAACTGGAGTATTTATTTCCCCAAATGTTGACAGTTGGCGAGAAAAAGCCCTCCATTGAAGACCTTCAGCAACATCCATGGGTTATGAAGTGGAATGAAAATATATCAAGTGAAACCTTGTTACGTGACAAGGTACTGGACACACTCTCTGATCTCAGCATTAATACGAATGACGTTTTGTAATCCCTGCATCAAAACAGATATGATGAGTTGATGGTGACATACCTAATCATCAGAAAACAGGCACACAAGGGGCATTTCGCCTGAGCTCGGCTGCACCACCTCAGTCAAGCCTGTGGACGCTGGAGCTGCTTCTGCTGCGTGCCTAGCACATCCCTCTGTCTCTGGTCTTCCCCAAAAACGGAGGGCCTGTGAGCCTTTCTTTGGCCTCCTCCACACCCAGACCTCACAACAGCACCTGCCTTTTGTGCCAAAAGCACAAGTATAGAGCAGGAACAAGTGTAGAGCAGGAACTCTACTGCAAAGTCAATGTGGGACCATGACTATCAATGCCCCAGAACAGGTACTGGGATTGGGCTATGATGGGAAGAAGACGGATGTGTGGAGCATCATTGGCCTGCTCTACTTTATCACTACCAGGAACCACCCCTTCCAAGGAGACACCATGGAAGAGATCCAGGAGGAGATCATCACAGGCACCTATGACATTCAAGCTCACGTCTCTGGGCAACTGGAGTATTTATTTCCCCAAATGTTGACAGTTGGCGAGAAAAAGCCCTCCATTGAAGACCTTCAGCAACATCCATGGGTTATGAAGTGGACAGAAAATATATCAAGTGAAACCTTGTTAAGTGACAAGTTCCTGGACACACTCTCTGATCTCAGCATTAATACGAATGATGTTTTGTAATACCTGCATCAAAACAGATATGATGAGTTGATGGGGATATACCTAATCATCAGAAAACAGGCACACAAGGGGCTGCCGCTTCAGCTCGGCTGCACCACCTCTGTCAAGCCTGTGGATGCTGGAGCTGCTACTCCTGCGTCACTAGCATATCCCTCTGTCTCTGGTCTTCCCCAAAAACGGAGGGCCAGTGAGCCCTTCTTTTGCCTCCTCAACACCCAGACCTCACAACAGCACCTGCCTTTTGTGCCAAAAGCACGAGTATAGAGCAGGAACAAGTGTAGAGCAGGAACTCTACTGCAAAGTCAATGTGGGACCAAGACCTTCAATGCCCCAGAACAGGTACTGGGATTGGGCAATGATGGGAAGAAGACGGATGTGTGGAGCCTCGCTGTGCTGCTCTACTTTATCACTACCAGGAACCACCCCTTCCGAGGAGACGCCATGGAAGAGATCCAGGTGGAGATCATCAGAGGCACTTATGACATTAAGCTCACGTCTCTGGGCAACTGGAATATTTGTTTCACCAATTGTTGACAGTTGGCAAGAGAAAGCCCTCCATTGAAGACCTTCAGCAACATCCATGGGTTATGAAGTGGAAAGAAAATATATCAAGTGAAACCTTGTTATGTGACCAGGTCCTGGACACACTCTCTGATCTCAGCATTAATACGAATGACGTTTTGTAATCCCTGCATTAAAACAGATATGATGAGTTGATGGGGACATACCATATCATCAGAAAACAGGCACACAAGGGGCTGCCGCTTGAGCTCGCCTGTACCACCTAGGTCAAGCCTGTGGACGCTGGAGCTGCTACTCCTGCGTCCCTAGCATATCCCTCTGTCTCTGGTCTTCCCCAAAAACGGAGGGCTTGTGAGCCCTTTTTGGCCTCCTCCACACCCAGACCTCATAACAGCACCTGCCTTTTGCGCCAAAAGCGCAAGTATAGAGCAGGAACAAGTGTAGAGCAGGAACTCTACTGCAAAGTCAATGTGGGACCAATACCTTCAATGCCCCAGGACAGGTACTGGGATTGGGCTATGATGGGAAGAAGACGGAATTGTTAAGCCTCGTTGTGCTGCCCTACTTTATCACTACCAGGAACCACCCCTTCCAAGGAGACACCATGGAAGAGTTCCAGGAGGTGATCATCACAGGCACCTATGACATTCAAGCTCACATCTCTGGGCAAATGGAGTATTTGTTTCACGAAATGTTGACAACTGGCAACCAAGAGCCTTTCATTGAAGACCTTCAGCAAAATCCATGGGTTATGAAGTGGAAAAAAAATATATCACGTTAAACCTTGTTACGTGACAAGGTCCTGGACACACTCTCTCATCTCAGCATTAAAACGAATGACGTTTTAAATCCCTGCATCAAAACAGATACGATGAGTTGATGGGGACAGACTTAATCATCAGAAAACAGGCACAGAAGGGGCTGCCGCTTGAGCTCGGCTGCACCACCTCAGTCAAGCCTGTGGACGCTGGAGCTGCTACTCCTGCGTCCCTAGCATATCCCTCTGTCTCTGGTCTTCCTCAAAAACTTAGGGCTTGTGAGCCCTTCTTTGGCCTCCTCCACACCCAGACCTCACAACAGCACCTGCCTTTTGTGCCAAAAGCACAAGTAGAGGGCAGGAACAAGTGTAGAGCAGGAACTCCACTACAAACAATGTGGGAAAAAGACCTTCAATGCCCCAGAACAGGTACTGGGATTGGGCTATGATGGGAAGAAGACGGATGTGTGGAGCCTCGTTGTGCTGCCCTACTTTATCACTACCAGGAACCACCCCTTCCAAGGATACACCATGGAAGAGATCCAGCAGGATATCATCACAGGCACCTATGACATTCAGGCTCACGTCTCTGGGAAACTGGAATATTTATTTCACCAATAGTTGACAGTTGGCGAGAAAAAGCCCTCCATTGAAGACCTTCAGCAACATCCATGGGTTATGAAGTGGAAAGAAAATATATCAAGTGAAACCTTGTTACTAGACAAGGTCCTGGACACACTCTCTGATCTCAGCATTAATACGAATGACGTTTTGTAATCCCTGCATTAAAACAGATATGATGAGTTGATGGGAACATACCTAATCATCAGAAAACAGGCACACAAGGGGCTGCTGCTTGTGGTCGGCTGCACCACCTCAGTAAAGCCTGTGGACGCTGGAGCTGCTACTCCTGCGTCCCTAGCATATCCCTCTGTCTCTGGTCTTCCCCAAAAACGGAGGACCTGTGAGCCCTTTTTGGCCTCCTCCACACGCATACCTCACAACAGCACCTGCCTTTTGTGCCAAAAGCACAAGTATAGGGCAGGAACAATGTAGAGCAGGATCTCCACCGCAAACAATGTGGGACCAAGACCTTCAATGCCCCAGAACAGGTACTGGGATTGGGGTATGATGGGAAGAAGATGGATGTGGGGAGCCTCGTTGTACTGCCCTACTTCATCACTACCAGGAACCACCCCTTCCAAGGAGACACCATGGAAGAGATCCAGGTGGAGATCATCACAGGCACCTATGACATTCAAGCTCCCATCTCTGGGCAACGGGAGTATTTATTTCCCCAAATGTTGACAGTTGGCGAGAAAAAGCCCTCCATTGAAGACCTTCAGAAACATCTATGGGTTATGAAGTGGAAAGAAAATATATCAAGTGAATCCTTGTTACGTGACAAGGTAATGGACACACACTCTGATCTCAGCATTAATACGAATGACGTTTTGTAATCCCTGCATCAAAACAGATATGATGAGTTGATGGGGACATACCTAATCATGAGAAAACAGGCACACAAGGGGCTGCCGCTTGAGCTCGGCTGCACCACCTCAGTCAAGCCTGTGGACGCTTGCGCTGCTACTCCTGCGACCCTAGCACATCCCTCTGTTTCTGGTCTTCCCCAAAAACAGAGGGCCAGTGAGCCCTTCTTTGGCCTCCTCCACACCCAGACCTCACAATTGCACATGTCTTTTGTGATAAAATCACAAGTATAGAGCAGGAACAAGTGTAGAGCAGGAACTCTTCTGCAAAGTTAATGTGGGACCAAGACCTTCAATGCCCCAGAACAGGTACTGGGATTGGGCTATGATGGGAAGAAGACGGATGTGTGGAGCATCATTGGGCTGCTCTACTTTATCACTACCAGGAACCACCCCTTCCAATCAGACACCATGGAAGAGATCCAGGAGGAGATCATCACAGGCACCTATGACATTCAAGCTCACGTCTCTGGCCAACTGGAATATTTATTTTACCAAATGTTGACAGTTGGCGAGAAAAAGCCCTCAATTGAAGACCTTCAGCAACTTCCATGGGTTATGAAGTGGAAAGAAAATATATCAAGTGAAACCTTGTTACGTGACAAGGTCCTGGACACACTCTCTGATCTCAGCATTAATACGAATGACGTTTTGTAATCCCTGCATCAAAACAGATATGATGAGTTGATGGGGACATACCTAATCATCAGAAAACAGGCACACAAGGGGCTGCCGCTTGAACTCGGCTGCACCACCTCAGTCAAGCCTGTGGAAGCTGGAGCTGCTCCTCCTGCGTCCCTAGTATATCCCACTGTCTCTGGTCTTCCCCAAAAACGGAGGGCCAGTGAGCCCTTCTTTGGCCTCCTCCACACCCAGACCTCACAACAGCACCTGCCTTTTGTGCCAAAAGCACAAGTATAGAGCAGGAACAAGTGTATAGCAGGAACTCTACTGCAAAGTCAATGTGGGACCATGACCTTCAATGCCCCAGAATAGGTACTGGGAGTGGGCTATGATGGGAAGAAGACGGATGTGTGGAGCATCATTGGGCTGCTCTACTTTATCACTACCAGGAACCACCCCTTCCAAGGAGACACCATGGAAGAGATCCAGCAGGAGATCATCACAGGCACCTATGGCATTCAAGCTCACGTCTCTGGGAAACTGGAATATTTATTTCACCAATCGTTGACAGTTGGCAAGAAAAAGCCCTCCATTGAAGACCTTCAGCAACATCCATGGGTTTTGAAGTGGAAAGAAAATATATCAAGTGAAACCTTGTTACGTGACAAGGTCCTGGACACACTCTCTGATCTCAGCATTAATACGAATGACGTTTTGTAATCCCTGCATTAAAACAGATATGATGAGTTGATGGGGACATACCTAATCATCAGAAAACAGGCACACAAGGGGCTGCTGCTTGAGCCCGGGTGCACCACCTCAGTCAAGCCTGTGGACGCTGGAGCTGCTACTCCTGCGTCCCTAGCATATCCCTCTGTCTCTGGTCTTCCCCAAAAATGGAGGGCTTGTGATCCCTTCTTTGGCCTCCTCCACACCCAGACCTCACAGCAGCACCTGCTTTTTGTGCCAAAAGCACAACTATAGAGCAGGAACAAGTGTAGAGCAGGAACTCTACTGCAAAGTCAATGTGGTACCAATACCTTCAATGCCCCAGGACAGGTACTGGGATTGCGCTATGATGGGAAGAAGACGGATGTGTGGAGCCTCGTTGTGTTGCCCTACTTTATCATTACCAGGAAACACCCCTTCCAAGGAGACACCATGGAAGATTTCCAGGAGGAGATCATCACAGGCACCTATGACATTCAAGATCACATCTCTGGGCAAATGGAATATTTATTTCACCAAATGTTGACAGTTGGCGAGAAAACGCAGTCCATTGAAGACTTTCAGGAACATCCATGTGTTTTGAAGTAGATAGAAAATATATCAAGTGAAACCTTGTTACGTGACAAGGTCCTGGACACGCTCTCTGATCTCAGCATTAATACGAATGACGTTTTGTAATCCGTGCATCAAAACAGATATGATGAGTTGATGGGGACATACCTAATCATCAGAAAACAGGCACACAAGGGGCTGCCGCTTGAGCTCGGCTGCACCACCTCAGTCAAGCCTGTGGACGCTGGAGCTGCTATTCCTGTGTCCCTAGCACATCCTTCTGATTCTGGTCTTCCCCAAAAACGGAGAGCCAGTGAGCCCTTCTTTGGCCTCCTCCACACCCAGACCTCACAAATGCACATGTCTTTTGTGCTAAAATCACAAGTATAGAGCAGGAACAAGTGTAGAGCAGGAACTCTTCTGCAAAGTTAATGTGGGACCAAGACCTTCAATGCCCCAGAACAGGTACTGGGATTGGGCTATGATGGGAAAAAGACGGATGTGTGGATCCTCGTTGTGCTGCCCTACTTTATCACTACCAGGAACCACCCCTTCGAAGGATACACCATGGAAGAGTTCCAGGAGGAGATCATCACAGGCACCTATGACATTCAAGCTCACATCTCTGGGCAAATGGAATATTCATTTCCCCAAATGTTGACAGTTGGCGAGCAAAAGCCCTCCATTGAAGACCTTCAGCAACATCCATGGGTTTTGAAGTGGAAAGAAAATATATCAAGTGAAACCTTGTTACGTGACAAGGTCCTGGACACAGTCTCTGATCTCAGCATTAATACGAATGACGTTTTGTAATCCCTGCATCAAAACAGATATGATGAGTTGATGGGGACATACCTAATCATCAGAAAACAGGCACACAAGGGCCTGAGCCTGAGTTCGGCTGCACCACCTCAGTCAAGCCTGTGGACGCTGGATTGAAGACCTTCAGCAACATCCACATGTTATGAAGTGGAAAGAAAATATGTCAAGTGAAACCTTGTTACGTGACCAGGTCCTGGACACACTCTCTGATCTCAGGATTAATACGAATGACGTTTTATAATCCCTGCATCAAAACAGATATGATGAGTTGATGGGGACATACCTAATCATCAGAAAACAGGCACACAAGGGGCTGCCGCTTGAGCTCGGCTGCACCACCTCAGTCAAGCCTGTGGACGCTGGAGCTGCTACTCCTGCGTCCCTAGCATATCCCTTTGTCTCTGGTCTTCCCCAAAAACGGAGGTCCTTTGAGCCCTTCTTTGGTCCCCTCCACACGCATACCTCACAACAGCACCTGCCTTTTGTGCCAAAAGCACAAGTATAGAGCAGGAACAAGTGTAGAGCAGGAATTCCACTGCAAACAATGTGGGACCATGACCTTCAAAGCCCCAGAACAGGTATTGGGATTGGGCTATGATGGGAAGAAGACGGATGTGTGGAGCCTCGTTGTGCTGCCCTACTTTATCACTACCAGGAACCACCCCTTCCAAGGAGGCACCATGGAAGAGTTCCAGGAGGAGATCATCACAGGCACCTATGACATTCAAGCTCACATCTCTGGGCAAACGGAGTATTTATTTCACCAAATGTTGACAGTTGGCGAGAAAAAGCCCTCCATTGAAGACCTTCAGCAACATCCATGTGTTATGAAGTGGAAAGAAAATATATCAAGTGAAACCTTGTTACGTGACCAGGTCCTGGACACACTCTCTGATCTCAGGATTAATACGAATGACGTTTTATAATCCCTGCATCAAAACAGATATGATGAGTTGATGGGGACATACCTAATCATCAGAAAACAGGCACACAAGGGGCTGCCGCCTGAGCTCGGCTGCACCACCTCAGTCAAGCCTGTGGACGCTGGAGCTGCTACTCCTGCGTCCCTAGCACATCCCTCTGTCTCTGGTCTTCCCCAAAAACGGAGGTCCTGTGAGCCCTTCTTTGGCCTCATCCACACCCAGACCACACAACAGCACCTGCCTTTTGTGCCAAATGCACAAGTATAGAGCAGAAACAAGTGTAGAGCAGGAACTCCACTGCAAACAATGTGGGACCATGACCTTCAATGCCCCAGAACAGGTACTGGGATTGGGCTATGATTGGAAGAAGACGGATGTGTGGAGCCTCGTTGTGCTGCCCTACTTTATCACTACCAGGAACCACCCCTTCCAAGGAGACACCATGGAAGGGTTCCAGGAGGAGATCATCACAGGCACCTATGACATTCAAGCTCACATCTCTGGGCAAATGGAGTATTTATTTCACCAAATGTTGACAGTTGGCGAGAAAAAGCCCTCCATTGAAGACCTTCAGCAACATCCACGTGTTATGAAGTGGAAAGAAAATATGTCAAGTGAAACCTTGTTACGTGACCAGGTCCTGGACACACTCTCTGATCTCAGGATTAATACGAATGACGTTTTATAATCCCTGCATCAAAACAGATATGATGAGTTGATGGGGACATACCTAATCATCAGAAAACAGGCACACAAGGGGCTGCCGCTTGAGCTCGGCTGCACCACCTCAGTCAAGCCTGTGGACGCTGGAGCTGCTACTCCTGCGTCCCTAGCATATCCCTTTGTCTCTGGTCTTCCCCAAAAACGGAGGTCCTTTGAGCCCTTCTTTGGTCCCCTCCACACGCATACCTCACAACAGCACCTGCCTTTTGTGCCAAAAGCACAAGTATAGAGCAGGAACAAGTGTAGAGCAGGAACTCCACTGCAAACAATGTCTGACCATGACCTTCAATGCCCCAGAACAGGTACTGGGATTGGGCTATGATGGGAAGAAGACGGATGTGTGGAGCCTCGTTGTGCTGCCCTACTTTATCACTACCAGGAACCACCCCTTCCAAGGAGACACCATGGAAGAGATCCAGGAGGAGATCATCACAGGCACCTATGACATTCAAGCTCACATCTCTGGGCAAATGGAGTATTTATTTCACCAAATGTTGACAGTTGGCGAGAAAAAGCCCTCCATTGAAGACCTTCAGCAACATCCATGTGTTATGAAGTGGAAAGAAAATATATCAAGTGAAACCTTGTTACGTGACCAGGTCCTGGACACACTCTCTGATCTCAGCATTAATACGAATGACGTTTTGTAATCCCTGCATCAAAATAGATATGATGAGTTGATGGGGACATACCTAATCATCAGAAAACAGGCACACAAGGGGCTGCCGCTTGAGCTCGGCTGCACCACCTCAGTCAAGCCTGTGGACGCTGGAGCTGCTACTCCTGCGTCCCTAGCACATCCCTCTGTCTCTGGTGTTCCCCAAAAACAGAGGGCCTGTGAGCTCTTCTTTGACCTCCTCCACATGCATTCCTCACAACAGCACCTGACTTTTTTGCCAAAAGCACAAGTATAGAGCAGGAACAAGTGTAGAGCAGGAACTCCACTGCAAACAATGTGGGACCAAGACCTTCAATGCCCCAGAACAGGTACTGGGATTGGGCTATGATGGGAAGAAGACGGATGTGTGGAGCCTCGTTGTGCTGCCCTACTTTATCACTACCAGGAACCACCCCTTCCAAGGAGACACCATGGAAGAGTTCCAGGAGGAGATCATCACAGGCACCTATGACATTCAAGCTCACATCTCTGGGTAAATGGAGTATTTATTTCACCAAATGTTGACAGTTGGAGAGCAAAAGCCCTCCATTGAAGACCTTCAGCAACATCCATGGGTTATGAAGTGGAAAGAAAATATATCAAGTGAAACCTTGTTACGTGACAAGGTCCTGGACACACTATCTGTTCTCAGCATTAATACGAATGACGTTTTGTAATCTCTGCATCAAAACAGATATGATGAGTTGATGGGGACATACCTAATCATCAGAAAACAGGCACACAAGTGGCTGCCGCTTGAGCTCGGCTGCACAACCACTGTCAAGCCTGTGGACGCTGGAGCTGCTACTCCTGCGTCCCTAGCATATCCCTCTGTCTCTGGTCTTCCCCAAACACGGAGGGCCTGTGAGCCCTTCTTTGGCCTCCTCCACACCGAGACCTCACAACAGCACCTGCCTTTTTTGCCAAAAGCACAAGTATAGAGCAGAAACAAGTGTAGAGCAGGAACTCCCCTGCAAACAATGAGGGACCAAGACCTTCAATGCCCCAGAACAGGTACTGGTATTGGGCTATGATGGGAAGAAGACAGATGTGTGGAGCCTCCTTGTGCTGCTCTACTTTATCACTACCAGGAACCACCCCTTCCAAGGAGACACCATGGAAGAGATCCAGGAGGAGATCATCACAGGCACCTATGGCATTCAAGCTCACGTCTCTGGGAAACTGGAATATTTATTTCACCAATCGTTGACAGTTGGTGAGAAAAAGCCCTCCATTGAAGACCTTCAGCAACATCCATGGGTTATGAAGTGGAAAGAAAATATATCAAGTGAAACCTTGTTATGTGACAAGGTCCTGGACACACTCTCTGATCTCAGCATTAATACGAATGACGTTTTGTAATCCCTGCATCAAAACAGATATGATGAGCTGATGGGGACATACCTAATCATCAGAAAACAGGCACACAAGGGGCTGCCGCTTGAGCTCGGCTGCACCACCTCAGTCAAGCCTGTGGACGCTGGAGCTGCTACTCCTGCGTCCCTAGCATATCTCTCTGATTCTGGTCTTCCCCAAAAACGGAGGGCCTGTGAGCCCCTCTTTGGCCTCCTTCACACCCAGACCTCACAACAGCACCTGGCTTTTATTCCAAAAGCACAAGTATAGAGCAGGAACAAGTGTAGAGCAGGAACTCTTCTGCAAAGTCAATGTGGGACCTAGACCTTCAATGCCCCAGAACAGGTACTGGGATTGGGCTATGATGGGAAGAACACGGATGTGTGGAGCATCATTGTGCTGCTCTACTTTATCACTACCAGGAACCACCCCTTCCAAGGAGACACCATGGAAGAGATCCAGGAGGAGATCATCACAGGCCCCTATGACTTTCAAGCTCACGTCTGTGGGCAACTGGAGTATTTATTTCACCAAATGTTGACAGTTGGCGAGAAAAAGCCCTCCATTGAAGACCTTCAGCAACATCCATGGGTTATGAAGTGGAAAGAAAATATATCAAGTGAAACCTTGTTACGTGACAAGGTCCTGGGCACACTCTCTGATCTCAGCATTAATACGAATGACGTTTTGTAATCCCTGCATCAAAACAGATATGATGAGTTGATGGGGACATACCTAATCATCAGAAAACAGGCACACAAGGGGCTGCCACTTGAGCTCGGCTGCACCACCTCAGTCAAGCCTGTGGACGCTGGAGCTGCTACTCCTGCGTCCCTAGCACATCCCTCTCTCTCAGGTCTTCCCCCAAAAGGGAGGGCCAGTGAGCCCCTCTTTGGCCTCCTCCACACCCAGACCTCACAACAGCACCTGCCTTTTGTGCCAAAAGCACGAGTATAGGGCAGGAACAAGTGTAGAGCAGGAACTCTACTGCAAAGTCAATGTGGGACCAAGACCTTCAATGCCCTAGAACAGGTACTGGGATTGGGCTATGATGGGAAGAAGACGGATGTGTGGAGCCTCGTTGTGCTGCTCTACTTTATCACTACCAGGTACCACCCCTTCCAAGGAGACACCATGGAAGAGATCCAGGAGGATTTCATCACTGGCACCTATGACATTCAAGCTCACGTCTCTGGGCAACTGGAGTATTTATTTCACCAAATGTTGACAGTTGGCGAGAAAAAGCCCTCCATTGAAGACCTTCAGCAAAATCCATGGGTTATGAAGTGGAAAGAACATATATCTAGTGAAACCTTGTTACGTGACAAGGTCCTGGACAAACTCTCTGATCTCAGCATTAATACGAATGTCGTTTTGTAATCCCTGCATCAAAATAGATATGATGAGTTGATGGGGACATACCTAATCATCAGAAAACAGGCACACAAGGGGCTGCCGCTTGAGCTCGGCTGCACCACCTCAGTCAAGCTTGTGGACGCTGGAGCTGCTACTCCTGCGTCCCTAGCATATCCCTCTGTCTCTGGTCTTCCCC
This sequence comes from Peromyscus californicus insignis, assembly GCF_007827085.1. Lineage (NCBI taxonomy): Eukaryota > Metazoa > Chordata > Mammalia > Rodentia > Cricetidae > Peromyscus > Peromyscus californicus. The sequence goes on along the minus strand of NW_026294514.1, from coordinate 43,524,970 downwards.
AAAAACGGAGGGCCAGTGAGCCCATCTTTGGCCTCCTCCACAACCAGACCTCACAACAGCACCTACCTGTCATGGCAACAGCACCAGGGCAGATGGTGGCCCGAAGTGCACCATGCCTGTATATTGTCCCCAGAAGAGCCCCACTTGTAGCTCTGCCCCCTATCCAGAGCTGCAGATGCCCCAAGTATCTACAGCGGCATACTGGAAGAGAAAATGATCAGGCACCTGAGCCAGACCTTGCCATGCAAAAATTATTGCCTCTTCTGAACATGGTTTGTTTCCTGCTTTCTTCGGGCTCCAAACATATAAGCCCATTCTATGTTCGCTATAAAGTGGTTCCCCTGAAAGAGACAACCTGTAGAGCCCAGTGAGGAATTGGGCAGGCAGGTATTGCCTCTGCTGACTTTCCAGTATACTTTTCTTTAAAGCATCACTATGTTTTATACTTCATTTCCCAAGCTGCCGTTTCTATTTTGTCATGCCACTACAAACTACCTTTCCCATAGTGCCTCTCATGTCCACCACTTCCATTTCCCTTTACATGGCTAAGCTTTCTAAAGTCACATTTCAGCTTTAACATGGGAGGTCTGAGTCAAGAAATTTGCTCTCACCACAGGAGATAGGAGATGTCTGTTCCCCTGAGCTGGCTTTGTTATACGTTTTTCTTTGTTGAGACTTTCCCCAGAGTGAATGGTGCATAAGTGCTTTTGTGCCCAAAGGAAAAATTTCTGGGTACTTGCTCATCTCCCCAGCTAGTCAGTAAAAAGTAGTGAAAACACTCAAAACAAAGCTTTCCTACAGTTCCTTCAGAGAGACTCCCTCCCAGACAGCTCTGGGTTTGCTCCCCCTCATCCATTTCCTTACGAACAACCAGAGACAGCCTGGTTTCTGAGTCCATCAGCTGGACAGCAGAAGAGCTCCCAATTTGGAGAGCCAGGTTCATTTACCCAGGACATTTTTAGCAACTCTTTCTGCAGTCAGTGTATTATGCTTGCCTGGATTTCCTGAGCCCACAGAGACATCATGGTGGGGTTCTGCTCAGGGTTTTGTTTTTTTTTTTTTTTCCGAGACAGGGTTTCTTCGTGTAGCTTTGTGCCTTTTCCTGGAACTTACTTGGTAGCCCAGGATGACCTCGAACTCAGAGAGATCCGCCTGGCTCTGCTTCCCGAGTGCTGGGATTAAAGGCCTGTGCCACCACCGCCGGACCATTGCTCAGGGTTTTGTAAAGTGTGGTGTCCTGTCATTTTTCTGCCTTCTGTCTGGGAATCGAGACAAAGAAGAACAGATGTGCAGAATGACAACCTCCTTGTAAGTAGTCACCATTGGAGCAATCACCAGGGCGAAGTGATGGAGTGAGCTGTTCCCTTGGGACACTGCACATGGCTGGAAGCTACTAGGGGACTCCTGGAGAGGACAGAGTGAGACAGTGAGGGGGAAATGTGCCTGGGCCCTAACATGGAAACAGTCACCATGGGCGATATATAGCCTGCTGTGATTGGTCCATTTCTCCCTCAGACCTCACTGTGAGGGATGTGTTTCCTGTGTATAAGGCTCTGGGCTGCCCTGAGTTTGTCCCTACAGACCAGGGAGCTGATTTCAGTAACCTTGGAACTTTTTCACTGGTATCCAGCTTGTTAGTTGTTGAGTTGTGGCTTCACAAAGATCTGTCTGCACAGAATTACAGTGACCACCTAGCCACATGACCTGCCAGCCCTAAAAGAAGAACCTGAAAAGTCAATGAATTTTCCTGCATACCATCGGCCAGGGTGCATTTGGCTTTGTGAAACTGGTTTATAATCGCCTCACAGGCACCCAATGGCCATCAATGTAATAGAAAACATAGAGCATGGCATTTACTTATTGTGTAAGATGGCGACCCTGGATAAACTATAACATCCTAATATAATTTGCCTGTTCCAGATTCTTACAACAGCACAATATTTCTTGTCTAAGAAAACTTGTTCCAATGAGCGAGGGAGGAGGGCAGGTTGCAGGAGGAAGAGGCATAGAAAATATTCAGGCAGATTGTGTCAGCCATCAGGTTTTGCCATGACCTTGACATCATCCAATGAGGCCTGAATTTTGAAAACATCCTTCTAGAAGAAGAGGGCAATGTGAAGCTGGCAGACTTTGGTATCACCATGTAATGTAGAACTGGCACTGTACTGCAAGGGCAATGTGGGACCACACCTTCAATGTCCCAGAACTGGTACTAGGAGAGGGCTATGATGGACAGAAAGCAGATGTGTGGAGTCTGGGTGTGTTGCTTTATTTTATCACCACCGAGTACCACCTCTACTCAGGAAGCATCCTGGTAGAGATCGAGGATAATAACATAAAACGGACTTATGGCATTTCAGCTCATGTCTCTGGGTCACTTGAAAGCCTAAATCACTAAATGCTGACAGTTGCCACAGAGAGGAGGCCCTCCACTGAAGACCTGCAGCAATATCCGTGGCTCATGAAATGGGAGGAAAACATCCCAACAGACACCTATTTATATCCCAATGTCCTAGACACACTGTTGTCTTGGGTTTAATGTCACTACCGTCTTGTAATCCTTTGTAAATAGAAAATGCAATAAAATGCTGGGGATATACCTCATCATGAAAGAGTAGCTACACAAGGATCTGGGGTTTTTGCTTGGCTCCACCACCTCAGCAAATTTTTTGGACTGTGGATTTGCGTCTCCCCCATCACCAGTCCATCTCTCTATCTCTGGCCTTTACCTAAAACAAAGGGCCAGTGAGCCCACCTTTGGCCTCTTCCACATATAGCCCTCACCACAACATTTGCTTGTTGTGCCAACAGCAACAGGGCAGAAAGTGGCGCTAAGTGCCTCCATGCCTCTATGTTGTCCCCAGAAGAAGAGCCCGACTTGTAGCCATGCACCCTATCAAATGCTTTGGCTGCCCCAAGTATCTACAGCAGCATATTGGAAGAGGAAATTACCTGGCGCCTAGGCTGGACTTTAATATGGAAAAGGCATCGCCCCCACTGAATATCTGGTGCTTCAAGAGACAGCACAAGGGAATCAGGAATTGCATGTCAAGAGTTTGCTGCTTTTCTCAGGCACCAAACACACAAGCCCATCCTATGTTCACCCATAAAGTGGCTCCCCTGAAAGAGGCATGCTGCAGAGCCTAGTGAGGAATTGGGCATGCAGGTACTGCCTATGCTGTCTTTCCCAGCATGCTTTTCTCTATAGCATCACTATGTTTCAGTCTTCAATTCCCAAGCTGCCTTTCTCTATATTGGCATGCCACTACAAATTACCTTTCCCACAGTGCCTCTCATGT